>NC_083560.1:117532512-117851413 GCF_019925205.1 Metopolophium dirhodum | reverse complement strand
TTTGTTTTATTTGGGAAAGCAATATAAATTAGTACATGAGTATATATAAATGGCTATCATGCAATAATACTTACAAATATGTTAAACATAATTTAGATATACGAAAAAATATTGTAACTAGCCAAACTTTCTGCTAATTTACTAAAGTTTAAACTATACGGTGGCATATGTTTTAATTGTGGAAAGAGTGGCTTGAGAACTTCAGTTGTTCATTACACGACGTAGGTATCTAAAAATAAGTACCCGGTGGACGTAAACGAGAATATTTCGATAATACGAATAAAAATTTCCATTTTTTGGTATTATACAGTTAGACTGTTTTGTTATTTTATATATTTTGCCATGAATAAAAAGAAAGTCGATAATTTTTCAAAATTATAAATATTTTGAAACAAATCCCTTGCAATAATATCCAAACATACGCGGTGTCATTTGTCATATTATAAAATATGTGATTCGAGCTGGGGCTGGACTGGCTACGATTCTCGCACAGAGTACTAATATGTACAGTTTATGTATTTTAATAAGATTCCCACAAATAATGGTGAAAGTTTTATACATTTATGATTGCTTGTTTTTATAAGTAAATTATTAAAAAAAGTAATGCCCGTGGGGGTATAGGTTTGAAATTATATGAATAATTACAATGAATATACTCTTACAGCCTATACTCTGAATTTGTTTAATATATATCATAATATATTGAGATAATATGCCTATCGTCTATAAACATTATAGTTTAGATAACACTCCAGTAAGTAGTACATTAAAAAGCCTCAATCCATAAGTATAAAAATATACAAAATTTACAAAAAAAAAATTATGTTTTGATTTTAAATTCCACATTGTTTATTTGAAAACAAATGGTTAAAAACGAAAACTAAATAAAATAAAATAAGAAGAACAACAGATAAATGGAATAATCCAATGTCTCTCAAACGAAGAGACGAAGTTGTATTAAATCGCCTCAGAATAGGTCATACACACTATACACACATGTCCATCTTATAGAAAAAAGCCACCAAGAAAGTGCCAAAAATTCAGCTACTTTAAAACAAATTATCACAGAATGTGATATCAGATTCCAGAGACCTGAGACATACAAGAGGCTCGACGAAAATTCGACAAACTCGAGCCCTTTCATAACGCATTGGAGACCAACGAAGATTCCATTAAAAAAAATGTTATAATTATGTATGAAATATATTAAATTGTACAATTTAGTTTAAGTAATTTAAATATTTAATACAAGCCAACGGTCCTGTTATCAAGGTTTCAACTTTAATAAAACAATCCACTATTTATTCAAAAATAATAAGTATTAGTGTATTGCATGCCAAAAATGAATACGTTTATGATTTAAATAAAATAGAATATTTAGAACATCATATATTGTATAATCGAAAGTGATCTATACCTACGTGTATAAGGTTAAAGGTATATGAAAAATAAATTGTAAAAAATAATAAACGTATGTATATTTTACGCGCTTTGTAGGTAGGCAAGACATTATCGTAAAACTTTTTACATAAGTCTCGAACTTTTATCATTTATTCAACTCGTAACTCATCTTGCAGGTAATCTAGCAATTACAATTTGTACCTACGAGGAAATTATAATGAGTCATAAGTATAACTTTACTGTTACCATGCCGCCGCCTCCGCGCCGTATGTAGCTGTAACACGGCGAGCTATATTACCTATTTACCTAATTCTGTCATGACATTACATGTGGACAAAAAATACGGATAGTCGACGATAGTTGACAGGTCGCAGCAGGGGGAGGAGTGAACGTCGCGCCGTCGCTGTGCCGGTACCACAGCATCCGACGAGGGGGCGGCTACGACGACTACGACGTCGACCGTGTAAATCAGAGCACAACTGCAACTCATATACACCGTGGCAACGATACAGAGCATCGCGTGACACGTGTTGTGAAGTGTTCAAGTGGTGAATCGTCGTCTAAATATAATATAATATTATTAACTAGATATTCACAATTACGTGAGGACTTTCCGATAGCACGTAAACGTGGACAAGCGTGCTGGACGTAAATATTGTAATATAATATAAGTATTTAAGTACCTACCTACATAACGTACAGACTGTGTCACCGCACGTCCAGGAGTCCGAGGTAAGAGTGAGCCGAACAATTTAATGTTCGACTATAATATTGTTGTATAATATTATTAATTATTTTGGAGGGGGCGGCGCAGGAGACACATTTTTACGATGGCTTTCCTCTTGCGCGACTGTTTTTTATTTTTTTTCGCAAACTGTGTAGGTAGGTATATTACATTACCACAGCTATTATTTTTATTTTTATAACTACGGTTAATGACTAATACGAAAATTACTATTATTATACAACCGATTTTTAAGGGGTACGATATAGGTAAATTTTAACTTATTTGAACAATCATTAAAATGTTAATCCACAAGTGGTCACACTTTGGTACCACTCGTGATACATTGACGAATACGAAATTATAAATAAAAATAAATATTTTGCATGAATCAAAACCATTCGGTACAAGTTTTTAACATACCTAATTGTTTGTCCCAAACATAAGATAACTTTATCTGCGATGTAGGCAGACAGGCAGCATTTATATCGATAACATAATGTTTTTAAACCATTAAATGATTTACATTTGTTGGTTTTTACACAGAATTATTGAGTTTAACTAGAATAAAATAAAAACGACACGTCATCACAGATTAGTATAATAGTATAATATTAGTATAATTCATAATATTATTTCAATATGACGTTTATTGGTGTCTTATACTATTATAATAAATGATACTGGAAGGTTTACGCGCGCACGGCGTAATAATAAAAATATCCACAGTGCATAGGTATTATATACTATTATGTTTAAGGTAACCAAACTGTGGCATGTAGCTAGATACCAATAGTTCAAATATTTGTATTGTATCAAAACAAATCACGGTTTAAGACGTGTACTTGAATATTTGATTTTATTACGCACACATAGTAAATGTTGTTACTTATAACACTATTGTGTTTTAAACAATTTTGTTAATTTATTCTCATGTATTTAAACTAATTTTCTGACAGTATAGTTACGGCATTGTATCTTCACAATAGAATGTAATCATAAAAACAACTTCGATTGCGCAAAATCGATTTTTGAGTGGGTAGTAACGCATCTCACTTTCTTTACTACCTATATAACATAATATAGTGGCTGCACCTGGTTTTTAGGTATTAACAAGTGCAACTTCAAACTAGATAATGTGCGAATAATAAATGTAAATTTCCACGCAGCATGCACGTTATGCAATTCAAACTATTATATAATAATGTAACATATGCAAAATAAATATTTAACTGTTGTAATTTTAAAATAAAATAATAATTTATATATTAATATGTTAAATATGTATTATACTTGTTATTAATTTTATATTTGCTTACTATAAATATTATACCGACAAATAAAAAAAAAATATTTATTAAAGACTAAATATTATCCAAATCGGTCAAATAAAAAATTGTTTTTAAACGCCAAGGTACAAACAATTAATGCCATAATATATTAACGCTGACGGCTATCAGAATACCTATGCATTTAAAATGTACAGTCAACATTAATCGCGATTCGCAATTCGCGTGCGTTAGTCTACAGTTCTTATATACCAAATATACTAAATTAATAGTAAAAAAAATTACATTATATAATATACCACCCTAGTCACCGTCACTAATCTATGTTCAGCAATACAGCTCCATTCCCAGCTACACGTCTATTGTCTACATCTATACATAAACCAGAATTGGAGGAGGCTAGCTGCGGCGGTATTCTAGGGATGTACTAAATGCACACACTGTTTGAACTATCACCTTAATTATTAATTATTATTTATTAACTATAAATATTATACTATAAAGGTTTTACAGTGGTGTTTATTTTTTTCAGCAATCATTTTTTCAACAAATTCAAACATTGTAGCATCTCATTGGATCGAAACTTTTACATACAATAGAACTTTAGAGGGGTATTTATTTTTTTTAATATTTTTCATAATTTGCAACAAGTTTTTTTACGAAGATATTACTTATACTAAAGTTATTATTTCATATCTATTTACCATTATCGATTGGTTAAATTTTGCTGAGTTGTGAAATTATTTATTGTAAAATATATATGAAATAATTACATTAATATAATTAATATTGTAATAAATTATAATAAAATAATAATAATAATGTCAGTTATAGTACAATAATGAAAAAAAATTTCAATATGCAATATATTATACCAACACATAAATTATATTTACTAGTTACATTAATTAGTCAATGCACCTACATCATAATAATATAAACATAATTCACGTATATTATATGGAATATCTCACACTCCACTAGCTTCGTTATTACTTATTAACTTCTTTTCAAATAAATTTTCTTAAAATATAGGTTTAGAAAATAATTTCTGGATGTAGTCACAATGATTAAAATTGAATGTATATTTGCTTTCCCTGAAAACAAAATAAAATAATTATAGGTATAACATATAAGAGATTATTTGTGTTTCTTGAAGCAAATTTATAAGCGTAATCTGCCAATTAATGTAAATAGTTAAATAGTTGATTTAAAATTTCTATTGAGGATTCAATAATAATAACGTTCCTATAGAAATGCATGTGTATGCATAGAGATCAAATACAGTCATCCTTTATATTAAAAACGATGTATTATCAGGTTCCTAAAGTGTATAATATTTTAATATAATAAAAGATTACGTTTTATTTGTATACAGAGTTGCGTCATCGTGTTTTGGATCACACTGGATACGGAAGGTCTCTGAATCACAGTCAAAGCAAAACAACAACCTGGGAATTTCGTTACATCGTAATTAAGTGGATATTATCGCGTTAGGTGAACAAAAAAAAATCGAAAATGACCTCTACTATTTACGCTGCGTTTGTGTTGCAACAACACGAACTGGAATCCAACGGCGTTTTAACGCATCAGATCATGAAATTCACGGAATCCGAAGACCCCACGCACGCGCCGTACGTTAAGTTGGAGAACGTGTCCATGGACACGCTTGCCGAGGCGATACAGAAACGAATAAGCGACAACAGCGCGTACAAGTTTTTGAACCGACGGTCGGACGACGACCGCGACGGCGTTATGCTGTACGCGATTCCCACGGTGGAAACCGACGACGAAGAACTTGACCAGTTCAAGTTTGTGTCCAGCCACGAGGGGACGAAGAGAGTTTTGTCCGAGGTCATGGAGGACCTGGGCTGCGAGTACACTCGCCTGTTGCCGGACATCGAGATCGCCAGCGTCGATTCGATGGCCACCTGGACGCTGACCGTGTCCGAGAGCCACGAGTACCACGAACTGAGACTGACGCCGGGAAATCGGTGCACCAATGACGTGACGCCGCACACGAGCACCGCCGAGTTGCAGATCAATAACATTCGTCTGTCGGAGATATTGTACTTGGCCGAGTACACGCACACGATAAGTCCAAGTTTGGTGCGTTACTGTGACGTGCCATTGTATCTGGGCTCAAAACGGACTTGCGAGAGATTTAAATTCCCAAAGACGGCCAAGACGTCTGCGCAAATTGTACGGGAAATACAGCGAAAGATCGACAGAACGCACGTACCTCTTACTGAGCTGTGGAACATAGTAATGGGTGGTGCCAAATTTTTTATATAATATTTTTCAGCCTATATCAAATCACGCGTGAATTGTTTAGCCATCCTTTTTTTATGGCTGAACATTTAAATCAAATCGAATTGATTAAGTTGTATTGTTTTTGTGTGTGTGTGTGTGTGTGTGTTTATAACCATCTTAATACGCACACACACATAGTACTATACACACATAATATTATAATTCGAAATAAAAGATAATTATATATAATAATATTATAATTATTAAGCCCCAAATAAGTGAAATTAATTTATATTACACCAGAATAATCAATACGTTAGGTAGTCAATTAATCATAAAATAAGTATTGTGTCTGAATGTTTTAAGTTTACAAAACTCTAAAAAAAGAACCAGTAAAAGTGATTTCATATTTGTATTAAAATTTAAAGTATAAAAGTATGTAAGTTTAAAGTGAATTTGACTTCTATTTTTAAATTACAAATTATAATAAGTAATAAAAATAAAAATAAAAATATACAATTTAAAAATCGATTTAATAAAATGTTATAGTACGTAGAGGTAGGTACTTACTTTTAATTTATTATCCGGATTAGGTATATCGATAAAATGAGCTATAACTCAATCAAAATAAAACTGATCCTAGCTACATCCATCGCACACATACAAATCTATATATTAACTATATAATATATAGTTTTCAAACAAATACCGATGTTGTTCAAAAAATAATACATAAATCGGCAACTAGGAAACTAAAATTAACCACAAATACATTTAAAAAATGCTAAAAATTAAAATAAAAGTCATGTACCTATTTATTATACATTTAGACATGTAGTTGAATAATTAAAAAATTATTTTTCTTTTTAACTTAATATACGTTTAAAATGAAAAAATAGCTATTGCAATTAATGTACACAATCCAAACAGTACAATATTTAAGTATACACGTTTTTTAAAATATCTTCCTTTCTTATTTACGTTGATGTGATGTTCTTTCATTTTTTAAAAATCTGAATAAAATCGTATTAATTATTATTAATACAATTTCATTTTAATTTATTTTTGTACAACTTATAATATAGTATGATACATATTTTCTTAAATATAAGTACCTACTACATGTAAGTATGTAAGTATACATTTCATTGTGAATTAAAAAAATAACACTAAAGATAATTGGTACATAAGTCATAATAAGTGTTTTAACAACAACTTTATAATATATTTAGGCACGTTTGGTACAAATTATCATTATTGATTTTAGACAAAAAAAATTATTTGTCCAAAATGTGATACGTAGGACACGTGTCCACTTAAAACGGATGAATTTTGTTTCAATGCTCTACGGCTTATAATAATACTGTATTTATTTATAAAGCGCATATTATGGTGTTATATGTTTTGTTGATTTTGTAATTAAATTATATTTTATTGTTGTATGAAAACTAAAAGAAAAATACGTTAAAACTATATTAACTACTTTGCACAAAAAAAAAATGAAATGCGAGGGACACAAAATAGCGTGGATTTATTTTTCTGCACCATATTTATCTACCTAGTATACAGTGTGTTTCCTTTTAAAGGTAACACGACATATTTCAATACAGTGACCTCGGATTGTTATGGGGTTTTCGGGAGGAGTTAAGGAATACGTAAATACACATTGTTTGATGATTTTAAAATTGTTATAGCTTTTAGTGTGCAAATGCGCATACAACTTGCTATTTTTTAAATGGCAACAGGTATTTTAAATATCAAATTCGGATAGACTGAATTTTTTTAAAGTTATTTTGACCTCTTAACGATGGCTCTAAAACCAAAATTGACTGAATGACAACGAGCAAATGTTTTAATTTAAATTATTGAATTTTTCAACAATAAATTATCCTATTATTTTACAAATTCCACGTATTTTTTTTCACTCATACCTAACATGTTTTTAGAAATTAAGAGGACGTCGCGCCGGCATAATATGTTGTCTCTATCTTACACACGTTCGACATAGCAAATTTTCGTTCAGCCGTTTCAATAGTGTGCTGTTTTAATATTAGAGTGAATTGATCTATTATCAAAATTGTATAGGTAAGAATTATCTGTGTTCTTTCGTTGGTTTTTACGATATTTTAATTGTTAAGTGAGTTATGATTGTTATGACTTAAGAGTATGTAAAAAACCAACGAAAGGACACAGATAATGTTCTTACCTAAAAGTTTGATAATAGGTCGATTTAATCTAATATCAAAACTAAAAGCACTGAGCACACTATTGAAACTGCTGAACGAAAATTTGCTATGTCGAACGTGTGTAAGATAGAAACAACATATGCCGGTGCGACGTCTTCTTAATTTATAAAAACATGTAAGGTATGAGTGAAAAAAATACGTGGAATTTGTAAAATAATAATAGGATAATTGTTGAAAAATTCAATAATTTAAATTAAAACATTTGCTCGTTGTCATTCAGTCAATTTTGGTTTTAGAGCCATGGTTAAGAGGTCAAAATAACTTTAAAAAAATTCAGTCTATTCGAATTTGAAATTTAAAATACCTGTTGCCATTTAAAAAATAGCAAGTTGTATGCGCATTCGCACACTAAAAGCTATAACAATTTTAAAATCATCAAAAAATGTGTATTTACGTATTCCTTAACTCCTCCCGAAAAACCCATAACAATCCGAGGTCACTGTATTCAAATATGTCGTGTTACCTTTAAAAGGAAACACACTGTATACTATATTATAATTTAGAATATTTTTCATGAAATAAATACACATAAGTATTTATGATTAGGGCTATAATAATATGTTTACAATTATTATTATGTAGCATAGAATTTAACATTTGTATGTAAGTACTACTTAAAAAGTAACACATAAAAAAATTATCAGTAGGTACCTATTATAATTTATAGGTAATCAAATCCTATTCAAAATGATGTTCTTTTATCGTATAAAATTGACCATATTATGTTATGTTCTGAAAATAATATTTATCATTTATGTAAGCCGTAAGGTGTTTATATTGTTGTCAAATTAATCATTTAAACTGTTATAAATAATTCCTGGCGAAGAACATACACTTCATTTTCGGTTTTCAATGTTTTCGTTTATATACGTTTTATATGATTTATTGATTATTCCAACATCGGGTGTTTATTGATTGTTCTGGATTGATAATTCCTAAAACAGATTGCTTGAATAAAAAATTATAGCAAAAATGTTTCATTAAATAATAATATAATATGTAATTTTTTAAAAGTAAAAATCTTTATGTGCTTTTGCCAAGGATTTCATATTTTGTGGGAATAGGAGATGGTATTGCGGAGACAACCAACAAACAAACTGAGAGTTTCTTTGCTGTATTTGAAATCTGAAGTGTGTTGGTTTATTTTCAGTTTACACAGTTTATGCAATCGTGTTACATTCTACTGCAATTAAACAGTAATTTCATTATCGATATTATTTTTAATTTAATCAACAATATTATAATAACTAGGTCGTGGATTTAATGAAAATGTAATTTTTTTTTCTGTATGTCTTAAAACATTGCTCTTAAAGAACAAAATTCGTTCTATGCATTGAAGAATTTTAAAAAAAAAACATTTATTTTACACTGAATTTTTTTAAAGTTTATAGCATATTTTGAAGAATTTATACTCTGTTGGATTTTTTCATATATTTTTTTATAATGATTGTATACAATTGTATAACAATTAAGTTTAAATTAACATCCTAAAAATAAAAATAAAATTATATATTATTTATTTGGCTTCATGGTATTATTTGTATTAACTATCATGTTTCCACCTATGTATCAGAAAAATGCAGTGACATCGGCGACTGCACAGCGGCCTGACAAACGAAATTTTCAGATACTTAATAGAGATATAGGTCTATCTAATATAGATATAGGTCTTAATATAGGTCTGTCGTTTTGTTTACGAACGGTTGGATTCGATCCCAGTTGTGCTTTATCTCAAAATATATAAGTTCCTATGGGTGAAGGTATTAATCTCACCATATCAAAGATTTTATGAATTTATGATATTATTTAACAACACAAAAGAGAACACTACGTTACGTTGAAATGTATAAAAATTGTTTATAAATTGTTATTACTTATTAATAATGGACGTAGTGGAGATGAATATGAATATATCTCGGTGTTTGAAATTGTATACAATTTTTTTTTTTGGTTTTTGAGTTTTTGACTAACCAAATTGATATAATAGACATTATCTGTCTTATATCAATTATTATACTGACTATCCTAGTTAGAGGATACAATTTCTAAAATCATAATTAATTTAAAAAAATTATAAAATAAATTTATTAATAAAAAAAATATTTCAATTCGTCACGGAGTTTAAAAGAAAACAACTTTTTACATTTTTGAATTTGAAGTAGTATGACCTTTAAAATGTGAAAAAATTTAGAATTATAAAATGCTAATATTAAAGTATTAAACAAATTCAAGAATTTAAAGAGTATTTTTAAAGTTAACTTCACGACGAACGTAAATTAGTTTTCATTAATTTTGTCGGTTAACTAAGTTTGTGGAGGGTACATTACTGGAGGACTTCCCTCATCATAATATGTTCATGTTGTTTTTCATTATGTATATTTATTACCATTTCATCATACTTACTGTGTAAAATAAATACAGATTGCACATTTTTCTTTAAAAAAAAAATTAATTTACCAACACAATTAGCAAAACATTGATATTACAATTTACAATATTTGTTTAGCGCGTGACTGTGCGATGTTGACTTGTGTATGTGCGTGAGGAAGTGTCTACTTTCATCTAATCGAACCTTACAGTTGGTAATTTAATACAATAAATGAATATACTCCCCCACATACACGCCATGCACGAATGAACTATACAAATTGTTTTAAAATTGCCTATACTCAACTCCTTAAAATTATTAGTATTCAATTTCTACTATAATATTATATAATATTATAATACCAGATTACGTATTACCTTGAATCACGATAACATCGAATGATGATTTGTATTGAATAATTTTTACTAATAAATAATAATAATTTGTTAAAACAATTTTAGAGGGAGTGTTTTAAAACTTGTGATATTATTAGTCCATTAAATTGTATTTTTTTTTTTTTTTTATAAAGAATTTAAACACTCCTTAATAATAACATAATCCGATATGTTTCTGTATTTCTATGTCTAATAATAAACTCGATTCGGTCATTAACAAATATAATAAATGAAGTTTCGATTACTGAAGGTATTCCAAGGTATTATGATGGTAAATAATTTAATAACACGAAAAGAGAAGCCTTTATTTCAAGTTAAAATGTACAACAATGGTAAACGGATGTAGTGGGGACATGCATTATGTACACGAATAATATTATTTACCTTGCTATTTATTTTTTTTTTATGGTTTTCGACTAACCAAATTATCGAAACGGTTAACCAGATGAAAAATGTTTTAATACAATCGTATTAATTTTACGGCACTCTTATGTCTTGAACGCACTCTCAGAAAAACTGCAACAATTCTCATTTAATATTTTTCAGCACGTTTCCGGTTTCAATAACTTTTTTATGGTTTACTGATGACATTGAATTTGTTTTTATGGTCTTTAAAAAACTATGATATACCTACTTCTACTTTACATTTATATTACAAGATAATATTATACTGAAGTGGGGAAGGACCTCCCCATCAGAATATATTTCTGGGACATGTCACTGCTTGCGATAGTGTAATAAATAATATTATATAATATACAGTAAACGTAAATAAAGTAAAGTAATATACCACGAATATACCAAGTATATAGTGTAATGTGGGACACATGTTTATATTCACATAATATAATTATGACAAACATGACATAATAATTTAAAATCATAATTTGTACATTAGGTCTACGTAATACGAATATTATACAATGTACATTTTACTTGTACTAAGTATATTGATAAATAATAAGGCACTATTTGTACTCTCTGTGATTGGGCTTAAATCGTATATTAGATATGAAAGGGAGACTTACTGTGACAGTATAGAGGTAATAATTTGTTCAGCAATGATGTTTGTATCTAGTACTCTACCTAGTACAACCCGTAAAGGTTGTTATTTATTTTACAACATAATATTATAATACTGGCGTATTTCATTCCGGGTAAGCATCAAATTTACATTGCTCATACCGTAAGTCATAACGTGGTTTAAGCTCGTGGGAATTGTCCGTGACCATGGTAACGCGGGGGTTTCTGTATCGATCGGGCTGATGGTAGCGCAGGGGTGTGTATAACATACGAACATTTTGTTATATTATATTTTAATAAATAAAAAACGTTGGATCGTTTGGTTTATTGCAAAAGTATTAAAAAAAAACAAAATATTCTATCGATGGTTTCTTGCATACATAATAGATCTAATCGACAATCGCTAATTTTGACCGAAAAAAATAACACAAATACAATTGAGGGAAAAGGTTGATGTGGAAATGATTCTTCAAGGATTACTGTGTTCATGTATGGTTGTAGTGTAGTATATTATGTGCATGCACCACAGCCAAAAAAATACGACATCAAACTAAAGAAAAATTTAGTGTATTTATAGGCATATTTTAAACATTTATTATTTGTCTACTCTGTCGGGCGCCCAAGTGCATCGGTGTGTTGTGGAATAAACGGTTTCAACAAATTTAATACATACTATATATTTAAATAAATAATCACGTAAATTAACGTGTATAAGACATATTTAAATATTAGAAAACTAATATATTATAAACAATTGCATCTACAATAAGTGTGTATATTAGTATGTATTTATTAATTATAAATACTTTATTTTTATAAGATTCTCATTAAACGTTATAGAGAAATTTCACAAAGTTTTATTTTTCCTGTATGAAACCTTTTTTTCATATTTCTGTCAACTGTCATGTACTTTTATAATATAACCTACTTTCACCCAGGAGTGCTCACCAACCCACTGCGCTGTAATAACATTACAGGGTCGCTGTTTTCAAGTTTCTACTCCTACTGTTGTGGTTCACCCGCCGATCCACCCAGAAATCAACCCCAAGCTTGATCGATCGTTGTGCCGGGCTTCGCTCAATGTCAGAATAGTCTCCTCCACCCTCGCCGTCAAACTCTCACTCTCACACTCACCCCTATCTCTTTCGAATTTTCTCTTCTGTTCGCCTCACTGCACAACGCCAGTCCACCCTACTCTCCGCCGCGACAAGATGCTTGTGGCATCAACCCCACGTTGTATATAATATTACATTTTACGGCGTAATATACTTTTACAATAGCAAGAATTGCACCTGCGCAAATAATATTATATTCAATCTTATTTCCCACAGCAGTTCCTACGCCGAGCTGAACACCCCACTGCGAGCGGCTGCAGGACCCACGCACGCGCCACAAGCTGGGAAAAACCCGGATGCCACCAGGGAATTGCACCCGACTGGGCGTTACGATTCGAGGCAGTTCACTAGCAGCTCAACACCCGTCCAGACGCCCTAGTCCGTGTGACCTATTTTCGCGAATTTGAATAGTATAGTGATTAGTGTAGTGAACAACATATTATTATTATTATAATAAAATAACGTTTCCGCGTAGCGCAAAAACAGTTTTTTCATAAATCCACCGCTTTATGCAGCTTTGACACACTGAAAAGTCGTACGTACTTCGTTACGACCAAGCGGGCAGCACTGGTAACAACTACCTACTCAAGACCACCGCATCATCAAGTAAGTAGGCATCCACACGCCTTCTCTTACATAACCGTATGACCGTATAACCGTATCGGTATTTCGAGTACAGAAAGAGAGAGAGAGGATATAAAATTGTCGATCGAAGCGTTGGCGCGTGGTTAAACCTGCACCGAATTTCCCACGCAGCGCTGAACGGGAGACGAGTAGGTTCTTCAACAACAACAATAATAATAACAACAACAATAACATCGCTGTTGCACAACCATCGCCCGATCAACGTTAAGTTTCGCGATACATCCCGTTCCATAGTAAACAATCGCAGACGGATTTCCTAATGTCTGGTATGCAGCCACTGAGTTTGATTTACATGCTTGCCGACGAGTATATGCTGGCGTTGCCGTACATGTTCCTAAACATTATAAAGGAGGAAATACCTCGCTGGTTCACCTGGCTACCCAGGCTAAGGAATTTCGTGAGCCATATGATGTTGAAGACCGCTGAAGCATAAACTGAGCGTCGAGCGGTGGCAATCAGTACGAAGGCGGTGGCGGCGGCGACGGCTGCTGCTGCTTCTGAGAGCGTGGGATACCGAGAGACGGTCGTTTTCTCCTCCGCCAACGCGCATTGGGCAACGCGACTTCGGGACAGATCCGTTGAGCAACCGCCGTCGACCCGTGCCGCCCTCACTCCATCCGCGGTTACGCAACGCGACGCGTACATATAAAGCCTCCCTCCCCACCGCCGGACGTCACGTCAGACATGTGCTTGCCCGTGGATCACGGCGATGCCGCGGTCATTTCGTACCAAAATTTCTTCGCAGCGACGCCGGTACAGCCGCTTCCTCCGACACGACCGCCGTACCAACATCACCTCACACTTCGACATCAGCGCCCGATACCGTTGTTGACGTTGGCCGTGGTACCGGAATCGTCTGCATCGGCACCGGAAGACAACGCCACGACCGTCGCTGCCACACCGAAGCGGGCACATAGGACTTTGCGTTGCACGTGTCACAACACACCGGCGGCCATGCGATTGGGCGTGAAACGACACGTGACGGCCACGGACGACGTCACGTTGTCCGTCCGGCTATTCATCACGCTGTCCATCGCTATCCTGGCAACCAAACTGATCGCCGACGTCGTGTACTCGACTGGCGTGGACTGCTCCTTGGTGGGCAATCCACACTCGTACAGGGCCAAGAGACAGTTGCCGCCGATCGAACAGGGCAATATGGTGATCGACAGCATATTTCAGGTGAGCTCCATCACCGCAGGTGAAATATTATAATAATATAACATTATCACACGGTTTAATAATTGATCACTTAGGGCCAGTTGTACCATCTCTGATTAAAGTTAACCGGAGTTTAATCGACCGAATTTTCCCGGTTAAATATCTGTTATCAGCTGATTAAATTTAATCGAAGTTTAACCGTAGACGGTACAACTGGCCCTTATAGTTTATACAAACCACTGCCAAAATTGCTATGGTACCATTGGTGTGACTTTCCTGGGACAGATTTCATTTTCTACTGAAAATTCAATATTTTATCAAAATATTATGTATTTATGTAACACTGTTATACAGTATACAGACGTTTATCGTTTAAAGCAAAACGGTATACCCGCTCGAGGTTGTCTCCGTGTGTTATTATAGGCGTACAACTTAGTAAATTTATATTCACAGCAAGGCCGATTTTGTGTTGTTCGTTTTAATATATTACAATTAGTACTTACATTGAATTGACCTGTTATGCAACTGACAAAGAAAGTATATTGTAATTTGTGTTTATACCTATATCTTTTTTTTTACTGAGATTCGGCTTTTAAAGCGAGTTATATTATAGAGTTATATATATTTTATAATATTACAATTCAAAAATACTCAATTCAACATTTAAATATCGTAATAAACCGACGTATGTAAACACTGCAAATAATGTTCTAATTTTTAAACTTGTAACAGGCCTTTCGCCATAATATCAAATCTAAAAACAGCATTTGTTCTGCTGAACTCAAATTTGCTTAGTACTGATATAAGTATTAAGACTGCAGATGGCAAATTCATTCGCTACAATTTTCACAAAAATAAAATATTTAAAGTACTTTCTATTTTAAATAAAAATTATTTTTACACCAAAATAAATATTTATTCAAAATTAGTGTGAACTAGATAAATAACTGCAAACAGGATTATTTTTAATATTGCTTGAATCAAAAGATATATCACCATTACAATTTACAACCTAACAAGGTATAATGAAATATACGACACTATGTACCTACAACAATTATGTTCAGGCTGTGTTCATGGTAAATAGTCATAGGTAGTGAAATATTAATTATTGTATATGTATACCCGAAAATCTATCTACACTACATTGTTTAAATTTCTTTTTCTGGTTGCAGAATGCTGAAAAATAATCTATGGTCAATTAATAACAGAATAAAATGTTATATTTATTTAAAAAATACTACCAATAACAATATGTCTATAAAAACAATAATATTTAAAATTTTGCGTCCACTAAAGCCTAACTTTTTCATAAAACTTTAATCCATAGAATTTCCGTAGAGGTCTATAAATTATAATATACGATGTACGCTCAGTTGCAATGTAAAATCACTACGACAATCATAATAATAATTGTTCATAACTACCAATAAACATAATAATATCTAATTGGTACCTAATAAATTATCCAAATATCGAATAATATAATATATTTTTCGTACATCTATGTTGGACTTTTGGAGAGAGGTATATTTTGGACACAAAATATAATTTAAAGTAAATAAATCCGTTTTTTGCATCAATTTTAACAACTAATAGTAGACAATATTATTGTTGAAAAATTAATTGAACTATTGTTTATTATTTGTTAATGGTGTCTCACCACAAATGTTTGGTTCATAAACACGTTGCTGCAGATCGATTGCTTTTCGGGCAATAATAATTATAAAAATAAGTACAACGCTATTAAAAGATAATAACAATTAATAAGCATTTCATATATTATGATTTTTTAAATCTTAATTCAACAAAAACTTGCAATATTTAATAAGTAATTCTAAACGTATCGAAAACTTACAACACGCGATCTTTTACTTTTAATAATAAAATGTTAAAATCGCACTAAAATCTATAGCCGATGAGTTGCGTCACGATGGCTTAGTGAATTGTCTACATCATATAGTAATCACGCAATAACCGACAAAAGTTAAGACTTGGAAAGTAGGAATTAAATTTAATGGTAGATAAAATATTTGAAATTTAAATACCTATTTTTTTATGTTATTAAAATTGCCTATATTAAACCCCTTCATAAGCTCCGGTGCGTGGTGATACGTCTTCCTGTACTGTTTGGTCGTCAGTGGCGTACTGCTGAATATTCTAGCCAAATATGATGATAATAATGAAATGATGAATATGATAACTAAGATGATATGTTTTTGTAGATTCCCATAAAAACGCTCAGCGCCGTCGGGACACTAATTAAGACCGCCCGTCCTCTGGTGCGCAGGACCCGCGAACGCATCCAGCAGTACTACACGGGCTACCAGCAGCAATACAGCAACGGTCAGCAGCAATACGGCAACGGTCAGCAGCAGTACGGCAACGGTCAGCAGCAGTACGGCAACGGTCTGCAGCAATACAGCAATGGCCAACAGTACTACACCAGCGGTCAGAAGCGCTACAGCATTGGCCGTCTGAACACCGACCAGCAATCACGCCAGGACGATGGAGGAGAAGAGTTCGTTCACCGGCCCAAGCGGACACAGGTGACTTATCGGGTCAAGAACGATCAGCCCGAGGGCCGCCGCCTATACAAATCCGAGGTTTACTGATATCTCCAGCGATTTGTAACGAAATACGATGAGTTTTGTTACGAATCGGTGCTCGGATGTCCAATAATGGTGTTCCTCTCTATTATTGCTCATATCGCTGACTTACATGTAATAGAAATGGCAGCGCACATTTTGTATATTATCCATTGAAAAAATCAAATGCCACATTTTAGGATTACTACATAATAGTATATACATTTCATGTTATGAAGTGTCACAACTATAATATTATACCGTTTATATATTATGAGGTATTTAATGTATGCGTTTTTTTCTTTTAAGTTTGAAACAATACGTTGAGTTTTAGTTTTTTTAACGATTTTCTAAGACGGTCTTGAAAATTAATTTTGCTCCAAACAGGTTACGAATTGACAATTGCTACTGTTTCTAATTTGTCTACCGACTTATTATTACCTTGGTATTAATACAAAGATCAATTTTTAAATCTCTACGAATTATTATTACATCTCAAAAACTATTTTTTTCTCAAACACTTTTCAACTAAACATATTTTGTACTTTTTTTTAATGATATCCCATATTTTAACTCGTTTACGTTGATACGCCAAGCTATTATCATTATGACCTAATGCCACTATCATTAAATTCAACTATATTTGTTGTATACAACACTTACCAATTATTATTCTTATTTTAAAATTATATCGTTTGTATTTCTGTAATCTGTTTATAATCATATTCAAAAAATATGTCTGTCTAAGAACAATATAAATTCGTTTTCTCATCCCCATGAAATGTATTAAATAATCATAATTTGCCAATTGAAAGCCCAAGGTTTTATACAAATACCAGTTCTTATATTTATTAATTATTATGAGTTAAGTATTGCTCATATATCATAAATCAGAAGTATAGAATGATAATATACCTAATATAAAACAAATAATAAAATGTATAAGTACTATTTCCATATCACCATGTTATACTCGTTACAGAATAATCTCTATGATAAAATATATTTCAAAAACAATTTAATTTTAACTAGGTATAAATAATATTTGTATAACGGAGAACATTAGCGTGAGTTTTTTGAATATATAATAATTTTAATTTTAATTATTAATAGTGGTAGGTAATGTAAATTTTCCGATTTTGCCTATATCATAATAATATAATGTGTTACTACTTACTAAGTAAATATATTAAAGTAT
The DNA here is from genome assembly GCF_019925205.1 of Metopolophium dirhodum. NCBI lineage: Eukaryota > Metazoa > Arthropoda > Insecta > Hemiptera > Aphididae > Metopolophium > Metopolophium dirhodum. The sequence goes on along the minus strand of NC_083560.1, from coordinate 117,833,007 downwards.
CTATACAAAATCTAAACTTACTTACTAAAAATAAAAAATAAGCACTTACACCATCTTTTATTTTAATCTTAAAATGGTACAGTTTTGATCACTGGTTCAATCTATTCATATTCAAAAAACAAAAAAGTAAATAATTATTCCTTCATTATGAAAATATAAATGTTGTTTTATCATCACTGTGAAATTTACGAAAAATATTTAAACCTATTTGTCAATGTAAAAGTTCTAGGTTTTACAATTAAACGCCATTATTACTTTTATACAAGGAACCTGGTTAGTACGTAATATAATAAAATAAGTTAAATATAAGTACTATGTCACTAAGTCTAGTATGTTTAAAGACTTAAAGTGGCATAATCTCTTTTATTATTAGAAGGCATTTTACCAGAATACCAAAATTTCAAAATTATGTGAATTGATGTAGCTAGAGTAAATAGGCGTGCGCGAACATATGGTTTAGGGGGTGCCCATTATATATAATGACCCAAAATAATTTGTTTTAAATTTATTTTCCTTCAAGCAAAAAATCACTAGTGGGTGACTTCTTAATCACGCATACCATGTTTTCAGTCTCTTTTCACATATATTTATTAATTATGCTAAGTAGTAGGTATAGATTGTATATTTATTATATAAAAAAAAATGTATTATAATAAATAACAACCTTCTTGTATAGCAACAGTAATACAGTATATTATAATTTATTTTAATAATACAATGTATAATAACATGTATTATTATGTAATGTGCCACAAAATACAAATGTATTGTTTTAACAACATTTAATAAAATGACAATTTTTTCATCATAATCTAAATTATATGCTAGTTCTTATTCTACGAATATTATAAAAGTAATGATTCTAATCTATCTTGGCCTATATTACATTTTGGTTTATTTTTTACCATGTTTAATTTCTAAAATATCTCATGTACAAGCTGTGACTGGTATTGTGCTAAACATTATTAATGTTAGATATGTACCAAAGTATTGTTAAAAATATCTAACATTACACTTTCTATTAACCAATCTAACCACTAATATATAGATACACTGGATATACTACTTGGTACATCAGCCATATCTTTGAGAATATTAATTTCAGCCTCAAATTTTATAACTGATGTATTATATAATTTAAATAAAATATTTTAAGAACAATGAATTAATTCTAATTTCAATATATTTCCTATAGCACTAAACAAATATTATCTTGTTCAGGCACGACCTGCTCTCCTTTGCAATTTAAACATACATTTATTAGGGCCTGATATATATATATTATTATTGGTGACTTAAATGTAAGTTCGGAGTGCCCAGTCACCCCCGACACCCCTATGCGCGCCTATCATAATAATACAAGGTGTTATAGTTATTAAGTATTAGGTAATAGGTACTTACCTAGAGCTAAGTAAAAATATATCTAGATATAAAGGTCATAAAGGTCGTGAATTTTCATTATTAATAATAATATAATCACTATTGATGGAAAAAAAACATTTTTTAGTTTATAAAATAATGTATTCTTTCATAAATTTTTATTTATTCATGTAAAAATATCATGTTACCATTATACAATAAGCTTACAAAATTACGATTACAATATAATTATTAGATATTTATTAGTTAATATAATTGAGGAAGAACCAATTTAAAAAGTATGAAGTACAATGAAAGCTATAAAATTAAATTAAATTAACCACTTACCATCTACATAATATATATTTTATAGTATTATACTATATTAGGTTTTAATTGGTATATCTAATTAAGTTAAATTAAGTTAAAAATCATTATTTATTTAGGTAATGCCAATTATTGTCCTGTTGTACAGTACTAAAATTATTTATGATATTTTGTTTAGGTATAATATCATAAACTAGAGAATAAACTATTTCAGTTTCCCTCACTTAATAATAGATATATTAATTAATATATTGTTAAAATATTATGCATACGTTTTATTTGATGTTTTTCACATATAGTTAAATATATTTAAAGCATGCATTACATTTTTAATATAGGGACAACAAAATATGAAAAGTAGTAGAGTACCATAATAACATAACCATGGGTTTTTTATAATTTCAGCTAGAAAAGTATATTTTCATTTCAACCTTGATTACATAATTTTGATATAGTACGAAAACCAAAAGACCTACCTATACATTTATCAAAACTTCCGAAAAATACATTTTGGCTGTTACATTATACCAATATACGTCCATTTTACAACAATACAAAATACTTACCACATTATACATACCTAATATCATTATTAATTTCATATTTCATTTGTAATTCAATCATATTTGATATTATTAAAGTAAATGTAAAATGACCAATCTAAACTAATTAAGATAACTAATACCTACAAAAATATTAATAAAGAGATCAGTAAATCTTGTGACTATCTTAATACAGTTGGCAAATCTTCTATGTAACTTTGTAGGGAAGTACAAAATAGATGTGAATTGTTCCATTTATAATAATTTAACAGTCATTCCTATAAACATCAACCATGACCAAAATTTTATTTTTAAAAAAATTAGTTGAAGAAATATTAGACAATTGCAAAACAAAAGGAGAGCATAATATTAACAAAATTTGTATAAAAAATTGTATAAAATATAAATCATACATTTTTAGTGGGTTTTAAATTTGTATTATTACTATGTTATTATAATATTTACTTATCTGAATACTAATGTAAAAACTACTGGGTAACCTATAAATTAAAGAAATGATTGGTCGTTCACTCTGTATAGCATAACTTAAATGTATTTATTTATTTTTTAATGTTATAATACATGTGTTATGTAAATGCCTATATTGCAACGCCTATATTGCAACTCATAGGTTAAAAAAAAATTTTAGTTCAAATTCTCATTGTTAAACCTACTACCTACAGAATATTAAAGTAAATAAAGATATTTAAATTGAATCTCAAGCATCAAAACAATGGCTTCAATAATTACTGTAGTAAAAACTAATATATTTCATTAAACCAAAATATGTTATAATCACCAAGAGAAAATAACTATCATTTTACATTTTATGACACGTGTTAAATGTTACAAGGCGGCATTACAAGCTGCAGCCACTATAGCATACATTAAAAAAAAATTACTTACCACGCTTAGCCTCATAAAAAAGCACACCTTACAATTAATGTCGTTAATCCTAAAATCTTCTAAATTCTATATGTAAAAACCGTGCTGGTGATATATCAATATAATTAAACATGAGTTAAATTAATCAATTCTCTATTTTGGGGCTTACTTCATAAAATAAAAATATTAATTTAGTAAAAAGTGTTGCTTGGATCGGTCGTTATATACAAATTATAATAGCATTCAATTTTAAACTCAAAAAACCAAAAGTCGATAAGAAAATATTAATAAAATCAAAATGAACAAAACAAGCAATATATTATAATTGTATATTTGGGCTGAAACGAACAATTTGCTAAATTAAATGATACCTAATAATAGTTGTTTATTTAGGTAATATAAAACATTTTGTTGAGTGTTTTTAATTTATTGTGTGTATGTGTGTGTATGTGTGTGTAATTGTAATATTATAATTAAATGTTTGTTTGAAAACATACCTATGTTATAATAAAATAGACCTAAGTAATTGGTAAAATTACAAGAGCATTCGCAATGAGGGACGAGAATGAGAAGACACGGTGGGACATTGACCCAGTTCTAAAACTTATCAGTCTTAGGCCTTTGATTTTAATGTTTTATAATTACAATCAATATAGGCACTTATTTAAAATTAATAATTCTATAAGTAAACTTAATAGATTTTGACACTTTTTAGATTATGAAATCATAAATAATTAATCAAATTGATCATTGATTATAAAAATTAAAATAACTCTTCTCCAACGTAAAAATATTATGTATAACGATATAATAAAATAAAACAAATATTTCCATTACCCTTCCATTGAAAATGTCTGCGAATGCTCTATTGTAAATACTCGGTAGTAGGTATAACTTTATATACTATTTACTCAAATATCGGTTACTCGTGTAGTCGTGTATCGATAAATATAACTTAAGTTACCTAATCATGTTGCGGAGAGTCAACACGTTTAGAGCTTACAAAATATATAATAAAGAATAGTTATAATTCAACAACGAGACATAGGTATTAATTATATAACATTTTATGTAATTATACTGTTGCTAATAAGGATATACCTAGGATATACCTACATAATATACTACATTGTAAACAATTTCTTCAATATTAAACTTTCACATGACGATATTAAAAATCAAAAATAATACAAATAATGACATCTAGTATAGATAATGTTAAATCTACGATCGAAGAATTTTAAAAAAATATTTGCATATAGCTTAAAATGTTACAGGTCAAATTGTAGACCGTCGTCATTAAAAAATATATTTTTTTTTGAAAATAATTAAACAAATTTTTGAATTTTGTTACCATAATATTATATTTTTTTTACCTCATTATATTTGAATGTGTACTGTATTGCATATTTTGAATACAATAGTGTAAAATTGTCTTAAGAATTTCGAGTTGACACGGTAAACCGAAATAATCGCGTCTCATATTTCATGTCAGTATTGTTAAATGTTCACGGATTGTACCATACAATTGGGTCCTCTGCCTCTGTTCATGATGAACTCGATAGAAATGTCGAGACTTCAGGCGTTTAAAAATACACCCACATTCAAAATCCCGATGGTTATTTTTTGGGTGACTGAAACAGGTGGTAGTCGCCATTTATAGTTTTATACCGCATCATCAGACTCGGGTACGCCATTGGCTCGTAGTTAGAGTGACGTGCTAAATTTATATTTTCGAAATAGAATATTATAATTAAATATAACTGTGTAATCTCATATTGTCACATTTCGAATTAAAATACGTCTGTATTCTGTGAAATATTATACAAACGTCACCTGTGAACTAATACTCCCGTTCAAAGTAGGTACCTACCTACTTACAACTGTTTACTTTGCACGAGCTCATTGGTAATAATACGTGGTAATTATTATTAATTTTTTTTATATATATATATATGCTTATACATATATACATATTTTTAAATAACTAATTTCATTCTATGTCATTACTATTAAAGCTATTTATATCAAGATATCAGATTTATTATGTTATGTTCGATATTATTGTGTATTAATATGGTATGTTACCACTTAGGTACCTATATAATAATATTATATATATTATATTATATAAATTACAATTATGTGGCCGTGGCGTTCATTTATATAATAGTTATTAATTTATTATTATAATCAATGTTGATGTCGCTATTATTGTATGCTTACAATTTAAAAACAAATTATATTTACTGGTGAAATTAAATAATATTCAACTATATATAATTAATGATAATATATATGTTTATTTGTTAGTTTGGTATATGAAATGTGTTTTGTTTTGTCATGAACGAGATTTCTACCTTACTTGACTGTCCTATTTCTTATAAGAACTGATATGAAAAGTGTAATATCTTTTGCTCTGGGACATAAAAATTCTAATAGCTGCTGTATCTACTGACGTGGTATAACACATTTACACACAATAACTACATTCCAAAACCACCCAACTTTGAGAAGCAATATCTCATCAACGAATTAACGAAAAATTAAAATTTGAACGTAATAATTAATAAAAAATAGTTTTATTTTTTTTTATTAAAAATACATATAATTACAATCTATACACATTTGGTACAATAAATAATTTTGATTAAAGATAATATAACTAGCGAGACTAACAGATATTTGGAGAGCACTCAGTAGTGCCACCAAAAAATAGTTTTATTCAACTATGAAATTGTAAGTTTTAAAAATGTTTTGTCTGCAAATGTTTTGGTTTTTCAACCATCTACACTTTACAACCCAATAGTATAGTTTTTTTCAAAATCAATCATCGTTGTTATTTTCTAATAAAATTTGGGCGTTTAACGGCGAACGATGCAACACATCGTGTTACATAGTACTACATGCTGTAGCTGCGAAATTATCGGCGACGAGTATGTTCACGATACTTGCAAATAAGTAATAACTGCCATCGGTATCAACATTTTATTTTTTGATCTTAAGCAAATATTATGTACCTACTAAACAATAACTATCATTTATTAGTTGCTAGGTAGGTATAATAAATTCAAATAATAAATTCAGGGCTTGCATTTGAAAAACAAATTCCGTTTTATGTTATTTACAATTCAAACGTTATCCAAATTTTGGGTTTATCGATATTTTGAACTAAAACGTTTTACAAGTTTTGAGTTTATCATTATTTAAAATAGTGTTAATACTTATTAAATTTAAAAATAATAACTAATGCGGGTAGGTAATGGCCCGGATACGGAGTATAATATAATCAATTCTTAGATACGTAACGACGTCGTCCTGGCACCCAGAACCACCAGAAGTCAACCGATCAATTTCGAACCTATCTCATCTTTTTGTACTCGATTTGTACCCATTTTAACCCTACCTACATTTTTTTCATACCCCTTTCCCTTTTACACAAAACCAAATCCCACGTCCGGGTGCTGTAAAAACGTCGTCCTGGCACCCGGAACCACCAGGAGTCAACCGATCGATTCCGCATCGATTTCAATTTTTTGTACCCAATTTGTACCCATTTGAACCTCCCTAAAAATATTTGTACTCCTCTTCCTTTTACGTAAAACCAGATCCCCCGTCCGGGTGCTGTAACGACATCGTACTGGCACACAGCGTCTTTATTGGATACGCAGTGCTTGGTGTTTTTCAAAATCTTTGTTTTTCGGTTTACCTAAATGTATAACTCATCGAAATATTTTATGAAAATAACCTGATCATAACGAAATGTACGAGTTTGTATTAAAACTTATATTATAATAATATATACGGCTTAACAAACTGTCCATCTATATTGATGGCTTATTATTTTTATGTTCACTGAAATATTATTAGAATTATTAATCGTCGTCGACGAATGTCGACAATTGACGATTGCCATAGATATTATTAAAAAATATATTATTTACTATGATAAATCCGTAGAACTTACATATTATACTCAGTACCTATACGGTCTGTTGATAAATCGTATGCACTTTTACAGAAATCTTTGTGATCAGCAATGTACTTATTCTGGTTTTCTATTTCAGTTATAGTTCGCATGCCAAATTTAACTATGTAAAACTGGTCCGCAAGTTTATCGACAGTCTATTATTCGAATGCATTATCCCGCCAGTTTCTCTAGACACAGTGTTTGAGAAGTTATATTTTTTTGGTACCTAATTAAATTACAATATGAATTTTTATAAGTTACCTCTATGTAGGTACTTGTGATTTGTCCAAAACTCGACTACCGGGTTTTAAATAAAGAAGTTCTATACTTCTATGGAGTTGATTGATGCTATATCAAAAACGTGATTTTGTATTATAACTTGAGAATTGAACATTTTATTCAGTAAAATATAACAAAGTAATTTTGTCAAATAACAATATGCTTATATATAGTATAATAGTAATATAATGTAATTACTACCATCGATGAGTTATTACATTTAGGTAAACCGAAAAACAAAGATTTTGAAAAACACCAAGCACTGCGTATCCAATAAAGACGCTGTGTGCCAGTACGACGTTGTTACAGCATCCAGACGGGGGATCTGGTTTTACGTAAAAGGGAGAGGAGTACAAACATTTTTAGTGAGGGTTCAAATGGGTACAAATTGGGTACAAAAAATTGAAATCAGTGCGGAATCGATCGGTTGACTTCTGGTGATTCTGGGTGCCAGTACGCCGTCGTTACAGCGCCCGGACGGGGGATTTGGTTTTGTGTAAAAGGGAAAAGGGGTAAGAACAAATGTAGGTAGGGTAAAAATGGGTGCAAATCGGGTACAAAATAACGATATATATTAGGGGGGGGGGGAGTTGTCGATTTATGGGTGCCAAGACGACGCACCTAAACCAATAAAAGACCTTTTAAATAAATAGATTTTAAAATATTTCGACTTGCGTTATTTTTCGTTCAATGAAATTCTATAAATTACGTTTTGCGTTATTTTTCGTTTAATTATAGGTACTCATTACGTTTTGCGTTATGTTTTGTTTAATGATATGATATATTTTATTAATCTTTATGTTTTTTTTTTTTTTTTTTTATTTGGGTTAAGGCTTTGACTACTTAGGTCATTAGCCTGTGGTACTGTAGGGAGTCGGGTACTGTAGATTTGTTTACTCGTGATTTGTTTTGGCAGAATTTTTAATTTGGGCACCCGTAGGTATGCCCGGGTGGAGGATGGCAGCACTTGTTCTCCGGACACCGTGACTTGCCCGAAGAAAAATGCCGCCCACGACCAAGGTATCGAGTTCGGGTCGGCTGCGTTGCAGCCGACGCCTTATTCCGCTCGGCCACTCCGTCCCCCAAAAAATAACTTTATGTTTTGTTTTGCGGTATTTAATTATTTTTGATTATAACTTTCCGCTATAATTACGTTTACAAATTTCAATCGTTTTTTTGTCAAATATAACGTTATTATAACGTTTGCAAGCCCTGCATTTACAATACGATTTAATCGTCATATATACCTACGAACAACATAATTCAACTCATCTTCATAATAATCCAACAATTATATTCTTCAAATTTATTTTAGACGAAACACTTACAAGTTAAAACAGTTGACCAGCAAGATAGTATTTCCTTAGCTGAAAACTTGCATTATTGTTATAATTTTTTATAGTGTTCAATTTGCGGTAAATATTTAAATTTAAAAAAAAACTTTGTCATAATAGGTATTATATATGCATTTCACATTTGTTATGTTTTTATTTTTATATTATAGGTATTTAAAAGTTTTCTTTAAAAATCAAATTTGAAGATATTGCTAGGCAGTAAATAATATATTATAATACTTAAGTGTACCGTCTTTGAATAATTTACAGATATATGTATATTATATATAAATACAATATGGCCGAAATTAAAACTGGAAAGTCTGATAAATCACAAGGGCTGGACAATGTATTGAACTGACGAAAATAGAGTCACAGTTGGCTGGACGTGCAGTGTGCCATTGTCGAGTCGTATAGTCGCGACGAGTCTAGGTACTATAGAGATGATATTTGTTGATGGCAAAATTATAAAACATAATATATATTATAATATACGTACTATAGTGTACACAAATTATGTACCTATATATAGTATTTCAATACATTTACTAAAAAATTGAAACACTTTGGACTCGAGGACTTGGGGGGGGGGAGGGGGGAGGGGGGGAAATACTATACAACTGTACAAAAGTACGGATAACAAATTTCACGTTGGGAGTGTAAATACATTTTTTTGAAATCGTATAACGGTATAATAGTAGCCAACACCTGATGCGGGGGTAACGGTTTAGTAGGTAGATACTTGATGGGTTCATTGGCCGGCGTGTGGTGTACCACGCGATTACGCGAATGTATCGCGGTCGTGGGAACCGGTAAACGCCGTTATAATATACAACGAATAGACGACCGAGGTGACCGCAGATGATTACAGCGACCGTGGTGAAGGTCCATTGCAATGGTCATATGCATAAAATCGCACACAATATACAAACGCGAATTATTCGCCTACATTATATCATTTCATGTGCCTGACTCCATGGCTCCATGTGACGTTATCAAGTATCTACGTACACCTAATTACAAAATATTGTGAACACATAACAAGGGATAGTGTCAGTAAAGAAAAGTGGCAATGGATTTTCAATAACTCAACTACTATATAGATAATCGTTATCAAACTTATAAGATAAAGAAAATCACGTTTATAGGTTAGGTTAGAGTGCTATACGAGTGCTCAAGTTCTTGCAGCTCAAATGTATGAGACTATGTAGCTACTACAAATTACAATGGTATACACTATAAACAATTAATGTTGCGTTTTATATCTAATCGTATAACAAAATCAGTAAACGCATCTAACCACCCACGCGAAATAGAGAATTTTAGCTGTTAAGATGATTTAAAATGACGTCATTGAAACAGAACATATTAGTTCAATATATGTGGCAAAAACGTTAAGGAATGTAAGGCATAAAATATTTTAATAAAAATTGTGCGAATTGTGTACTGTGAACAGTGGGACGTCGTGGTAACAAAAAATGTATTTATAATATAAGGATAAAACTATTTTGAAATAGGTTGAATTTTGATTGAATAAAAGCAACTAATATTTTCAAAAATACTGCATAATGTTGTGAAATTCTTTGATTTTCACACTTTACTTTGATGACGAAATAAAGTATCGTGTCATTAAGAATATCTCGCACATTTTTTAATTATTGTAGTTCTTATTTCGTTACAAAAATATTGAGCTTATAAAACTGACTTATGCATAGCAGTTCATTGTGGGTATATTGAATAATATTTTAAAACAAATAACAAATATTACATTCAATTTCAACGGATATAGAGTGTTCATTATTACTTATCGGATTAGCATTAGTTATTTAATTATGAAAACCATACAATTTTACAATACTATGTTATATTTTAGGTTCTGAGTGGAAAAAATGATGAGCGTAAATCTACAATAATTATTTATGAGCATCTCAAATTCAAATTTTGACAAAATTCGTAAAATTCACGAACATTTTCAAATTATTTTAAAGCATTTAAAGTTCCAATTATGAGAAAATTTATCAAATCGAACATTTATAAATTATTTTTTAGTAATAATTAACCCTACTAACTGCATATTTGGCTGCATAATGGTTTTATTTGAAAATAACGATATTTTTCCATATTTTTTCATTAACGCGCATTGTAGACATTTGTCAACATAACAAGTAGTATACTGATATCAATATTATCACAATAACCAGTATTAACTACGGTAACAATCATAGTTATCACTTGTTTTATTTGCACTACCCAATATCTTATCAATTGTTTAGTACCGCTATGTTTATCATATTGTATCAAACTGTACAAGACGAATTTGGATTCAAAAAAAAACATTTTTAAAATCATAATTATTCCAATATATATAATTACTTTTGTGTAATTAACACTTTTCGGCTTGTAGCTTTTTGGATACAACATGCGTCTAAGGAAAAAATATGAATAATGATGTATTTTAGCAGTACTTGGATAAGCATTTTATTTTGATTTCACTTTTCATAAATTTATGATTTATTATTTTTAATTGTATATAAAGTATATCATGTAATATCTAAATAATTTCATATCAAAAAAAATTTTTTTAAATAAAATCATGTAACTATGCACACTATTTCCAATTGGCTACAACCCCTTAAATAGGGGTAAAAGGTATAATACAATTAAAATAGATTATTTTAGTCATTTTTTCCAAATTTAGCATCAAATTCTCATTAAGAAATATATTTCTTTTTTTAATACAAAAAATCATGCAGTGTAGGGATTAATATATAAAATGTTCAATTTTTATAGCCAAGGATTAACAATTTAAAACAAGGTTCCGAGTAAGTAGTTTATACTGTAACCAAACAATCTAAACACAGTTTTTTTAATAGTTATTTTAAGTTTAAATTTGTACGAAATTAGATATTTAAACGAAGAATACCTAACAATTTTAATTTTAAGATGTATAAATACTACAATTGGAAAAAAAAATGGTCATTCAAATGGAGAAGAAATGTAACTAAACTCACCAAAATAAAGCGTAGAACAGAACGTTGGAAAAACATAGCAAATCTTAACAGAAAAGACGAAGTAATATTAACAAGACTAAGAATAGGGCACACTTGCTACACATACGGCTACCTAATGAACCGAGAACAAACCAAATGCGCATCTTGTGGAGTCCACCTGATAATCAAGCACATATTCGTCGAATGTAGACAAACTGAAGCCGCCATAAGTAAACATAACATTCCAGAACATCTATACCAATCACTAGGTCCGAACGTAGTAACCATCATAAAGACACTAGCTTCATCAAATATACAAATCGAAAATTTATTGTAAAAAATTCATGATATGCCATGTAAAAACAGAAATCATTGTAATAACTAATCTTATGTAAATAATTGTCAATTATCAAATGTCAGCTAATGGCCATCGCTGCCGAGGTTTATTTCTAAAAAAAAAAAATCTAGTTTTGTGTTGTAATTTAAAAATATTATTCGTGAGTACTTGAAACTTCTTAGAGTATATAAATAATTATTATATACATACATGAAAATATACAAACAATATTAATTGACCTTACCAGCTACCGTATACAGTGATATTGTAACTTGATACTTGATATTGAACCTACTTTAAAGTAGAACATCACCAAATCAACCGCTTTTTTTATAATTATAATCGTTTAAACTTTAAGTTCATAATTTGACAAAATTCGTCAAAATCACGAAAATCACGAAAATTTGAAAATTATTTTTTGTTGAAAATGTATTATTTGTTCAATTTTTATATAGGTATAAGAGTTGAAAACTAAAAACAAGGTTTCTTATTGTACAGTTTACCTTATCTTAGAGTTTTTTTTTATAGATATTTAAAGTTTAAACGAAGAACCTAAAGTTTTTAGTTATTTTCTGGCAATTTAATGGATTAATTAGATTATTTTAAATAGTTACTATATTACACTCGACAGCAATAACGTCATTGTGACTAATTAGGTATAATATCCTATACTTACCTATAACGTTGTATTAATGACATTATAAATAATATTATTATAAAATTGGTTGACAATGAGAATGGTCAGTGATCGTTGATCATAAATCAAAATAATTTGTTTCACATTCTGAGACTTTCTAGGTATCTAGGTACTATTTTGTCTATATTACTTATGAGTTATTACAATATTCTATTATATGAGTTACGACTGATATAATGAGACAACGGCAACGATATTTTGTATTGTTTCTTTTTAATAGTCGTCGTCCTCGGCGTCGGCGAGTTGTCATTGTAAGTCACTGATGATATAATAATTACCGGCAACGGGCGAGCGGAAAAGCCTTGGCCTGAAGCCGTCGTACCCCGCCGAGCGGCCGCTGTGGGAGAAAGTTATAGATGCCACCATAGTTAACCTCGCCTTTGGATTTCCGATAATCCGGAACACTCTAATTTTTATAGGTACCTACATTCACATTCTAATTTACACACCCAAGTATATGATAATATAGGTAGATAGTGCCTATAAGGCATCAGGAAAATTGGATTATTATAAATTTTAAATTTAATTTTTATTCGAATACTACGTGATACACTTTGCCGATACGCAACTGTACACATCTAATACTCGAATAGGAAAAATAATATCTAAGTTTTAATATTTTAGAAAACTAAAAGAAATAAATCAAGTTTTTTTTAAAATTATGGTCGATAAAAATATTTTTGCTCGGTTAAAAAACTCGAAAGTTTAATACAAGGTTCCATATTTGTTATAGTTAGTGAAAATTACAGAAAAAAGTCGAGAGTAAAATCACAACAATTTTTTATGAACGTCTGAAGTTAGTATTTTGACAAAACTAATCAGTCACGAGAATTCACAAATTAATTTGTGGTTAAAATTTATAATAAATTCAATTTTCATAGCTAAATATTGAACATTTAAAACAAGGGTTCTCATAATTATTTGATACCGTAACCAAAAAATCTAAAAAGCGAGTAAGTGGATGTCGCTCGGCTGTACAGTATTTTACAAGTGGGACAATGTATAATGGATTGTATTAAACTTGAATTCAATCATATAATATCATTGTATATAAGAAAAACGATTCTGAGCAGAGTTTATCAGTCTGGATTTTTTTAATTTTTATTATTTATTATAGCCTTTAAGGAGAATTAATATTATAATATTATAATTTTTATTCGTTGATACGGTGATCAACAAATCGTTAGAAATTAAAATCCGATTTTAAGTGGTTTTTCGTAATTTGTCAATAGTTTTTCCCATGGCATTAAATATAACTATTGAGAAAATCGAAAAATGACCTTTTTAAAGTATCATCTTGATCCAATTTGCTAAAAGATAAAGTACTATATGTTGAAATCAAAGCACTCCTTCCGGTAGAAATTTTGTGTACAGGATATATAAAAAAAATAAACACCATTGTAAAAAAACATTAAAAATAAGTGCAAATTATTATAAATGCTATTTGCTAATGAACAAACATTATAAACAAATAAACAAGGTAGGTACAATAAACAATGCTTTTTGAATAAAAAAAAGATACATACCTAGTAAACTAATTAAACATAATATTATTATGTTAAGCACTTACAGTGTTATAATTTTTTATTGTTATTTTTAGCTATATTTTAAACAACTTTTATGATAAATGATAATCATATTATCTTTTCTACAAACACGAGGTCACGAAGTAGAAAAGTCGTCAAGACTATTTTAGCTTGGTTAAGTAGATTTGACATAGGTTTTTTTTATTTACCTACTTCAGAATCAGTTTAGTATAATATTATTATATATTATTGTATATTATAATATACTATTGTACCTATATTATATTGTAACCTTCACATCTATAAATGTGGTTTTATAAAATATTTTCTCAAGCCTATTATAAGCCTATTATTTAAAAGTCGAATTATTTTACATTATTTGTTATCATTATATTAATTACCTACACTAGTTTAGTCCACATAATAAAAAAATTAAATTATTAAGAATATATCACAATCAATACCCAATATTTTATTGGTAAACATTATACTTAATACACGTGAAAATCGCTGTCAAATTATTCAAACAGCTAAAAATAATGAATTGATAAAACAACTAATCATTATAAAATTTTATTTTATACAAGTTAAAAGTTTACTACCTATTATGTACCATTAACATTTCTAAGAAAACAACCATTTTTCATATAGTTAATATTTTAATTATTTAATAGTATTATAATTTATAATAGATAGTTCAAATATAATTGGCCTATTACATTAGGTAATTGTATATTACTACCAAACAGTCTCTTTCAAGGACCGTCGTATTTTAGTCTATGCAATTTTAAACGGTAAACGGAGACTGGAGAGAATGCATTGGTTTTACAATACCTAGTGTGTTTTTTGTGTACGTATAGAAGCAATAAAAATGGTTGTGTTAAAACCATTCTACTTTGAGTGTTATTTCTGGTAGAAAATGTTCAAGTTGGCACTTTGGTTCTTTACTAAATTCTAAATAACTATTCAAAATAATCTATAAACCCAAATCAAAAAACTCCATATAGTAGGTTTTGGGTGTACTTTGTCATTGAATAGGTCACTCGTCACTGTATAATGAATGTATTAAATTTGAATTCATTGATAAATTATAATACGAAAGATGATTATTAGCTGTCAGCTTACATTTGTAATGATACTTTAATATACATATATTTTATACATTATACCGATATAAATAGTTATAGTTATAATTTATAAGAAACTTTTAAAATTATAACAAAAAACTTATTTCTATATCAATACTTAATTCTTTACGATTTGTCTTCGAGCACGAAAATACAAAAATATAAATAAAACAGTTTTTATAGAGAAAAATGATTCAATTTAGAGACAGTGATTTCTGGGATCAAATCGCATCTCGTTAGTTTATTGGGGGTCAAAAGTAAAAATTTAACACATTTTAAGCCTGAGTTAGTGAGAATTAATTTCGTTTTTTTTGGTAATTAATAATTAAAACTAATTAAAAAATGTAAAATTCAGAGACTTAAGTTATTCATCAAGTATTTTTAAGTAATAGCATTTTCTGGACGTGATACGAATTCCAATATATTTTGTGGTATTTACTATTTATACACATTTTAAATTTCATTTTATTTTCGATTTATGCATGATAACATTTTTGTTTGTGAATAAAAAAAATTGTAAATTTAGTATAATATGGTGACTATATATATAATATAACCTCATAAGTTTCTCTTACCAACACTAAAAAACATTAAAATAACAGTTACAAATTTGTTTATATGCTATTAAATAATAAAAAATTTAACTCAAAAAATCAATAACTTTTTTTTACCCTAATTAATAGAATATAGTTTAACTAGGATAACGATACCACTAAAATACGTTTGTGACTATTCGTTCGCTAGTCACGATGATTTTTGACATTTTGTGTGACGTTACGGATTCATTCGCCGCGGCGGCGGCCATAAATTATACACGGCAATATTTATCCGTTTTTGGTTTAACGTAAAATGCTGTTAATTAACTAATTTTTTTTCGAATGAACTAATTAAATGTATTTAAGATTACCTCATACACTTTTCATTTGTATAATTATATCACATTTTGGTTTACTAATACTTTTTACACACCAAGATGTATTTTTAAAATCTAATCAAAACATTCTTTATAAATTTAAAATTATAACAAATAAAATGTTTCTCATCTAATTGGGTAATTTACTTCCATTTTTGAATCCAACATAAACCCCATTCATTTCTGGATATTTGTCTCTAATAGTTTTTACAACACAGGCTGGAATAACAACTCGTACACCTGATAACAGTAAGTCTTATAAATAAATACTTTTGGTACCTATATAAAATAAATGTATGATAATATTACCTTTTCCCACGAATTAATCCAATGAATATATTATTGTGTGTAGCAAATGAACCTCCATGAACTATTTGATAAAACTGACATACTAAGTAATTTTTTTTTTAGATTTATCATTTGTTTTTAGAATAATTTGACGACGTGTAATGTTTAGTATGTCTGTGTCTAAAATAATTTTTTTAAACAAATCACTCTCTGTTGTACACTTATTTCAAGATCGTTAAAATGTAACTTTTTCAAATTCAGCACAACAAACACACTCAACATCGTTATTTAAAATGCAACATTTTTCGCACATACACCAATTATTTATGTTAGTCACTTATGATCGTCCATTAACATAAATTTCTAAAAATGAATAATTCAAATATCGTGGTTGGATATCTGTTTCCAGATCATCCACTGTTGGTTCAAAATTGTATGGTTGAAGGGCCATTAAAAATATATATTATATTAGATCGTGTAACTAAATTGTGCACTACAATCAATAATAAAAAGGACCACATTAACATTTCATACTGACACTGTGACACTTTACTAACTAAAGGATATTAATATTATTATAATCAT
This sequence comes from Metopolophium dirhodum, assembly GCF_019925205.1. Lineage (NCBI taxonomy): Eukaryota > Metazoa > Arthropoda > Insecta > Hemiptera > Aphididae > Metopolophium > Metopolophium dirhodum. Next base: position 117,815,848 of record NC_083560.1, on the reverse strand, counting down.
AAAGATATTTATAACGTACATGTCCCCAGCCCAACCCAATAAAATTTTAACATTTTTTTCAACTCAACATTTAGCAGTCAATTAGCAACAATTTGCAAGCCTTTAGTTGAATCATAAAATAAAAAAAACCAAGGGTGGGGCTGGGGACATGTGTCTCCCGCCCCACCCATATCATCGAAAACACATTTTTAAATTTTTCTTGAACCATCATTTAGCAGCCAATTAGCAACGATTTGCAAGATCGTTGTCGAAATTTGCAAACCAATATTTCGTCTGTTATACGCAATTCCGAAATTTGCACATGTCACCAGCCCCACCCCGTACCGATATAATGCGATTTTTGACTTGCTATTCATGTCAACATTTAGCAGCCATTTAGAAACGATTTTCAAGCTAGTTGTCAAAATTTGCAAACCAATATTTCATCTGTTATACGCATTTCCGAAATTTGCACATGTCGCCAGCCCCACCACGTACCGATATAATGCGATTTTTCACTTGCTATTAGTGTCAACATTTAGCAGCCATTTAGCAACGATTTGCAAATTAGTTGTCTAACTACGACTAAGACTATATTCTTATGAAAAATAACCATCGATAAAATCATATAAAATTAAAAATTAACTTATAAACAGTTATGACAGTGGTGTATTATAATACTATAATTGTTATTATTTTATTAATATTAGACCGAAATGTGATATAATTATACAAATAGAAAGATTATGAGGTACTCTCAAACACATTTGGTTAGGTTATTCGAAAAACAATAAGTTCATTACCAGTTACTTTACGTTAAACCAAAAAATGGATAAATATTGCTGTGCGTTATGTATGGCCGCCGCCGCCGCGAATGAATCCGTGACGTCACGCGCAAGCACGCGCAAGCCCGTAACTAGCGAAAGGATAGTCACAAACGAATTTTAGAGGTATAATTTTTTTGGTCATAGTATGTACTATAATTTAAGTTTAAGACAATTTTTTGAGTTGGATGATCCTTAAATGTTTATACATTTGTAATTGAAACGAAATTATGTAAATTAGTTAAAATGGGTGCATTACGTTGGCAGGTAAGGAATGGTACTAAAAACTGGTACCAAAATTTGTTTTATAATTTGTACTAATTTGTTATATGTATATGAGTATAAGTACTTAAAATAAATAGTAAAAGTGTAAAACAGTATGAATAATATGATATTTATGAATACCTACTTTAAATTTTTTCAAACCCCCCCCCCCCCCCTCAGAATTGTTTTCCTGCGTTTGTCACTGGTGGACACAGGTTAGGTTGGACACAGGACCAAAAAATCTAAAAAGCGGGTAAGTGGATGTCACTCTGCTGTACAGTAGGTTACAAGTGGGTCATTGTATAATGGATTGTATTAAACTTGAATTCAATGATATAATATCATTGTATAAGAAAAACGATTCTGAGCGGAGACGGTTTACAGTCTGGATATTTTATATTGTTATTATTTATTATATCATGTAAGTTGAATTAATATTATAATATTATAATTTTTTATTCGTTTCTATGGTGATAACCAGGGCTTGTAAGTTCATGCATTTGCATATCAATCTTGCTAAGTTGTATTTTATATGCTAGATGACATAGAAATCTATTTCAAGGTACCACGGTTAAATATGTGAAATCTTATTTTGCATGTTTTTGCATATTTAGAGGTTTTTTGCCTATTTGGCATATTTATGCATACTTCTACTTTATCGGGCATATTATACAATATTCTATTAGCATCTATCAAAAATGCAAATGAAAAATATGTATAAAATTAAAAATAGAAATTGTACTATCTTTCCTTTTCTTATCTTCTTGATACTCGTACATTTAACAATAGTTTCTTGGAATTTGGAGAGTGAATTAGTCCGGATTACACTATGCGTTTTGTCGATTGCCGATAATACGCAACCCATCGGTAAACGACCACGACATCCATAATTAACATTAAACCACGTTATTGGGGCCAGACTAGACCGATTCTTCGAACCGTCCTTTTATTCTAACTGGAGACTGTTTCAGTCGTTATTTTCAGTAGAGATGGTAAACTGCGATTTTTTTCAGTAGCAGTAACAGTTGCTACTGCTATTAAAAAAGTAGCAGTGAAAATAGCAGTGACTGCTACTTCATGTTCTTGAATAAAAATTGTCAGTTCTACTTTAAAACCATTGTGAAAAAATAGCAGTAAGTAGCAAGTACTTGCAGTAGCAGCTACTATACTGCTCATTTCCTTATCAGTTTATTGTCATGAAATCGATAATACTATTCTGTGATAGCAGCTTTACCACGGAATTCAAAGGACTTCATTATATATTATTATAGCTTACAATTTATATTATTATAAAATTGAAAACATTGAAAAAATGTCATGTGTATCCCACTCATAAACCCCCCCTCCCCCCATACACTGTCAAAACTAAAGTTATTGTTATTTATATATACAATCTATTGCCCATTAATATGAAAAGCAGGAATTCGCATGTTTAAAACATGTTACTACTTGTACATATAAATTCACCATTACGATGGGGTACTACATTTTATAATCAATAATCATTAATCTGTTGGTGTTGAAGATCGAGGCAGAACAATATAAGTTTGTCTTCTGTACTCCCTTTGTTTTTTCACAAATTATATATTAAGTTTTTTAATTACATTAAAATGAGTAAAGATAGAAGATCAAGTGATATTTTTTCTTTCAGGTCCACTCAGACAATATGGTTACCCACCCTTTCGAATATAGCCCCCCCCCCAGACTTAAGGAGACTATCACACACCACAAAGATATTACATAAGCTAAAAAGCCTGCTACCAGTTTTGCCACTACAAATTGACATCCTCGAACATCCGCCATTACGCCTTAAGTCTAGAGCTCCCATATGGCATGCAGAAACTCAAAGCGAATCAGTTGAGTACCTATGGACGAGACGCTGGGAACAGTCAGAACCCCGTAATAAAGACCTGATCAAAGAACCATTTAAATATAAGTACCATTTAAATAAAAGTCCCTGGCTGGGATGGCACAAGGGCTACATGGACAACGCTTAATCGAATAAGAACGGAACAAGGAAGATGCAACTACCTACTTCACAAATGGGGAATGATAGACTCTCCACTTTGCGAATGTGGAGAAACGCAGACAATCAAACATATGGTTGAGACGTGCCCCATTACAATGTTCAAAAAAGGATTAACAAAAATACACGAGGGTGGACCAACAGCAATAAAATGGCTTGAAGAACTAAATATTCGTCTGTGATTTTTATTGCTATTAGTATTGATGTTATTATAATTTATTATAATTTACTATACCTACTATAACCTACCATACTAACATTTTATATATTTTATTACTTGTTTTTAAATAGTTGACTAGTTATCTTAAGTATCATATTTATTTATTTGTTTTAATTTTACTAACTTTATCTATAACATTTCCCACGTTATCTAAAGTCGAATATGTCATATGCAAATAATAATAAGTGATATTTGGCAACATTTCACAAAAATTGACTCTATCCTAGCTAAATGTGATATTTGTAAAAAAAAGTATTCTTACAAAACTAGTGTGACAAATTTAAAAAAACATTTACACCATGCACATTTATTGCATTCATTTTCAAATTCTTCAGAGGTATGTTCTATAAAATAATCATAATATTTAGTAGTCATTTTTGCATAAAAATTTAACTGTTGACTTTAATATAAATTAAAATATAATTTTCAATTAAATAACAATAAAATTAGGCTTTATCATATTTTATTTTTTATGTACAGGATAATGGTAACGTAGATAATCCATCGTCTGTTACACAAATAGTTAATGCTGAAAGTATAGTTGTGGAAAAAAATAAGAGTAGTAATAGTTGTCAGGAAACTGTAGAAAATGAAATACCAATTTTGAAAACAAATCCATTTAAACGTAAACAGCTAGCTATAACAAATTATATTCCAAAAAAAAATGTCTGTAGACGGTCAAAAGAAGATTGATAATGCTTTTATAAAACTTTTTACCAAGGACTTGCAACCCTTTAGTGTAGTAGATTATATAGGTTTTAAAGAATTTGTGAATTTATTGAACCCTAGCTATAAAATTCCTAACCGACATGCCATTTCAAAAACACTAATTCCAGCGGCATATGAAAAATGTTTTAATGAAGTCAAAGAGATTATATCCAATGACCTAGAAATGGCTTGCATGACAACTGATTGTTGGACTTCGCGGAACACAGAGAGTTACATAGCAATAACTGTACATTTTCTAGATTCTAGTTTTGTTTTAAAATCTTTACTATTAAGTTGTCATTCTTTTAGCGAAAGTCACACAAGTCAACATCTCAGTGAACAAATAAATACAACTTTAAATACATGGAACTTAAAAAATAAAATAGTCTTAGCTGTATCCGACAATGCTTATAATGTACAAAATGCTTTGTCAACATTACAGTTGAAACATTTTGGTTGCTTCGCGCATACTCTTAATTTGATTGTTCAATCTGCAATAAATAAAGAATCTGAGCTTATTAATTAAGTTAAGAGTATTTGTACACATTTCCATAAAAGTACAACTGCTAATAGTAAACTTATGACTTACCAAAAGAATAATGGAATTAAGGAACCAAAAAAAATGCTGCAAGACGTTTCTACACGCTGGAATTCCACATTCTATATGCTGGAACGTTTCGTGGAATTGGAAACATCTGTAAGAGGTACAATAGGACTGTTAGACAAAGCTCCAAATGGTTTAAATCCAAATGAATGGGCAGTTATAAAAGAATTTTGCAAAGTCTTACAGCCGTTCGAAGAAGCTACAAGAGCAGTTAGTGGTGATCAATATATTACTGCATCAATGGTAATTGTAATTGCTCAAGGCTTACAAGATGTCTGCCAACAATTAAAACATCAATATTATTCCATTCAAACCGAAGGTTTAATTAACAATTTAATTAATGGAATGAAAGACAGGCAAAATTGGGGAAACCTTCAAAAGAGTATGACACTTTCTAGGTGTACTTTTCTTGATCTGAGATTAAAAAACATTCCATTTATTCACAATGAATCTATGAAAACTTCTGTCCAAAATAGTTTAGTGGAGCTTACAGCAAATATTATTTCTTTAGCTAGATCAGAAACAGAATGTACATTACAACCTGAACAGTCTACTTCTTTCCAGTCAAGTGCATCAGTATCCGATGAAAAATCGTTTTCAATTTGGGAAACGATTGATAAAAGAGTTTCCGAAGTCCAGCCTGCCATAAGAACATCAACCGCACGGGCTATAGTTGAGGTTCAACGATATCTTGAAGAGCCGATCTTAAAAAGAAATGGCAACCCATTAGAATGGTGGCAAGAGCATAAATATAATTATCCTTACCTAAGTATATTGGCTAGGAAGACATTGTGTTGCTTAGGATCATCAGTACCTTGCGAGCGGGTTTTTTCAAAAGCAGGTTTGATCATAACAGATCGTCGTTGTCGATTAAAATCAAAAAAAGCTGAAATGCTATTTTTTTGAATCAAAATTCTTGATTTATTAATAAATAATAAGATGTACCTATTGTAATTATTTTTAGATTGTAGCTAGTATATTATAAACTATAACTAATAAGTACCAATATAGATATTTGGGAAGGTAATATAATTATTAAACTTACTATAATATTGTACTTCACCCAAGCAGTATTTCATTTTCAATGGATTTTTCAGTGTAGGTATTTAATTCTCCAGGTATTTATTTATTTTTTTATCTATTATAAAATATATAATTACAATGTATTGTTTTAAAAGTGTCGATGTGATTGTTTAATATTGTTTGATATTTTAACAGTGATAACAATATTATGAAATTCATTTCGCAATATGACCATTATTAAGGCGATAAAAGTAGCAAAAGTAGCAGTCACTGTTATCTTCATATTGGAGTAGCAGTCTGTGACTGCTATTATGAAATCACCTTTGAAAAATCACTGCTACTGCTACCTCATGCCATCACTATTATTTTGACGTGTGTGCGTGTATGTTCGTTTCGTTAAATCCAACAATAATATTTTATATTATCCAACATGCCGAAAGAAAAACCGTGTTCGGCCTTTAAACGAAAGCAATTAGTTACTGATTTTGGTGAAAATATATTCTCAACCGACAGTAAAATATTCTTTTGTACGGTTTGTGAAATAAAAGTAGCGAGTCAAAAACGCTTTAGTATTGTGCAGCATATTAATACTGAAAAACACAAAGCATCACTTATTCGATTTCAAAAAAATAATGAGCGGAAAAATTTGCAACAACTTATGCTTACAACTTCAAAAAAGTCAGACTTTAATCTAGATTTATGCAGAGCTATGTTGGCAGCAAACATTCCGTTAAACAAGCTGGCCAATCCACAGTTTAAAAGTTTTCTTGCCAAGTATACTGGACAAAATATTCCTGTCGAATCTACATTGCGGATTGGATATATTGATGACTGCTACACCGAGAAAATGAATGAAATCAAAAAACTTATCAATGGGGAAAAAATATGGATTTCAATGGACGAAACGACTGACATCGAAGGAAGGTATATAGTCAACACAATTATTGGTATTCTGTCACACGATGGCCCCGGTGAAATATTTTTAATTAATGTTGAAGAACTTGATAAAACAAACCACAGCACTATATTTTGTAAAGCGTTTGACAGATCATTGTTCTTAATTTGGCCTGAAGGGTTACATTATAATGACGTTCTGTTGTTTTTAACAGACGCAGCGCCTTATATGAAGAAAGCAGCACGTCATTTACAAGTATTTTACACTAAAATGGTGCATGTAACGTGTCTTGCGCATGCAGTACACCGAGTAGCAGAAGACATTCGTTCACAATTTCCTGTTGTTGATGATTTAGTGGCTAATGTGAAACAAATTTTCCGCAAATCCCCACATCGCTTACAAATATTCAAAACACTTGAACCTGATTTAGCATTACCACCAGAACCAATTCTAACTCGCTGCGGAACATGGATTTCGGCAGCTAAATATTATTGTGAACATTTTGAGTCAATGTTGTCGAATCATTTGATTCAAATGATAGCGTAGCAATTAAAAAAGCTCAAGATGTATTGAAATCTCAAACGCTGCAAGCAAATTTGATTTATATCAAATCGAACTTTGAATGTTTACCAATAGCCATAAAACAACTTCAAGAGCAAAAATTATCATTGTTTGATTCAATTAAAATAACCGAAACGATAAGTGGCATAGTTAAGAAACTTCAAGGACAACATAGTGACAGTATTAAAATTTGTAGCCGGCTACAAAATGATTTGCTAAATTTCCAAAATATTATCCGGTGAAGAGGAAAGTATGACAAATCTAGGACTACCCGAAGACATGACCCTTGATGATTTTTCGTATTTTAAATGAGGGGCGACAATGCAAAACGTGCTATTGCCAAAAATATCAAAATTGAGTTATACATCATTTCTGATAGTAAAAACCACGCGGAATCGAATGGCGTGTTCAGATTTGACCAAAACGTACTATTTCCAGTGCATATTTGATCATAAAGTTTCATGATTTCTGCATAACGAACCATTTCCATCGCTAAAATCGTTTCAAAAAGAACTATTTCCAAATTACATCAAAACGTACTATTTCCCATGCTATTTAGTGTAAATTTAATAATTATTAAAGCAAAACGTACTATTTTTTAAATTATGTGCAGAACGTACTATTTCCAGATTGAAGCAAAACGTTATATTTCCCATGTTAAAATGTAGCTATACTAAATTAATTATTTGCAAAACGTACTATTTCCAAGAGTAAAAGGTGAAGTTAACATTTCAATTTGAATTAATTATTCTTTAATTATTTCATGGTGATATAATATGGGACTACATTATTTTATTTTATTTACTAGTTGGTGCAACTGAAAAAATTCAGTATAAGTCTTGGTGTTGAATGTTATCACAAATTATTTCCCTCCAAAAGTTTGTATGATGACTATCATAGTATTATGATAATACAATTCATCTACTGTTCTCTCATTCTCTGTACTGGTTCATTGTTATTTGTTTTAATTACCTACTAATAATTGCATGTACATTTTACGAGACATTTTATTAATGTTTTATTAGTAGGTATTTAAAATGTTCAACTCTAGAACCATTAAAATGGCCGCATGTGGTTTAAACAAAAATAAAAATGATACTCAAACTAGTCAAACTGAAGAAGAAATGGATATTAATGAATCCATTAAAAAAGTTTCAAGGTGGTTAGAGGTATGAAAAAATTAATTTATTGGTTTACAACTTTATTTATGTAAGACTTTTAATTATTATATTGTTAAATCATTGAACAGTAGGTAAATAATGTATACTTATGTATTACTGTGATACCTAATAATTTGTAGGAATACCTATTTTAAAAAATAAAATAATTATATAATATTTTAATTATTCTATTAAATTGATTTCATAATAGATGAATTATATAATAGAATATTATGCAGAATAAATTGAAAAATAGTTAAATTCATAATAAATGTATGCTGGGAATTACTTTAAATACTATTTAATAATAAAAATACCTAGTTCTTTTGATTTTGTATCATAGCTGTTATGTTTTATTTTATTTATATTATTATTTACTATAACTTACTATGGTTGGTCCAATTTATCAAATAATTAAGATTATGCTATAAAATTTAACTAAAATCTATTGAATTCTATATATTTTTATTATTAGGGTAGAAAATTTAAATTATATAATATATTGTTATTGGTAAACCTAAATATCTAATAGATTATATTTACAATTAAAATCTTTAAGTATTATAATAATAATTCTAATACAATATTATTTGTATTAATTTTTTTTTTACACATTAAATATTAAGTTAATATATTATATTTAAAGAAATATATTTAATATTATAATAATAACTAAATTTAGGAAACTGCTGATTTGAACTATTCTGTACCAAACCTAAATATTGAAGACATGGATGTTGAAATAATTACAGATGTACTGCCTCTAAATATTGAAGAAAAAATAGTAAATAATACAATATTGATTGAGATCTCTAATGAAACAAATACATCATGCATGAATACAGAACTGTTTCAAAATAATAATAACATTACCACTAAAGATGCTGAGACTGATTTTAGACCATTAAATTTATATACAGAAAGAATATTAACTAATCAAATATTAATTGAACCAAATACATCAACAGTTGATGCTAATTTGATTTTAGAAACTACTGATTTTCTTCCTTTGATGGAATCAGTATCAAATGTATCAATAAATAATGATCCAGAATATATTGATCCTATAACTGAAACTAATGGAGGTAGAAAGAGAAAAATTCAAAATAAAAGAAAAGAAAAACAATTACAAAGAAATATTATACCAAGAGAATTGGAATTAAAATGTAATCATACTGAAATGATAAAGAAAAATGTATGTAGAGTTAGTGAACTATCAGAAGAAGACTTGACTGATTTTAAACATAATTTGTGTAAATTAACTACAAAAATTGAACAGGATAAATTTCTAATTACAATGATGACTGTAAGTGATGTCAAACGAACTGACCGTAAAAAAACTAATAGATCTCATCGTATGGTTGTGAAATACTTTATACCACAAATAAGAGGTAATTTAATACCAGTTTGTCTTGATGCATTTTCTTCTGTTACATCAATAACTAGAAGACGATTAAATATAATAAGTAAAACATTCAAACAAAATCATTCTAGTCCTACTGAAAAAAGAGGTGGTATTCGTGTTGATTTAATTCAAGATGAAATAACAGATTTAATAAAAGAACATATTAAAGCGTTCAAATGCAGAAAAAGTCATCATACACGTAAGGATACTGGCCGAAGCTATTTACCACCTACATATTCTATTAAGTATATGTGGGAAAATTGGTATGAGAAAAGAAAATTAGAAAAAAAACAAACTGCTTCTTTGAGCAAATATCAGAAAATATTTACTACAAAGTTTAACATAAGTTTTGGACATCCACGCCAAGACACCTGCAGTTATTGTATGGAACAAAAAATTAAATTCAAACTGAAGAAGATATTGACAAAAAATGTGAGTTAATGTTAGAATTAACCTTACATAAGAGAAAAGCTAAGCGTTTTTTTGAACTATTAAAAACAGAAACTCCTGGGGAAATATCTTGCTCATTTGATATGATGCAAACCCAACCTTTACCAAAGTTGTCTGTGACTGATGTATTTTACAGTCGCCAAGTCTGGCTTTATAATTTGACATTTATTATATCTGATTCAAATCAAAAACCAGAAAACTGCATTTTGTACTCATGGAATGAAACTGAAAGTGGACGTGGCCCAAATGATGTTTGTTCAGCACTGATACATTTTTTGGAATCATTGGAAAATCGATTAAAAACAAGTGAATCACCACCTACTATATTAAATTTATTTTCAGATTCTTGCTCAGGCCAAAATAAAAACCAATTTACAATGATTACATTGTTGTATTACATAAATTACAAAGCAACTGTATTTACTCAAATCAATCATATATTTCCTGTAAGGGGACACAGTTATATGCCACCCGACCGAGTCTTTGGTCGAATAGAACAGGTTTTAAGAAAAAAGGAAACTATTCTGTCACCAAATCAGTATTTTGAAATTTTTAAGAACTTTTGCACTGTTAATGCATATGGTAAAGATTTTAAAATATATGACATTAAAAGTGCAGTCAAAACAGTTGTTAAGACTAAAATAGATTTTAAATCTACTGAGCAAAAGGTGTATTCTTATTTAAAAGGCAAAAATTCAAGTATTAGGGTTTCCAAAACCTATGCTGGAGCTTATGAAGAATTTGAAGTTATTAAAAGACATTCTGATATAAGTAAATTATTCAATAATATAAAAATCTTACCAAAAACAAATTATGTCAAACTCCCAAAGCAAAATGATGTCAAAAAACTTTTAAAATTTTTCACAATACCAGAAGACGCTCAAGAATTTTATGAAGACATTTTTTATAATAATGATGATCCTTCAGATGAAGATATTCATTATTATGAAGAGGATAATGAATAAATTCAAAATAATGTGTCGATTCTCCCATACTATGTTATTTTATTCAAATTCATTTGGTGTTATTATTAAAGAGAATATACTATGCTTAATAATAAGTTGTTTTTATTTTATTAATTTATTATTTTGTTTTTATTTTTATAATGTACTATGAATTTTTTTTTAATATGTATAAAATAAGTTAAATTTATTGATATTTGTTTTAATTTCATATATTTAATAACAAATTTAATTTTACCTATAGTAAAACCATATACTATGTTATTTTATTCAAACTCATTGATGTTATTATTTAAGGGAAAATACTATGCTTAATAATAAGTTATTTTTATTTTATTAAATTATTATTTGTTTTTATTTGTATAATGTACTATGAATTTGTTTTTCTAATATACCTATATACCTAAAATAGGCTTTTTTTGTTTATATTTTGTGATAAAATAATACTAGAAAAAGACTAGTTTTTAAGAGCAAAGACTGCAAACTAAAAAATTGTTATGAATAAAAATGTTATTTTGTTTTAAAAAAAGGTGTTATTGTTAATAAAAAAGTAAATAAACTATGTTAAAATTAAAGTATCTAATACCTATGTGTTATTTTTATTTTTATTTGTATGATTATGGACTTTGTTTTTAATGATTATAAAATAAGGTTTTATTATTTATAAATATAATACAAAACATTGTAGCAATTTACCAGTAAAAAAAAAAAGTATGGAGTATATTTGGTTTTTTCATGAAATAGTTGATTATGAAAAATAAAATTCTAGGTCGTTTTGTTAAAAAAAATAGCTAATAAAAAATATATCTAACTACCTTTAATCTTTAAATTATATCAAAATGTACTATTTAATGGAAATAGTACGTTATGATGAAATATGGCCAAAACGTACTATTTCCATTGAATTTTGACAAAACGAACTAAGTGGTGGAAATAGTACATTTTGGCACGATTCACTTTATGAAATGACGTTTAAATTTACCAAAACTTAAATTTAAATATAAAAAAATATCATAAGTAGGTTCAGTTTTTTTTTATGTAATTTTTGAATACTTAAGGTTTTTACTATGATTTTTTGATAAGCTACTATAGAAAATCAATGTTTCTGGAAAAAACAAAAAATGGAAATAGTACGTTTTGCATTGTCGCCCCTCAAATATGCACCAATCACCTCTACTGACGTTGAAAGGTCATTTTCAAAATACAAAAATTTAGTCACAGATAACCGTCGTTCATTAAAGCTTGACAACATTAAAAAATCGCTGATAGTACAATGTAATTTCTAAGGTAAATATACATTTTGTAATTAAGTTATTAATGTTATTTCAGTATTAATGAATACATTTGTTTTAAAAGTTTCAGATTTAAAATGAATAACTGACAATAACGTACATTATACACAGTTCATGAAGGCTCAGGAATAGTATTAAATAGTATTTAAAATCTATTTTTTTTACTATATGTTGAAATTGAAGCACTCCTTCTGGTAAAGATTTTGTATACAGGAATACAGGATATAAAAAAAATAAACACCATTGTAAAACCACTAGCTTCCTCGCTCCGCTCAGAATCTAAAATAATGATAATACATTTTAATCTTAACAAAGTCCCGCGCGTCTGTCTGTATGCTTGGATCTTTAAAACTACGCAACGGATTTTGATGCGGTTTTTTTCAATTGATAGAGTGATTCAATAGGAAGGTGTAATTTATATATAAACCTTCCTGCATAATATAGTAGAGAAACACTGTCTATTTTTTGTAAGTACCTACGAGCATATCTCGAAAAGAACTCTACTTATTTTAATACAGTTTTCCGGTTAGGTTAGTCCGAAAATAGGTAGTAGAACAGGTAGAAAAAAAAATAGGAGTAGAAAAATGAAAGAATTGGTACAACCATATTTCACGGTGTCACATTTTATTTAGTTTGTAATTTTATCATTTAAACTAAAAAAAGGTGGGAAAGCGGGTGTTGCTCTGCTTTACAGTAGGTTATAAGTGGGTCACTGTAATAGATGGAATAAATAAATTAATGAAAATGATTTATAAACAATAAACAAAAGGTGGATAAGTGGATGTCGCTCTGCTGTACAGTAGGTTAAAAGTTGGTCACTGTAATGGATGGTGTTAAATTTGAATTCAATGATATAATATCATTGTATAAGAAAAACGATTCTGAGCGAAAACGGTCAGTCAGCCTATGATATTACCAAGTATATTTGATGATATTATTGTGAATAAAGTAATTTATATATAACCTATTTACGTGGACCCTTGTTTTAAATTTTCAATCCTTAGCCATAAAAGTTAAACATTTTATACATTTTCAACTACAAAATAATTAATAAATTATAAATTTGATAAATATTGTCAAAATTTAAACTTTAAATGCTTATAAAAAAAAATTAGGCATTGTGCCTATGTATTTTTAATATTTTTCAACTGCTATTAGAGCGATATAATATCAGGAGCCTTATATTAAATTTTCAAGCTTTTTTACTCAACAGATAAAATTTTATTGATATTTATAGAAAAAAAAACTAAAAAATTTGAAAACTGACAATGTCCGTAAACAGCTCAAAAAGAGTCAAAATATTTTCAAAATTGTATGGTGTATAGAGAATGGTAATATAAACATTCAGTCAAAATGTTATGTCCCTACGGTCATTTGTTTTAGAGTAACACCAAAAACCAAAATCGATTTTCTCGAAAACAGATTTTACGTAAAAATTTCCGTTTTTTCATAATTTTTCTTTTGTTTTTCACGTCGCTTTTGAAAACTACTGGGAAATTTTTACTTTTGACCCCCCAAAGTACCAACTAGATTCACTTTCCTATCAGAAAAGTTACTGTTGAAGAAAATCCAAGCACTTTTACTGTCCTAAAAGGTGATGACAGACACAAAAATAAAAAAAAAAATACACATCATTGTAAAATTAATACATTCATCGCTTCGCTCAGAATCTAATAATAAATACAAATAAATACAAAACAAACCTGTTTATTTTAATATATTTAGTATTTACTATTTACACATTTATATATTTATTTTTTTTATAATTTTTTTTTTTAGTAATTGTATTTATTATAATTATAATTGTTATTATGTTTATAAGTTTACTTTTCTAAAAAATTAAGAAATAAAATGATCAAAAAAAGATTTCTAAAATTATTTAAGTGAAATAATGCTAAATAAAAAATCTTGAATGATATACTTATAAATAAAAATAATTAATTAAAAATATTAGTTAAGATTGTAACTAAAAAAAGGTGGATAAGTGGATGTCGCTCTGCTGTACAGTAGGTTACAAGTGGGTCACTGTAATGGATGGTGTTAAATTTGAATTCAATGATATAATATCATTGTATAAGAAAAACGATTCTGAGCGAAAACGGTCAGTCAGCCTATGATTTTACCAAGTATATTTGATGATATTATTGTGAGTAAAGTAATTTATATATAACCTATTTACTCGGAGCCTTGTTTTAAATTTTCAATCTTTAGCCATAAAAGTTAAACATTTTATACATTTTTAACCACAAAATAATTAATAAATTATAAATTTGAACTTTAAATGCTTATAAAAAAAAGTTGTGCCTATGTATTTTTAATATTTTTCAACTGCTATTAGAACGATATATCAGGAGCCTTATATTAAATTTTCACGCTTTTTTACCCAACAAATAAAAATTTATTGATATTTATAGAAAAAAAAACTAAAAAACTAGATTCACTTTCCTATCAGAAAAGTAACTATTGAAGAAAATCCAAGCACTTTTACTGTCCTAAAAGGTGATGACAGACACAAAAATAAAAATAAAAATAAAAAAAAAAACACACATCATTGTAGAATCAATACATTCATCGCTTCGCTCAGAATCTAAAATAGTAAATTACTTGATGTAGTTAACCAAAATTATGTGTTTTAATTAGGTAAATAAAGAAATTTTTTATGAATATCTGACAACAAAATAATTTGCAAATTGTCGAGATTATGATGAATTTTGTAAAAATGTTAATTTTGGATGCCTATTATAAGAATAAAATCGTGATTGAATTTTTAATATTTTTCAAATGCTATTGTAACAATATAATAGGAACCTTTTATTAATTGTTCATGCTTTTTGACCCAACAAATAAATGTATAGGAAAAAAACTAAAACAAAGTAAAATATCCGTTAACCACTAAAAACGAGATTCAAAATTTTTTAAGAATTTCCAACTTAAAATAACATACAACTATTCGTGATTTGTACATATTTTGTCAAAATTCGAACTTTAAATACTTACAAAAAAAAAAATTGTGACCATATTTTTAATATTTTAAATATAAATTATTGCATAAATGAGTTAATTTCATTTCAGGTATCTCTCGACAGGCCAGTCTTTCTATTCTCTTAGCCTTGTCTTTCGTTTGAATGACTATACAATTGAGAAAAATTTCCAATCTTCACACATGCCCATTCCTACTAGAGATGATTTTTCGAGAATGGCAGCAAATGCCAAGGAAAGATGGAATTATCCAAATGCGATAGCCGCAATAGATGGGAAACATGTCCAAATAAAGGCACCTTCAAACAGCGGTACGATGTACTACAACTATTTAAATTATTTTTCGGTTGTTTTACAAGGAATAGCAGATGCTGATCGCAAGTTCATTTTTATTGACGTTGGTGGATATGGGAAACAAAGTGACGCAGGCACTTTTGCCGAGTCACAAACTTTTCAGTTTTTGGAGGTTAGGTTAGGTTAGATTAAATTAAAGACGTTTTATTTTCTTTCCTACATAAAAACGTGTTCAATGCTCTTATTATTTATAACTAACTTAAAATGAATAAGTGAATAGTGCATACTTACCATCTACATCTAGCTTTTCACCAACTGCAGTCCATGCAGGGGTCTTCCTATCTCTATTATGGTAGTTTTTTGTTCGCTGGTCCCACAAGTCTGGATTGTCTCTCACCAGTTCAATTAAATAATCTTTATCCATTTTTTAAAACAAGTTCATGAAAATGAATATAAAATAATAGAGTATTGAATAATAGATATTAACTCAATTTGGACAATATGCAGTATAGAGTACTGTGTACATAAATGCAGTAATGCACGGATATCAGAAGTCGTCGGTTGAAAAACAAAATTATTTGATTTGCCGCCGACTGTCGGAACCGGTCGAAACTTGTTCGCGGGATGTACGCGTGTTGTTACGTAGCACTGTAGGTGACCTAACTTTCGCATGGCGATTTGTTTCCAATCCGACGTCGCGCGACGACGTCCGACACCGTGTCGGACTACAATCAGATCAAATACGTTTCAGTGTAGGTGCAGCCTAACATGTTTATATTCGTTTACTAACTGTCTGTTTTTAATTATTTCTACTACATAAGTTACGTCCGATATTTGTTTAATTATTTTAAACAGGCCGTTGTACCTGTATGCAAATTTAGATTTTATTTTTTCGTCTTTAATCAGTACTTTTTCGTTTAATTTAAATTTTATCTGTACCTTATTCGAGTCATAATGTTTTTTTATTTTTAAATATCTGTCCGCTAATAATTTTGGGAGTTCGTCTCAAATATTTTTAATTTTTCTAATTCCAGTAAAATTTCGGGGGATGTTTCTGTGCTTATAAAGTTGTGATCAAATATGGATTTTGGATTATATCCATGTAATCAGGGCCGTATTACCCAATAGGCACTATAGGCACTGTGCCTAGGGCCTACGAACATTTTAGGGCCTACGAAAATGAAATTTTTGGTTACGATTTTTCTGTAATATTTTTTTTTAAAGTTAATTAACTATTTGTAGATGTTAGCACAACAAATAAAATATTTTTTATAATATTTCTCGTATATTTATATTTAATGTTCGTTATCGTAATTCGTAATAATCACTTAATGAAATCAGATTGGATAAACCATAAACCGATAAAATGCATACGGTATACGGGAAAACGACTGTGTATGATGAATGAAACGACGATTTCTGTTTAGAATATTTTTGGAAATAATACAAAAATAATATCATTTACGTAATATAAATAATATTTATCGACCGCGGACTCACCCACACACACACACACACGCGTGGACATTATATGCGGGATTTGTTCGGTCGGTATCGCCATTCGCCGTATCGAAACGATAAGACAACATTTAATTATTCTTAAGTAATCCTTGTCAATATTGTTATTTGTTCGTAGCAGTCCGCAGTTCCGTACTATAAATTATAATATCATTATTCATTAATATCGTTTATTGTCAATTGTAAATCCAGTATAGTGAACTTTAAACGGAACAATCTCTGAACAGGTACTTTAAAATTTTAATCTATATCTTACGTTAGATAATATATTAAAATAACATCGTATTTAAAATTATATCATATACTGATATACTCTTATAAATGTTTATGTATACATTATTAGAGTAGAACTAGTAGAAGTAATATTGAAATGTCTGGTGATGGGTACAAAAGGATGCACGAAAGTGGTTCTACTAAAAGAAAAAAGAAAGAAAAACGAGATTTATACATCAGTCAACAAATGGGGTCCATGAGCAAATTCATAATAACACAAAATCGTTCTAATGCAGGTACAAGTACAAACCAAATTGAGATTTCAAATAAAAATCAACTAATAAATATTATGACAGATGAATCTAAAATTGAAGGTAATTTATTAGGTTCATCTCCTAAGAAAACTGAACCAAATTTGACAACTCCCTTAAACGAAACTACAAGTGTTATAACTGAATCTATACCAGATAAAGTTAAATCCAATCTGACCGACCTTAGTAATTTAAAATTTAGTAACGATCCTGCACATTGGGAAATTAACGCTGATCTGATTTCTTATTTTTCTGAAAATATTCCTATTCAAAATGTGGATGCAGATTTAACTGTATCTGCTAGACAATTTGGTAAAAAAATGAGATATTTCAGAAAGGAATATTTTTCACGAGCATTAGGAAATGGTGAGTGTGTAAATCGAGACTGGCTGATATATTCGCCATCCACTGGATCAGTGTATTGCTATGTGTGTAAAATTTTTCGTCATTTGCAAAGTAGTGATAAATTAACACTTGTGCATCAATTCGAAAGTGGTTTTGATGATTGGAAAAATATTAATGTTAGAATGGAAACTCACGAACAATCTAATGACCATTTTAACTCGATAAAAAAAATGGTAGACCTTCAAAAATGTAAAAAAATAGATGTGGAATTAATAAATCAGTATAATAAAGAAAAAATGTATTGGATTCAAGTTTTAAGACGAGTTATAGCAGTAATTAAGTTCTTATCGTCTAGAGGATTAGCTTTTAGAGGAGATTCGGAAGTATTTGGCTGTCCAAAAAATGGTAACTATTTAGGTTGCCTTGAACTTCTTTCTAATTTTGATCCTTTTCTTGAAGAGCATATAAAAAAGTTCGGAAATCCTGGCAAAGGAAATATATCATATATGTCATCTACGATTTGCAACGAATTTATAGACATTCTTGCTACTACTCTAAATTTAAAAATTGTTTCTGAAATAAAAGAATCAATATATTTCGGTATTAGTATTGATTCGACGCCCGACATAGCGCACATCGATCAGTTAACGATCATTATTCGTTACACCACCATTGGTCAAGGAAAAGTCGTAGAGAGATTTCTTGGCTTTGTTCCTATTGAACAGCATGATGGTAAATATCTTTTTAATGTATTGACTAAATTGCTTAACGATAACAATATTGACATATCAAATTGCCGTTCTCAGTCTTACGACAATGCGAGTAATATGAGTGGAATATACTCAGGAGTTCAAGCTCTTTTTCGTGAAGTAAATAAATTGGCCGAGTGGGTTCCCTGTGCTGCACATAGTTTAAACTTGGTAGGATCTGTTACTGTTGAATGTTGTACTGAAGCCATTAAATTTTTTAGTGTGGTTCAGTCAATTTATACGTTTTTGGCAGCATCACCTCAAAGATGGTCTATAATGTTAAAAAATATGAAGGAGTCTGTTTTTGTAGTTAAAAGTCTGTCTGAAACAAGATGGTCCGCGCGTAGTGATGCAACGAAGGCATTATCACTTAATTATGAAGAAATCCGTCAGGCTTTGATTGATATTTCATTATCAGAAAGACAACCTCCTAATGCTGTTAATGAAGCTAAGTCACTTGTTAAAAAACTCAATCGTCTTGAAACTGTTCTAATGTCTAATATTTGGAATGACATTTTACAACAAATTAATATTGTAAACAAATCGTTACAAACACCCGGTATTGAGATATGTACTGTCGTTAACCTCTATAACAGTCTTATATTATGTTTTAAAAAAATGAGAAGCGCCGAAGAATTTGATTTATTTGAAGAAAAAGCAAAAAAAAGAGTTTCTGGTTTGTCTGATTATTCTGAAATGGAATCTAGAAAACGTAAACATAAAGTCTCGATAAATGATGGCAATGCAATTGATGCTGTTGATCAAATGAGTGCTAGAGATAAATTCAAAACTCAAACATTTTATGTAATAATTGATAAATTGATTGTTGAAATGGAAAAACGAAAAAAAGCTTATTTAAAATTAGACGAAAGATTTAATTTTTTAACTAACGAGAGTTTAAAAGATGAAGAAATAAAAATAAAGGCAAATAATTTAGTTGAAGCCTATAAAACCGATTTAGAATCTTCATTTGTTAATGAGTTTTTGATTTTTAAGAGCTTTCGAGAAACTGGGATGTCTGTTAATGAAATGCTAATTAAACAAATAAATACCAAAATGGTAACAAGTTTTCCAAATGTAAACATTGCTTTTAGGATATATTTATCAATTTTTGGGACTTCGTGCGAAGGTGAAAGATCATTTTCAATTTTAAAGAGGGTTAAGAACTGGCAGCGGTCAACTATTGGACAAGATAAATTATCATCATTATCGGTACTTGCAATTGAACACGAATTACTCCAAGACATCGATACCGAAAAAGTTATAGAATCATTTGCAAACAAAAAATATCGTAAAAAACATTTGTAACAATAAATTTATATTAAGACATATTCTACATAATACTGTTATTTTTAAATTGTTACAATAAATTATCTTGTTTTATATTTAAATACAAAGAACAAAATGAAAAATGGTATAAAATAAGTTGTTTTGTATGGTTCCTGCAGTTTAATTTTAAATAATATATTTTGAGTAATGTAAAATGTATTTTTAGATGTGTTAAAATTGTCATTAGATAAAGTTATGATTATAAAGTTAATAATTGATTTTCAGGTTGTAAATATTTTTGATTTTAAAGACTTAAAACACTGCGAAAAACACTACCTCTCCCAAAAATTAGGTTTCTTAATCATTTAAATACTGAACACTACAGAACCGTATATTAGCACATGATGGGTAATAAAGAACTGTGCCTAGGGCCTACGATAGTGTTAATCCGGGTCTGCATGTAATAGGTAAAACAGTGTGTTTTTAGTGGTATCATTAATTGCTGTGTTAAGTATAGACTCCATTTTTTTGGTTGTTCCTGTACAAAGTGGCTAATCATGTCTATCAAAGTCCCGTTAAACTTTTCTGTCTGGCCTTGGCTCTGAGGATGGTATGCAATTGAGTTGGTTTTATTTATATTTAGCACTTTTAGTAAGTCTTTCACCAATTTATTTGCAAAATGTAAGCCTCGGTCAGAGTGTATTTCGCCTATTGCTCCGAATTGTAAAATTATATCTATTAAATATGCAACTGTCGACCTTGCGTCTGCGTTTTTGTATGATTTTGCTATAGCGTATTTAGTAGTTGCGCAAGTTCCTACCAAATAAATGAGTTGCCATTGCTTGGTGGATTAATTGGGCCAATATAATGTATTGAAAATCGTTGAAATAATTTTTGGTGATGTTAGCATTTGACCATTGGTCGCTTTTTTATCCGATTTTCTTTTTTGATAACTAATGCATGATGTTACATATTTACGTATGTCTTTATACACAGAGGGCCAAAAATAATTTTATTGTATGTTTTGTCTATGCTCAAGTGATAAGAGGTGATCATGAAAATCGTTTAAAATTTCATTTTTACGGTTGTCTGGTAATGCTATTAAATTTATTGATTGCCCCTTATATAAATGTTTATACATGAGTATTTGATTTTCATTTATAAAATAACTTTTTGATTTTCTTATCCATGTATGGTCTGAAAGTTCTGGGATAGGTATTGCTTTAATAATATTTGCATATGTATCATCACGTAATTGTTCTAGGTGTATATTAATAGTTTTTACTGTGCAAATTGTCAGTTCGTTATCCTTTTGTATTTCTTGTTCTATCGTGGGTGGTTCGAACACTGGATTTCGGGACATAGCATCGCATACTTGATTTAAGAGTCATTTTTTATATTTAATTGTTATGTCGTAGTCTATAATTTTACTTTTTAGTCTCTGAATTCTTGTTGATAGTGATTTAATATTGTCTAAATATTTTAAATTTTTTTATGAATTTATCTATATCCTCGTTTTCTTTTCCTGAGAAAATATCGGGTTTATGGTTAAACGCCATTTTTATAGTGTGTTTACTTTTTAACGTTTCTTTAAAAACTTTTTCAATATTGTTATTAGTGTTAATCTGTTCACCCGAAATATTTTTGTGGGTTTCTACCTTTAAATGTATAGGATCTGCTGTAAAATCATTATTCAACTTTTGATTATATTTAGTACTGGACTTATCGTTATTGGACTTATTGTCTACTTGATTTGACGTTTGTAATTCGAAAAGAAGATTTTGTAGTTGGTGTGTAATACTAACAGTATCTATATTTACTGGTTCAATTTTTTTTTTATTGGAATTGTCTTCAAAAACAGTTACGTTCAGCAAATTTTGATCTTATAATATGATTTAAGATATCCTCGTCGTCTTCGTCGTTCCTAAGACTTTTTAATGCTGATTTTGCAAGATTCCTTAATTCGCTCATTGTTAATGAAATGTCACTATGTATATTACAAAAATCTAAGAAACCCACTATTTCCGGTTTATTTAATAAATTTATCCACGCTACTGTTCGCTGGGAAATTATAAACTCAAATTTCTTTTGTACTGGTAATTGGTTAAAATCTTCTTTTTTTAAAGTCTCAACTACGTATAGAGTGCACAGTGTACATTTTTGAACAATTTTTGCCAACAGAGGTATCTTTCCAAACCGGGAATTTGAAAAATAGTTACATAAATCGACTTCTTCGATTTTCCGTAATAGATTTATTAGACTAATTTTGTTTATTTCGGAATTAAAATTTTCATTCAGATATAATATGAAAAAAACCTTGAAGAAAAAAGCCCCACAACTAATCCATCTGCAATTTCTAACCTGGTTTTACAAGAACTTTTTGAACGTGACCGCTGTTCCTCCAACGTGATTGCTCATGGTGTGTCAGAGTCCACATCTTCTTTGGTAGCCGAACGAACTGCATATGATAAATCTACTATTTCTAATATTTTACTGCCACTTGGAGACTTTCTTCCGTTGAATCTCAAGTTCATAAGGATTGGAAAACCACGTCCAAATAGTACTCGCCCGTTGAAGCCAGTTTGTGCTAGCAAAGAGGAAGCAAAATCCTTGCTATACCAGTACAATGAACTTAAGCGGTCAGGTACTCAATTTCAAAATGGTTTCAATCTTGTCAAGGATAAGACTCAACTTGAAAGACAACAATTGCGCTCTTGTCACGAAGAAATGGCGGCGCGTGCTGCAAGGGGAGAATTGAATCTACGCATCTACTTCGAAAATGGATCGCCAAAGGTGGGGACTATCCGGTCAAAAAACGAACTTCATCTTCCTCAACTTCCTGTCCATTAACTAGATTCTATCAAAATTGCCGCGGACTGAGAACTAAACTTTCTACTTTCAAACGTAATGTATCTGCTTTAAATTATTCTTTCATTGTCCTTACTGAAACTTGGTTGTCTGAAAATTTTCTTAATTGTGAACTTGGATTACTTAATTATAATGTATATAGATATGATCGCTGTAACTTAACTAGTTTATGTACCAGAGGTGGTGGTGTCCTTATTGGTATACGAAAAGACATACGATCTAGTCTTATAAGTATTTCTAACATGAGTGTTGAACAAATTTATGTACGTTGCACAATTGGTCTGAATTCTTTTGTGATTGGAGGTGTATATATACCTCCTAATTCTCTTTCTAATATTTATCACATCCATTCCCAGTCCATTGAATCTCTGGTTCAAAATTACCCTTTTTATAAGTTCATCATTTGCGGTGATTATAATTCACCTGAAATTCTATGGGACAATGATGATTGTGGTCTTAATTACTCATTCACTTCTAGTAGTCGTGCAGCTTGTATACCCGAAACGTTTGCTTCTAATGGTTTTTTCCAAAATAATAAAAATTTGAATAGTCATGGATCAATCCTAGATCTAATTTTTTGTAATATTCCTTTCTTAGTTGATAAATCCCTGGAACCAGTAGTCCCTATTGATCCATTCCACCCTCCGTTGAACTTAACTCTTCCTTATTCTGATCATACAAACTCTTTAGATAACCATCACTCTTTTTATAATTTTCGTAAGACTAATTACTCTAACGTAACCTCGTTTATTGGAAGTTATGATTGGAATACTACTCTATCTACCCTCGATCTTGAGACAGCTTTCAATACCTTATTCGATGCCTTACATTTAAGTATATTAAATTTTGTACCCAAAAGTAACTTTTGAAGTGCCACCTACCCACCATGGTTTAATTCAGAATTAAAACGTATCAACATACAAAAGAAAAAAGCACATGTTGAGTATAAATCTAATCCTAATGGTCAAAACTATACTAATTTTTCGTTGCTACGTGCTCGTTTCAAATATATGTCCAAAAAGTGTTTTAATGAATATAACAAACATGTAGAATCTTCATTAACAAATAACCCTAGTGACTTTTGGAAATATGTTAAAAAAAATCGTGCAAGTAATGGTACGCCTATGGAAATTTCTCACAATGGTTATATTTTGTCTAATAAAACTGAAATAGCTGATATGTTTGCTGATATGTTTTCTTCGGTGTACACAACGAATAATATTAATACTACGAACGATCTACCAAATATTTCAGAATTTGGTTTGCCCAATAATGTTTATTTTTCTTTGGATGATGTTCTTAATGGTCTGTCAGCTCTCAAAGGTAATTGGTCAGTGGGTCCTGATGGAATTTGTGGTGAATTTTTATATCAAATAAGGTCAATAATTGCATTTCCACTATTCTCTCTTTTTCGGCGTTCACTGGATGAAGGTATTTTTCCCTCAATATTGAAGATGAGTAATGTTACACCGATTCCGAAATCAGGTAATTTATCTTGTGCTTTGAATTATAGACCAATTTCAATTCAGTCACATATCTCAAAACTATTTGAATCTATAACTTTAAAATACATTCAACCAAAGGTTAATGGAATTTTGATGGAAGAGCAACATGGTTTCCACCCGGGTCGTTCTACACTTACATGTAATCTTGTTTTTACCTCATTAATTTATGATGCATTTAAAAACCATAGTCAGGTTGATGTCATTTATACTGACTTTAAAAAAGCATTTGATTCAGTGAGTCATGAACTATTAATTCGTGTGCTTAGAGATTCAGGATTTGGTGAACCTCTCATAACTTGGTTCTCTTCTTATCTCTCTGATAGATATTTTGTAGTAAAAGTATTTGGTACTACTTCTAAGGTATTGAAAGCTTCTTCAGGGGTTCCGCAAGGTGGTCATCTGTCCCCAATTCTCTTCTCTGTATTTGTAAATAGTGCTAACAAAGTTTTAAATCATTGTAAGCTACTCTGTTTTGCTGATGATATGAAGCTATTTATGCAAATAAATTCTCCTGATGATTGCCTTAAACTTCAAGCTGATTTAAACAACTTTTACAAATGGTCTCAAGAACTAGGTTTAACTCTGAATCTTGATAAGTGTCATATTATGTCATTCACTAGAAAACATGTTGTAATTAACTGGTCCTACAGTCTAAATAATTCGGTAATCTCCCGTGTTGAAATGATAGTTGACTTAGGTTTTAAGTTCAACCGTTCTCTTGATCCGGGACCGCATATCACTATGATATGCTGTAAAGCTTACAAAATGCTTGGGTTCTTAAAGAGATTGGCTCACGACTTTAAGCTAGGACTATCCTTAAAAATTCTTTTTTGTTCACTTGTCCGTCCAATTTTAGAGTATGGTGCTGTTCTTTGGAATCCACATACCGCAGACAACTCTCGACAACTTGAAATGGTACAAAGAAAATTCCTTAGTTTCGCTGGGTTTATTCTAAATATACATCATCAGCCTCACGATTATGTCCCTGTTTCCAAATTCCTCAATATTGACACCGTTTCTAATCGGAGAATTACTCTAGGGTTTAAGTTTCTAAATGGATTGATATCAGGTAACATAGATTCGCCTTACCTTTTAAGCCTAATCAATTTTAGAGTACCTCAACGTATTTCTCGAAATAATGCTCTTTTCTACATTCCTTCTTACACCTCAAATTATTTAGCAAACGAACCTATCACAAGATTAATGTCTCTTGCCAATGTTGATGCCTCCCGCCTCTGTTAATGCTTATACCATACCTATGTATATCTTTATTAATTTTATTGTAAATCTGTATATATCAAACTTTGTTTTTCAAAAGGGCTAGACCCGTAAATATAAATATAAATAAATATAAATAAATATAAATAAATAAATAAATAATATATTTGTGCTATCTACTTTTGTTATTTGATTATGTACGTTACGTTTTATAAAAAATTTGTTGTCCATTAAATATTTTTATTTATCGAAACATTGTTTATGTTCACTTACAATAAAATAATTTTCCTATCCTACTCTTTTACTATTATGCTAATAGACAATAGTGTACGTCCGCAGTGATCGGCGTATACGTCATTACTTATATAAAATTAATATCATCTAGAAAAATGGCAATTGTAGATATAAGTTAGGTACGTACTCAAAAAATGACGAAAAACAATGTGAAATAATATAAATCAACTCCACTTGTAAGACAAATACGATGATTTATTCACCTATTAAATAATTTATTCAAACAAATTATACTTCTAACATTAAATGCTTACATAATAGAACGTGTATTAAATACCTACATTATTTAATATTTGTTCAAACTTTTAAAACAAAGAATAAATGAGAATATAATATAATATGCATGTTTTTTTTTACTATCGAAGTTAGTATTTAGCATTAAACTTAGTTGGTATTTGAATTGTACCAATTTTATTACATACAATTTGTGAACTATGTATATTATTTAATCATTATTCATTGCTAATTTATTATTATTACTATTTTGTTGTATTTTATTATTATTATTTTATTTCACTGTTATATTTGTTAAATTGAGATTCTACTTACTGTGATATTATTACTAAAGGGTAGGTATCAGGTACCTACCCGTTTATAAATAAATAATTAATTTTAAGATAATATAAGTACCCACATTAGATATAATAGTAAAAGCTAGAGATAAATGATAACTATAATCACATAAGTGTGTACCTAAAAGGTATAATATTATGTACGATAAATACAATTTACATAAAATAACTAAGTTATTTTAGTACTTATTTTACAAAACCAATAAGTGAACTTAAATAAGAGATTCATTTATATTGAAATCAATTTCATATTAACTACGCAGTTATACCAAAGTTAAATTCTCTATGTTAGAGATATTATATTAGGATATATTTTTTAATATTGTGAGTGGCATCATTGGGATTTAATGAGTTTTACATTTGGTTTTATGATAATTAGTTAATTAATAATAGTGCCTATAAAATATAAATAGATAAAAAAAATATATTATACTTTTTAATTTATTTCCATTTAAGTAATTCAAAAATAGGTTACAAAAAAACTCGGTGTGAATTTTTAGTATACCTATTAGCCACGTTACTTTTTTATTTAGTTATACTCTTATTCTATAGGTATCTAAAAAAAAATGCAATTACTTAATTTTTATTTTTACTACCTAATTTCACTGATAACATAACCCCTATATGTAATTTACTCCTATTCTTAAGACTTAAAATCTCGTAAATCTCGTCAAAAAATTCAAACGATTTTATTCTTATATGTAATTTATCTAATCAAGTTATTCCTTTATTTCCTTTACGGCTATAACTTTATGTCTAACACTTAAAATCTCGTAAAATAATTTTAATTAAAATTAAAATTATTAGGTGTCTATCCATACATTTTCTCTGATAACATAACCCCTATATGTAATTTACTCCTATTCTTAAAACTTAAAATCTCGTAAATCTCGTAAAATTATTTTAATTAAAATTAAAATTATTAGGTGCCTATACATAAATTTCCTATTCCCGTAACTCTTTCAATTCTTTTACTCTTATTCTTAATATTTAATGTATATCATGTATATCATAAATCTTAAATATAATAAAAAAAAAACTATAATTATTCTTAACCCAACTACACTTTAATTTTATTATTTTCCTATACGCTTCAATTAACTAAACTTAACAACTAATAACAAAATAAAAATCTAAACCAATCATAAATATCTGTAACTTCAACTACTTAAGAGCTTCGGCGCCTCCACCAATATGTAACGTGTTCGGGGATGACCCGTTAAATATAAGATATTCAGGGAAGAAATTAGTTCTTTTGAATATATTTTTACCGTAGCTCGGGAGCACGAAAGGTATTAGGATCTTAATATTAAAAATAAATAACGATTGATCTAAATTATTATTAATACAAACAAATTTATTATTACTTACGATCTACGAACAAAGTTACCAAAAATGTATGATTGTACGGAGTTCTAGTGCGCGTGTGGTGGAATCGCGGAGAACTACCTTTTTCTTTCATAGCGATATTGGCCGGAGCCTTACAATCATAAAATATATAAGTTACCTAAACCGGTTAGGAGGGGTTTAATATATTATAGTCAATTATAAAATTGTAAAACAGCATTTTTTGGCGATGTGGTGGAAGAACTAATAGCAGATGATGATGTTCTACAACTTTCTATAGTAAAGATATTTTACGAAAAGCTAAGCAAGATGTTGTGGATAGTAACTTAGTGATAGAAAGGTCTGATTCGCTATTATCCGTGCGTTTCGAACGTCGCGTTTAATCGTTCAAAATTAAACATGTACTTTTATATGGGCTTATTCACACACGTAAATAAAACGCGCGTTCGGTCGCGTTCAGTTGCGTTCGAACGCTCTGGAACGAGGATGTTTAATTTTGAGCGTTCGGTCGCGATTTGCCGCTAAAATTAAACAATATTTTTCCAATACATTTATAATGCATTTCTATTTTTGATAACACACGGGCGATTCGGACGCCACGTTTGATCAGCGTTTATTTACGTTCATTCATAATTTGTCCCTTCAACCTGTAGCAGTTTGTAGTAACCACCGCGGACAAATTATAACTAACTTACTACTTAATAATCTAATCTCTAAAAAATGTTTGACACTGAAAAGTTTATTGTTGAGGTATCGAATGAAGAGGCAGTATGGAATATAGGTAAGTAATAATTTATGGTATATATCAAGTTATTACACAATAAAATATAATTATTATAAAATAAAAAATGTACAGAAAGTAAACTATATCATGACAAAAATGTCAAACATGTAAGTTGGACAAAGGTGGCTAAAACATGTTTCATAAACTTTGAAGATTACGAAGAAACCGTCAAAATGAATAAAAGTGAGCATTTCTTATTTTTTAACTACATTTATATATTAAAATATGATAATATAAATCATAAAAATTATTTAGAGAAATACCTACTTCAAAATAAAAAAAAATCAAACATAATATATTCATAATCGCCGTGGTATTGTTTGGCGTTTACCTATTTATTGTTATAATATTCATTTTCATTACTACAAATTGTGTTGTACTATTGGGCTCTTAGCCCGTTCATACATAAATAAATAAATAAATAATATAATAATAATTCCATGTATAAATAATAATGTTTAAAAAATAAATCATAGAATTTAGTTGCTTCACTAAAATCGTAAAATATTATATAAATAAGAATTAATAAGAATAAACTAATTAGTTTAACATAAAATAATACAAATATAATATATAAATAATATTTTAGGTATACACTATTTAATATAGGTAATATAACATAATATTTTAGTTACCTACTTATGCACTTTCTTTTCCCACACGCTAATTACCTATCACCTTGTTTTGCCAACATAGTTCATGAGTTGGCTGATTAAAATAATCGACAAAATAATCTCTTACGTCTTTTGCAACAGATGTCGAGTTCCCAACACCTATTTTTTGATTTACATCCTCCATATCACAAGTCTTTGTATCTTCGGGATAAAATCCATTTCTGCGTCTAACGAAATTGTGCAAAACACAACACGCTTTGGTAATAGCAACTCCAAAATCTGGTTCTACTAATAAGGCTGTATGAAAAACCCTCCATTTGTTAGACAAAATACCGAACGTACATTCTTTATTCTGTCTCGCCCTTGATAAACGATAGTTGAATATACCCCGTTCATTGTTTAAGCGTCTTCCGGGGAAAGGGCGTAAAAGGTTTTTATGAAGCGCAAACGCTTCGTCACCTACTATTACGTAGGGTTGAGGAATACCACCATCATCTTCTGGTAAACATTGAGGTTGGGGAAAATTGACTTTACCATTGTATAATTTTTTTCCAAATGACGATTTCTTAAAAATGTTGCAATCACTCTCCTTGCCATATGAGTATATGACCCCACATCTATAATCGTGAAGCAATAGGTTGCATCACAGATTGCCATGAGTATTATAGAGAAGAAATGCTTATAGTTGTAGTATAAAGTACCACTTTTAGGGGGGCATTCTAGTCGGATGTGTTTCCCGTCTACAGCCCCTACACAGTTGGGGAACTGAGTTTTACTATAAAACCCCTCTGCTATGTCTAACCAATCTTGCATGGTCGGCACTACTATTTCTTTGGGCTGAAGAATTGTCCACAATACTTCACATGTCTCACGTACAATTGTTCCAATAGTTGAAACGCCCATTAAAAAATCAAAATGGAGAGAAGAAAAATTAGTTCCAGTTGCCAAATACCTGAATAATTAAATACACATTGCATTAAAAGTATATTCTAACGGTTAGATAATATAAATAAAATAAATATAAACTTTTATATATTAAATTACATAAAATGTCAAAATGATTATATATATAATTTTATATTTCAATTATTATTTATTATTTTTATAGTAGCAGAATTACAAAAAAAAAATGGAAATCTATAAGGGATAGTTTCCGTCGTAAATGTGTCACCAAATCTGGGCAAGCGGCAACAAAATCCAAGCCGTACATATATGCTGATATTATACTAGCATTTTTAAGACCGACTATGCAAAATCGAACGTAAGTAAAATCACAAAAAATTAATAAATATTGTGAAATAAATACCTACCAAGGGTGATGAAGTTTTTTCGAGTCATGTGTTAATATTTTTATTGTATATACACATACGACATACTCATACAACTATACAATGAATGTATTTTTTATTTATTTATTTTGTATCTGTCATCCCTGTTTGGGGCAGCAACACTGCTTCGATTTACTTCAATAGTATCTTGTTTGATGGGAAAATGAATGTAGTTGGTGCATTCAGGAGGTAAAAATAAAAAAATTTCAATAGTTTTCAAAATTGCAGAGAAAAACAAAACAAAAATTAAGAAAAAACGGGAATTTTGGAGTAACTCTAAAACAAATAACCGTAGATACGCATAAAATTTTCTATACACGATAATATTTTGACTTGTTTTGAGGCGTTTACGGTCATATTCGGATTCCAATTTTTTCAGTTTTTTTTTTTATAAATATCAATAATATTTTATTCGTAGGGTCAAAAAGCTTGAAAATTTAATATAAGGCTTCTAATATATTGTTACAATAACAATTGAAAATATTAAAAAAACATAGTCACAATTTTTAAGCATTTAAAGTTCAAATGTGGACAAAATACGTAAAAATCACGAGAATTATTTTGTTAGAAATTCATAAAAAAATTTTTTTTAAATCTAAGATATGAACATTTTGTTTTTGGTTTAACTATTTTTGAAAACCAATAATGTTTAATTTTAATATTTTAAATAAATTAAAAATTGTTTCTATTGTAAAATACTGCGGAGATCAATTCGACCTCAGTAAAAAATATTTGTTTTTGGCCAACGTGTAGGCACTCGATAAAGCGTAATTAAAAATCAAAATTTTGAAAAACTCTTATGAGTTGTTTTACGTGAAAACAGAGAGGTATAGGCTAAAGACATCAGAGATTAAATTGTTTATCATATTATGTTACATTCATCGTGTATTTTGAATTTTTAAAAAAAACTAAATTCAATGTTTTTGAAACATAGTTTTTAGTTTACTATTTCTGAAAACCAAGCATCTAAAATGTCAACGCCGTATATTTATGCAAATTTACTTGTAATTGTCACCAAATTATTATGTTATCAATATGTATACATAATTTATAGTCACTTGTGGTACACGTATAATATAAAAAAAATTATTTTTACTTTTTAATACTGAAAAAAAAATATTTAAATTCTTTTTAGAAAAATTCAAAATAACCAATTTGTAAATTCGATTATAAGAACAATTTTGATAGTAAAGACATTTATATAAGTCATATATTATAATTAATTTTAAAGATTTTTTTAAAATATCAATATTTTTTTGAGTAAATTAATTTTGCACGTAGGTACTAACTGTTTTCAAAATATTATTTTAAAGTGAATCTATTTGGTACTTTTGGTAGGTCAGGATAGTTTTAGAAAGCGTCAAGAAAAATAAAAAAAAGTGAAAAAAGTGGGCATTTTTACGCAAAACCAATTTGTGAAAAAAATTATTTTTTTTTAGTTCAACAAAAAAATTATAGATACCCTTGAAATTTTCACCAAATATTTAATATTAGCATTTTCCATAAATGGTAATATTTTCATTCTTTTCATTGTTTTCTTAATTAATTTTTTTTTAGATGTACAGCTGGGACTTGAAAATTCAACACAATGTTCCTTATAGATATTTCATACTGAAACCAAAAATTCTAAAAAATATTAATTGTTGAACTTATTCATTATTATAGTGGCACACTCGGAATCTACTGTACAGCAGAGTGTACAGTTTCCCACCTATTTAATACTGTTATTATTGATTATTATTAAACTTAAGGGGCATATATATAATATACGGTGAATAATATATAATTATTTTATTTGTAGAACCGAAAGTAATGTAGAACCGAGTGATGATGAGGCATCTGAGGAACAGGAAGGAGAAACTGAAGACGTGGGCTTAATTGTTGGTGAAAATATTACAATAGAAGAAGTTATGGACGACACCGATGCAGAGGAACAACAGCCACGGAAGAAAAAAAAACCTTGAAGGCCCCCTTCACATTTTGGAACCTCATTACTAAAAATATTAGAAAACCGTCGAACTATACCAGAAGACCTGGAAAGAAGTTTTTTAATGTCGTTACTTCCTCAAATCAAGTCCTTAACTGAAGACCAAAAATCAATGGTGTATATTGAGTTTTTGAATGCTATTCAACGAGTTAAACATCACTCATCTGGTATGCCTCATTCCTATCCTTCTAATACACCAACTAATCAACCCAACTCATATTTCTCTCAGCAACATTTTTCTTCTCCTGGATATTACTATGCCAATGATTCACAGAACATGTCTACAGCTATAATAATTTCTACCATTGCTTCTCCACCAAGCGTACATGATGAATCCAGTAACTTTTCACAACCTTCTTCTCCTGCAATTAATTCAACTAAAAAACAAAATTATTACCAATTTTTCAACATGTCTTCTCCTACTTCACAAAATATTTCTTCACCTCCAATACAACATGCCCATCACTATATAAACAATTACTCTCAGCCTACTTCTCCGCACAATTATTGTAATAAAAACACACCATGATTTGTATAAAAACTAAAATTAATAAAAAAAATATAAACACTAGTTTCTACATTCTTAAATTGTATTATTGATTACCTAACTCAGTGTCACGGTCAGACGCTCTTCAGGTGATATTGGCACACGCAAACCAGTGTGCTGTTTTGACAATTTTGGTCTAACCAGCGATATCTTAATAAATTTAAATAATTATTATATTGTGTGTAATATTATCATAAATTGTATATATATATGTATATTTGTTTGTGTGTAAACTTTATATACTATTATACTATATAGTATTTAGTAATAATTACAAATTTTGTGAAGTATGTAACTTTAATTAGTTAGGTATCTAGTGTTAAGTTTTTACTACACGGTAAACTTCCGTCAATGTACGAGATGTCTTCAGTATTTGAACAATACACCATATTATTTCGGATTTTCATAATGGATAGGATATTTATTTTTTTTTGTGTGTGTCTGGTAGAAAAGTGAATCTAGTTAATGCTTTGGGAGTAAAGTTAAAAAAGAAAAAACTGAGATTCTTACTCAAAACTAGTTTTTGAAAAAATCGATTTTATTTTTTGGCTAACTCTAAAAAAATAAACGTACCTACATGAAATTTTCACTGAATATTTATATTATTAGTAATTTTTATATGCCATACAACTTTCAAAATATTTTTATTCTTTTTGATCTATGTATACTGTATAGGCATAAGAAAATGTTTTTTTAACATTACCTATAGATGAAAAATTTTCACTTGGTCAAGAAACTTGAAAATTGAATACTGCAAGGTTCCTCATAAGTTGTTATTACTCAAAATTAAAAATAAAGTTGGGCGTAAACGGCATAGATTTTTTATGAGAGTGTGATGTAGAATTTCAACAAAATTCACCAAATACCTATATGAAAATTTGAAAATTATTATTCGTGGGTACTTGAAACTTTTAAAGTATATTATTATATTTTATAATTTTATACACACAATTACGTAACATTTAACCTACTGTACTAATGCAAAATAAAATACTTTAATAGCAAATAGCAATGATATAAAATTTACTTGGCTGACAGATCCTCATCGCTCAGAATCATTTTTCGTATACAATGATTTATAATTATGATTTAATTTTTAATTTTTATTACTAACATTTTAAATTCCTTTGACCATAATATGATATAATTATTAAAATAGGTATTAGTACTATAATATTAATTATTAATTGTATAATTATTTACATTTCATACTAAAAACATTGTACATTGGTCTATGAAATAATATGTAAATTATATACTTCTACTTAGCAGCTCATCAAACGATGGTATCGACATTCTATAATATTTCATAAACTCTTCTGGGTAGCTACAAAGGGTCATAAATGTCATTTGAAACTGACCACTATCTGGTCTTTTTAAATTTAAAGGATGGACCCAATATTTTCTTTTAATTTTGTTTCGTTGCTGTTTCTTGCTGAGTTCGTGTTCCTCGTATAATGCATAAATTACGCATGCGGCTTCAATATCATCTAATACGTCCATATTAAAATTTAAAAAAATAGACGAAACGAAATACAACGAGTAAGAAATAAGTATAATATGAATTGAACAGCAGACGTCGTACACGATGGATGGTAACAGCAGTACTATCCTAGTATTCAACAAAGTACAAAGAACTGAATGGTTCAAATAACATTTGGCGCGCTTTTTATTTTTGAAAAATGCACACAAATCGTCCAGTGTGAAAGCGCAGAGCGATTTTAAAACGCCGATGAACGCGCCGACACGCTTCTAATGTGTAAGGAGTGTGCGTTCGCGTTTTAAAATCGCGACGTTTTTAAAGCGCAGAGCGCGCGTTCGAATCGCCTAGTGTGCAATAAGCTTTATGGTAGCATACATACTGTGGCGAGCCAAGGTGTCACCACAATACTTTCTACCGTCGGTTACACTGCCGTGGTTGGCACCAGCGCTCGGCCCGCCGTACACCAAACGGCGTCCCGACGGCCTGGGCCGCTTGCTTCTCTCTCGCAACGTTAACAACGACGCATGCGACTCAGTGACCAACGACCTGCTATATTTCCGCTCGATCGGAAAAACTCATACGTTCTCCACCTGCAACCGATGGCCTTAATTGCCACTGCAACAGGACGTATTGCACCAGTAAGAACGCGGATCACATGCAGGTAAAAGTAGCGAAAGTCAATCGTGACGTATCTCGATGTCCGCGATACTCAGTTCGTCCCGTCTACAATCACATCTAACGTAGATCTTTCTTTTGAAAATTATAACCAACGTTAATATTTATTTCTCAAAACATTATAATAAATTGCTCAACCTATTACCTAAAACCACGTTTATTTATTATCTGTATCGAAGTTGGCCTACTCGGAAGAATACCATTAGTATTGAATATTAATAAAATGTTTGTACATTATTGGTCACCAATGCAATGTCATATGTACAAAGTGATCCGAAGACAAGAGTGGGTGACAATTTCAGTTGATGCAACGGGTTCATTAATACTACCATATCAAAGAACTTCTAATAAAATATCCTCAGGTCATATTTTTTTATATTAAATGGTAACAAGTTATGAATGTCAAACATGCCTATTAGTGTGACCTTAATAAGTCCCAATGACTTTAGTCATTGTAGTTATCTAGGCGGTTTAACTCTCTTAAGCTACGCTTCTTGTCTTCATCAGAAATATTTTTTAAACAACGATACCTAGCATTTACATTTTCATCGCAGTCCATCAGGATAATAAAGGATATAATAAGTAACCTTTAATTTAAATGAATTACATTTTGTACGCATAGGTAGTTGATGATGTGTTTTGGCGTTCGACAGACTTGTGGGTTATTATTGATGTCGCCGGACGAGCGCGTCTACGTTGCCACGAGCTACCCTACCTGGACTATCAGCTGTATTTGTCATACATCATATTGAAGTTCTTGATGTCATCTCAAGATCGCCGTCGCCGTTCAGGCGGATGACATATCTGGCCCAAGGAGTTTCAGCAAACGTGAGCGAAGTAGTTGTAGCAGTCAGGTTTCATTTTTGTTTTATTGTATAATTTGTTTTTCAACGCAACTTAGTAATTGTCGCGCATGGACCTACTGTTTCGATAGGATTTTTGTCTATTTTTTTAGCGTTTAAGTATTAGTTTGATTTTGCCTTTTTACAATAAAATAGGAAGACGCTGAAGTTGGACAAGACAACGACAACTTAACTTATTACCAGCATCGAATAATTAAGCAGCCTTCTCTCAATCGTGATGCAAGAATGTCATCTACGGAGTCTGGAAGTTCACAACCATACGAATCACCACCGTCACGTAAACAAAACCAACCACCATCGTTGCGCAAACAGCAACAACAATCACCGCCATCACAGCGTTTATCTTCACCGTTGAATGCCGACTCAACCACTGCTGACGAAGAAGCCGAAAAAATGAAAAAACTTTTGGAATGGGAGCTGTCAGCATTGGAAGCAGATGACTTGCGATCACATGCCTGGTACCA
The DNA here is from genome assembly GCF_019925205.1 of Metopolophium dirhodum. NCBI lineage: Eukaryota > Metazoa > Arthropoda > Insecta > Hemiptera > Aphididae > Metopolophium > Metopolophium dirhodum. Next base: position 117,779,248 of record NC_083560.1, on the reverse strand, counting down.
TGGCCGACAGGTGGATCGAACCGAGGTTGAGCGGTTATTACGTCAGTGTGTCGCTGAAGAACATGGTTCTGCTACTGCTACTATAATCACTGCAAATGATACGATTACCCCTCCGAACAATGTTACTGCTACTGCCACTAAAGGATCTTCATCATTGTAACATCATGTCGAAGAAGGCACCAGTGATTCGGATGGGATGGATGATGTCAGCAGTGATAGCATTGACGCGGATTTCACTATTGATGACTGCATAGACGAACGTGACATGGTACCGGATCCGTCCTTGGCCACGCGCCGCATTGACGGTGTGTTGCCGTTGAAAAGATCCAAGCGGCTGCACGGACCCCGGTGGCATTTCTATTGTTTCTTAGTTCGATACAGTCTGAATGTCCGGCCACCGGGCCGATACGTTGTGTCGTGTTTGCTGGTTGACAAGTACGAAGATCTCGAGACTGGGGACAAAAACATATCCCAATGCTATTATGATGATGAGCAGCGACGTAAGTTTCGGCGAAAACAGCAAAGGAGACAGCGAAGGCAGCACCGACATCCGGTGTTGCATTTTGTCGTGAATGAGGTATGTGACACATGTTATACTTAATTTATTATTCATGTAGTGATTTTTTTCTGATTATTTTTTTAATTCTGGTACAAAACCAGCAAGTTCGTATAACACTTTGAAAAATTACTTATTATTTTTTTTAAATTACTGATAATTTATTTTATAAATATTATCAAGACAACAGTAATTGATTGAAACTAAGCTAACCTAACTTAATTTAAAACAATGACTGATAGAAATAAAATAGCTAAACTCTATAGGCAATATTAGGCAAATAAAAGTGAACTAAAACAATAAATTGTCCATCATAATCAAAACAGTTCTGTCCTAAGAATTTTTGTTCCGTAGTTGAATAATAAATTGCATTATACTCAAAAACAAATCCTATGAAATCCTCCAAAAATGTTGAATGGTAGTCAAAATTACATTTTTAAAGAAAATATAAAATACATCCAACAACTTTCTCTATAATATAATATAAGTCTCAATAATTAGTAATATATAATAGGTATTTGACTATTGCACTTTTTGATTAGTTATTTCATTAAATAAGTCATTTAAAAATGGAAATAATAAGAAAAATACATCGTAGTAAAAGTTTGACATGGATTATTTTGCTTGGGATTTACAACAGTGATTTAAATAAATTGTTTTTAATGTTACTAATTTTCTTTATCTAACATGCATTCTGTAGTTAACTGAACTCTATTATACGAAATTGAAATCTAACTCTTTTGGATGGTCATATTAATAAATAATTATATAATCCACATCAGGATCACCAGATCCGTCAGTCACAACTCTACCACGAAGTTCACGGCATATGCAACAGACGCTAAACGAAGACTAGGTGGATCATATTTCTGTATGAATACAGAAATGCATAGAAGCATTCCAAATACAGAAACCAGACAACTAGCAATGTTAACTAATCGCACAGACCAGTCAGCCACAGTTTCTCCAGCCCAAACTGCTGACATTAGGAGTTCTACTAGGGTTGTAAATAGGAACTTTGATGGAGACAGGATTAGGAAACATTTTAGTTTACGAACACTTTCAATCGAGGAAAGAAACGCTGAATTTGAGCAAGGCATTTTACAGCGGCATATGCAGCACATAATAGACTTTTGATCGCTTCGGAAAACCACCACTTACCGACAGGGGCGACCTTCCGTCGGCAGGGGAGTACCTCAGAGAACACGTGATTCTGACGGGAAAAACCCAACTTCAAGTCAACTAGGAGGGCGAAGGCGCCCCTGTGACCAAAGCCGACCAATCGAATACAACTGCCGTCGAGTCCAGTACCGACACATCCGGATCAGAAATAGGTACTTGTTCTGTTACAATACAGATTGTACTTTTTGGTGTTTACAATGGTTTGGATAATTTAACACTACCTAATTATGTTGTATGACTCGTTATATTTACAAAATGTTTTGTAAGTCAAACATTTTACTTTTGTTCACACAACTGAACTTAGTTCTAAGCAACTAAGCGGTTGAGGTAGATACCAAATCTTTGGTAATAACACCATACATTATTAAAGCCTCAACAAAATTGATGTGTATTTTCAATAAAGTTCAGTTAAAATTAAATAATAACTGGGTTTTTTCCGTGTACTTGCAATATCAAAGCCGCCTCCATCGCGAATCACAAATTCTTTATCTGACGACCGACTGCCAGAGTCATCATTATAAATTATAATTCATCAGTTTTTCTCGTTACAATAACTTTAACAAAGTCCGATTACCTAGCAGACTTCTTAACAGCAAGAGAGTTATCTCAATATATTGATACGTTTCGAGGTAAGCATAAATATTTCCAAAATGGATGGATATATTGCTAGCAAAAAAATTTGTATTGTGTGTCAAATATCAAATGCACACAAGGAATTTGTTGAAAAAAAAATAGAAGTTATTTGAAAACACTGATTGATATGATATTGTATTTGGGAAGACAAGGAATTGCATTTCGTGGTATGATTAGAGCAGAAGTAAAAAAAGCTGGCAATTTTTCAATTATGTGTGATGAAGCTAGGTAATAAAACTTATTATCAACATACTTCAATCTTCATTTACCATTTAAATTGTATTTGCTCATTAATATTTTTAAGGTGTCATAAGTAGGAACATATGTCTCTTTGCATTAGATATGCCGTTGATTTTAATGTATATGAACGTTTTTTGGGATTTATTAATGTATCTGAAAATCAGAATGCTATTTTATTATTTTTAAAAATGTCAAAATTGGATAGTCTTCCTATTATAGGTCAATCTTATGACGGAGCAAACGTCATGTCTGATTGTAAAGAGGGAGTACAAACTTTACTTAGAGAACACCATACAAATGCTATTTACATCCATTGTATGGCACACTGGTTAAACCTTGCCATAGTTGATGTGTGCAAACATGTGAAGGTACTAACACTTTTATTATATTATTAAACTTATATAAATTATTGAACAAAATCATATTTGGTGTAACAATTATTTTATCAACATCATGATTCATGAGTGATTGTATTTAAAGAACTATTGCAAACAGTTAATAGGTAGCTAAAATTTGAATATTTAATATTTATTAGGTTTTATAAAAAATAAACACATTTTCAGTATTCCAAACATGCATTTAATGGGTTGGAGGCTATTTTACGTCCATTTTTCAACACCACCAAACAATAAGAAACTTCAAGACATGCAAACATATTTACCAATTAACAAGGTTACATTATCAAGTATTAGTGATACCCGTTGGATATGCAGACATACAAATTGCAAAGCTGTTATAGTTAATTTTACATACATTTTCAATACTTTAAGACAAGAAATAAATTAAAACAATGACCGTAATGTGATTACAGCTATGGGTAAACTAATTTATAACTCTTGGTACTGATATATGTTTGATTTGGAGCATACATTTAATATGGTACTTTTTTTTTTTAGGTATTTTAGCTACTCTTCTAAAGAGGGAATTTGTAGTTTATTTACACATAATGCATTTTGTATTGAATATTATAAACATTTCGATTAATTAACTGCAAATGAAAACAGCAACTTTAGGCCAAGCTGCTAACACTATTGAGGGAGTTATTTATACTTTTGAAAAAAGTCAAAATGCTGAATCCTTTTTAAATCCTTGTGGGAATCTATTGACTATCAAAAAAATGTACCTACTACTAATATAACTACTAACGATGCATACTATAGACGGCAATTAAACTTCTTTACATTTAATGCACACATTATGAACAAACATTTAATCTTTCAAGCGACCAGTCAATATTGTACACATACGATGAATCTGTCGTGAAGAAAGGGGCAGATGACGTTGCATGATTTTATATACAAAATATTTCCGGCAAAAGTTCGTCAGTTAGTAATATTCTGTGCTCCAAGTGTATCAGTTTTAATTGACTTATTCCTGTAACTTATTTTCGCATTGTTTAATTGTTCATTTTCGTAATCATAAATGTACATGTTTTTCCAAAAAGTTTTTATTTAACTCTTTTTTGACTTTAGTATGTACTAGTGATGCTGACGAAGGGGTTGTGTTTTTCAGTTTTTCTTAAGAGTGGAATTCTTAGCCTTTATAGAATCACATATTATACTGAATTTATCTTTACTTACGAGTAAACCCGAAACCAATACTACATTTTGTTTCAAAAATATTGTATTCAGGGTTATTGTTTTCAAACATCGCATGATAAATTTTTTTATGTTTAGAGTCTCAGGTAAGTATGTTTTCTTTGCATATTTTAATGAATAGTGAGGCTTGCGACATTTCAATGATTTTAGAAAATCGTCTACTTTTTTTTTAAGAATTTTATTTGAAAGCTTTCGGGACGATTTTTATGTTTTCTTCTTTTATCTATAGGCATAAATACCGTGGGTGATTACGATTCCCGCAGAGTTTGTACACGTTTCGCGGAAATCCCATGCAATGACATAAATGCTGTTATGCATAGATACATAAGTTTCTTCGAACTTGCCATCGCAAAAAACAAACACGCGGTAGGCATAACTAGCCAAATTGTACTGAACATTGTCGTCACTAAGTCAACTGCGCCTATTAGTGTGACCTTAATAAGTCCCAATGACTTTAGTCATTGTAGTTATCTAGGCGGTTTAACTCTCTTAAGCTACGCTTCTTGTCTTCATCAGAAATATTTTTTAAACAACGATACCTAGCATTTACATTTTCATCGCAGTCCATCAGGATAATAAAGGATATAATAAGTAACCTTTAATTTAAATGAATTACATTTTGTACGCATAGGTAGTTGATGATGTGTTTTGGCGTTCGACAGACTTGTGGGTTATTATTGATGTCGCCGGACGAGCGCGTCTACGTTGCCACGAGCTACCCTACCTGGACTATCAGCTGTATTTGTCATACATCATATTGAAGTTCTTGATGTCATCTCAAGATCGCCGTCGCCGTTCAGGCGGATGACATATCTGGCCCAAGGAGTTTCAGCAAACGTGAGCGAAGTAGTTGTAGCAGTCAGGTTTCATTTTTGTTTTATTGTATAATTTGTTTTTCAACGCAACTTAGTAATTGTCGCGCATGGACCTACTGTTTCGATAGGATTTTTGTCTATTTTTTTAGCGTTTAAGTATTAGTTTGATTTTGCCTTTTTACAATAAAATAGGAAGACGCTGAAGTTGGCCAAGACAACGACAACTTAACTTATTACCAGCATCGAATAATTAAGCAGCCTTCTCTCAATCGTGATGCAAGAATGTCATCTACGGAGTCTGGAAGTTCACAACCATACGAATCACCACCGTCACGTAAACAAAACCAACCACCATCGTTGCGCAAACAGCAACAACAATCACCGCCATCACAGCGTTTATCTTCACCGTTGAATGCCGACTCAACCACTGCTGACGAAGAAGCCGAAAAAATGAAAAAACTTTTGGAATGGGAGCTGTCAGCATTGGAAGCAGATGACTTGCGATCACATGCCTGGTACCATGGCCGACAGGTGGATCGAACCGAGGTTGAGCGGTTATTACGTCAGTGTGTCGCTGAAGAACATGGTTCTGCTACTGCTACTATAATCACTGCAAATGATACGATTACCCCTCCGAACAATGTTACTGCTACTGCCACTAAAGGATCTTCATCATTGTAACATCATGTCGAAGAAGGCACCAGTGATTCGGATGGGATGGATGATGTCAGCAGTGATAGCATTGACGCGGATTTCACTATTGATGACTGCATAGACGAACGTGACATGGTACCGGATCCGTCCTTGGCCACGCGCCGCATTGACGGTGTGTTGCCGTTGAAAAGATCCAAGCGGCTGCACGGACCCCGGTGGCATTTCTATTGTTTCTTAGTTCGATACAGTCTGAATGTCCGGCCACCGGGCCGATACGTTGTGTCGTGTTTGCTGGTTGACAAGTACGAAGATCTCGAGACTGGGGACAAAAACATATCCCAATGCTATTATGATGATGAGCAGCGACGTAAGTTTCGGCGAAAACAGCAAAGGAGACAGCGAAGGCAGCACCGACATCCGGTGTTGCATTTTGTCGTGAATGAGGTATGTGACACATGTTATACTTAATTTATTATTCATGTAGTGATTTTTTTCTGATTATTTTTTTAATTCTGGTACAAAACCAGCAAGTTCGTATAACACTTTGAAAAATTACTTATTATTTTTCTTAAATAACTGATAATTTATTTTATAAATATTATCAAGACAACAGTAATTGATTGGAACTAAGCTAACCTAACTTAATTTAAAACAATGACTGATAGAAATAAAATAGCTAAACTCTATAGGCAATATTAGGCAAATAAAAGTGAACTAAAACAATAAATTGTCCATCATAATCAAAACAGTTCTGTCCTAAGAATTTTTGTTCCGTAGTTGAATAATAAATTGCATTATACTCAAAAACAAATCCTATGAAATCCTCCAAAAATGTTGAATGGTAGTCAAAATTACATTTTTAAAGAAAATATAAAATACATCCAACAACTTTCTCTATAATATAATATAAGTCTCAATAATTAGTAATATATAATAGGTATTTGACTATTGCACTTTTTGATTAGTTATTTCATTAAATAAGTCATTTAAAAATGGAAATAATAAGAAAAATACATCGTAGTAAAAGTTTGACATGGATTATTTTGCTTGGGATTTACAACAGTGATTTAAATAAATTGTTTTTAATGTTACTAATTTTCTTTATCTAACATGCATTCTGTAGTTAACTGAACTCTATTATACGAAATTGAAATCTAACTCTTTTGGATGGTCATATTAATAAATAATTATATAATCCACATCAGGATCACCAGATCCGTCAGTCACAACTCTACCACGAAGTTCACGGCATATGCAACAGACGCTAAACGAAGACTAGGTGGATCATATTTCTGTATGAATACAGAAATGCATAGAAGCATTCCAAATACAGAAACCAGACAACTAGCAATGTTAACTAATCGCACAGACCAGTCAGCCACAGTTTCTCCAGCCCAAACTGCTGACATTAGGAGTTCTACTAGGGTTGTAAATAGGAACTTTGATGGAGACAGGATTAGGAAACATTTTAGTTTACGAACACTTTCAATCGAGGAAAGAAACGCTGAATTTGAGCAAGGCATTTTACAGCGGCATATGCAGCACATAATAGACTTTTGATCGCTTCGGAAAACCACCACTTACCGACAGGAGCGACCTTCCGTCGGCAGGGGAGTACCTCAGAGAACACGTGATTCTGACGGGAAAAACCCAACTTCAAGTCAACTAGGAGGGCGAAGGCGCCCCTGTGACCAAAGCCGACCAATCGAATACAACTGCCGTCGAGTCCAGTACCGACACATCCGGATCAGAAATAGGTACTTGTTCTGTTACAATACAGATTGTACTTTTTGGTGTTTACAATGGTTTGGATAATTTAACACTACCTAATTATGTTGTATGACTCGTTATATTTACAAAATGTTTTGTAAGTCAAACATTTTACTTTTGTTCACACAACTGAACTTAGTTCTAAGCAACTAAGCGGTTGAGGTAGATACCAAATCTTTGGTAATAACACCATACATTATTAAAGCCTCAACAAAATTGATGTGTATTTTCAATAAAGTTCAGTTAAAATTAAATAATAACTGGGTTTTTTCCGTGTACTTGCAATATCAAAGCCGCCTCCATCGCGAATCACAAATTCTTTATCTGACGACCGACTGCCAGAGTCATCATTATAAATTATAATTCATCAGTTTTTCTCGTTACAATAACTTTAACAAAGTCCGATTACCTAGCAGACTTCTTAACAGCAAGAGAGTTATCTCAATATATTGATACGTTTCGAGGTAAGCATAAATATTTCCAAAATGGATGGATATATTGCTAGCAAAAAAATTTGTATTGTGTGTCAAATATCAAATGCACACAAGGAATTTGTTGAAAAAAAAATAGAAGTTATTTGAAAACACTGATTGATATGATATTGTATTTGGGAAGACAAGGAATTGCATTTCGTGGTATGATTAGAGCAGAAGTAAAAAAAGCTGGCAATTTTTCAATTATGTGTGATGAAGCTAGGTAATAAAACTTATTATCAACATACTTCAATCTTCATTTACCATTTAAATTGTATTTGCTCATTAATATTTTTAAGGTGTCATAAGTAGGAACATATGTCTCTTTGCATTAGATATGCCGTTGATTTTAATGTATATGAACGTTTTTTGGGATTTATTAATGTATCTGAAAATCAGAATGCTATTTTATTATTTTTAAAAATGTCAAAATTGGATAGTCTTCCTATTATAGGTCAATCTTATGACGGAGCAAACGTCATGTCTGATTGTAAAGAGGGAGTACAAACTTTACTTAGAGAACACCATACAAATGCTATTTACATCCATTGTATGGCACACTGGTTAAACCTTGCCATAGTTGATGTGTGCAAACATGTGAAGGTACTAACACTTTTATTATATTATTAAACTTATATAAATTATTGAACAAAATCATATTTGGTGTAACAATTATTTTATCAACATCATGATTCATGAGTGATTGTATTTAAAGAACTATTGCAAACAGTTAATAGGTAGCTAAAATTTGAATATTTAATATTTATTAGGTTTTATAAAAAATAAACACATTTTCAGTATTCCAAACATGCATTTAATGGGTTGGAGGCTATTTTACGTCCATTTTTCAACACCACCAAACAATAAGAAACTTCAAGACATGCAAACATATTTACCAATTAACAAGGTTACATTATCAAGTATTAGTGATACCCGTTGGATATGCAGACATACAAATTGCAAAGCTGTTATAGTTAATTTTACATACATTTTCAATACTTTAAGACAAGAAATAAATTAAAACAATGACCGTAATGTGATTACAGCTATGGGTAAACTAATTTATAACTCTTGGTACTGATATATGTTTGATTTGGAGCATACATTTAATATGGTACTTTTTTTTTTTAGGTATTTTAGCTACTCTTCTAAAGAGGGAATTTGTAGTTTATTTACACATAATGCATTTTGTATTGAATATTATAAACATTTCGATTAATTAACTGCAAATGAAAACAGCAACTTTAGGCCAAGCTGCTAACACTATTGAGGGAGTTATTTATACTTTTGAAAAAAGTCAAAATGCTGAATCCTTTTTAAATCCTTGTGGGAATCTATTGACTATCAAAAAAATGTACCTACTACTAATATAACTACTAACGATGCATACTATATACGGCAATTAAACTTCATTACATCGGCAGTTGAAATTTTTATGGAGTCGGATATTGTGGGTATTATAGAGAGAGCGTTTATAAAGATAATAGGGGAAGAGGAATCATATAGGAGTAGAGGAAGTGGATTTAAATTGGATACTATAGTTGGTGAGTGTGTATAAATATACACCAATGAGTGGTTCATCATACATAAAACTACCAGCGTTTATTGATGGCAAACGAGGCACCATCAACCCTCAAAACAGTGATCAGCAATATTTTAAGTGGTCGATTCTTGCTAGACACGTGACGGGGGCGGCGGTATGTCGTGTTGGTAAAAATTACACTCAACACGAGGAAAAATATAATTTTGATGGCATTTCCTTCCAACACCTCTGTCAGATATCGAAAATTTTGAAAAAAACAATAAAAAGGTGTCTGTAAATGTTTACGGACTTGAAAAAAAGTTCCAGCCGCCTCGTAAGTACCCGACGTATGATGTGTACCCGTTACGTTTATCCGATGAGGAGGAGATCACCCATTTTGATCTGTTGCTGGTGTCAGACGACAACGGGTCGCATTATACATATATATCAAATTTTTCCCGGCTATTACGTGCTCAGAAAACAGCGCATACGGAAAGAGTTGTTTTGTAAACGTTGTTTTACCATTTTTGATGATAGACGACACAAATACAAATTAAGTGGGCAGTCAGCGTTGAAGGAACACATTAAGATTTGCAGGGAGCATAAACCTATTTTACCTGAAATGCCGAAGGAGGGGTGGTGTGCTGAATTCAAGGCGTGGATAAACACTCAAAGACACCCCCTTGTAATTTACGTAGATTTTGAAGCATTGTTAGTGAAGGCGGAGGAGAAAAAAGGGGAGAACACGATAATTATACAGAAACACCACCCTATGAGCTATGGATTTTTGGTGAAGGCGAGTGATAACGTACCGGTGGCACTTTTGGAGGAGTATGATATACCGTCAGGGCCGGTAATATACAGTGGGGATGAGGAGCATAAGGACGTGGCGAGACATTTTGTAGAGGCGATAGTTGAAGTGAGTAGGAAAATTGAACGATTGATAAAGACGAACATGCCTATAATCATGACTGAGGGCGAAGAAAAAACATATCAAGAGTGTAAGGAGTGTAATTTATGTAAATGTATTTTAGCCGGGGGTGATAAAGTTAGAGATCATGATCATGAACTTGGAGTTACAACAGCCTAAATTTGTCCCCGTATTTTTTCATAATCTCTCAAACTACGACTAGCTCTTCATAATATCTGAACTTGGTTATGACACACAGGCTATAAACGTTATCCCGAACAGTGAAGAGAAATATATATCTTTCTCGAAATATATAAGTAGTACCTTCACTGTTTGGTTTATCGACTCGTTCAGGTTTATGGCGTCGAGTTTATCATCCTTGGCTGAAAATTTGATTACACCTGAACTTGAGAACTTCCGTGAGACAGCCAAACATTTTGTCACCGGAGATAGGCCGCTCGTAATTCGTAAGGGGGTGTACCCGTATGAGTACACGGATAGTTGGGAGCGGCTGGAGGAAAGACGATTACCTAGGAAAAGAGAGTTTTATAGTACGTTGACGGAGACCGGGATAAAGGAGAGTGACTTTGAGTATGCGAAGGAGGTCTGGGACCACTTTAGGTGCAGGACTTTAGGCGAATATTCTGATTTATATTTAAAAATCGATGTTTTATTGTTGGCGGACGTCTTTGAGAATTTTCGTGACGTCTGTATGAAGATATACAATTTGGATGCAACACACTACTTCACCGCACCCGGGCTGAGCTTTGACGCAATGTTGAAATTTACAGGTCAAAAGTTGCAGTTGCTGATTGATTATGACATGTTGTTAATGTTTGAAAATGGTTAGTATTAAATATTATTAAAAAAAAAAATATATATATATATATAATAATCTTATATATTTGTATAGGTATTCGTGGTGGATTGGTACAGGCAAGCATGAGGCACGCGAAGGCGAATAATATAAAGACCGCAGACTATGACAAGACTAAGGATAAATTGTGGTTGATATATTAGGACTGTAAATATATTTGTTTTTTTTTAATTTTTTCAAACCTAAACTCTAATCTTTAAACTTTATAGGTAATAATCTCTATGGTTGGGCTATGAGTGAGTACATGCCATACGGCGACTTCGACTGGGTTGAATCCAACTTGAACGGATTGAGTGAGATGTCACCAACGTCAGATAAGGGGCGAGTATACGAAGTCGACGTCTCATACCCACAACACCTACACGATCATCATAACGACCTACCTTTCCTACCACAAAATGGTATACCACCAGGCTCGAAGGTAAAAAAATTGATGGCAACGTTTCAACAGAAGAGGAATTATATTGTTCATTATAGGAACCTCCAACAGGCAATTGAAAATGGGTTGATAGTTGATAAAGTAAATATTTTTATTTTAAAAGCTTTTTATCAGATTTATACATTTTTTCTTATTTTATAGGTGCATAGAGTTTTAGAGTTCAGTCAGTCTGCATGGTTGGCAGATTACATTAACTTAAACACTGAGATGAGGAAGAAGGCAAAGAATGACTTTGAGAAAGACTTTTTCAAATTAATGAATAACGCGGTATTTGATATGTTACTGTATTTATTTAATTTAACTATTTTACTAACAGTTTTTTTTTTTTATTTTCTAGGGAAGACTATGCAATCGAAAAGGAAGGAAATGAAGATGGAGTTAGTGTCCTGTGAGAGACGACTACAAAAACTCATTAATAATACGAGATTTAAGCATGCGATTAGATATAGCGAAAACCTGACCACGGTCGCACTAGAAAACAAAATAATAAAATTTGATAAACCTATATATATTGGTAAATATACTTTTAATTTAAGTATTATACAATTATTATATTAACACATTTATTTTTATATAGGATTTGCTGTACTTGACATTTCCAAGACGATGATGTACGATTATCATTATAATGTTATGAAGAAACATTATAATGATAATATCGAACTTATGTATACTGATACTGGTAAATATATTAAAACTAATTTCAATTATATACATAATATATTAATTATTATTTCAGATTCGTTGGTATATCTTATTAAAACTGAGGACTTTTATGCAGACTTGGCTGCTAATGCTAACCTACTGGACCGGATGGACACTGCTAACCTGCCCAGTAACCATCCGTGTTATGTGGCAGGAAGGAAGAAGACCCCGAGGTTCTTCTCCGATGAGGTAAACGGAAATGTTATTAGCGACTTCTGTGCGTTGAGAGCAAAATCCTACGCTTTCAACGTACATACTGGACCGGTGGACAGACTTGGTGGTGAAAAGATCAAGGCGAAGGGGATAAGAGGTCATGTGGTTAAAAACCACATGACTCTTGAGGATCATAGGAAGTGTCTGTTTGATGAAGAAGGAGTAGAATTGTATAGGGAAAACATATCAATACGGCCATTCAACCACCAACTAATGACGATTAAGACCAAGAAGCTGACCTATAACAGCTATGACGACAAGAGGGTGGTGCTAGAAGATAAAGTGCACACATTAGCGCATGGCCATTATAGTATAGAGCAGGGGTTTTCAACCTGTGCGTCGCGGCTCCCAGGGGCGTCGCCGGTTATTATCAAGGGAGCCGCGTTCGCAATAGAAACTAAAAATAAAATTTCGGCGCACCAATACATATTACATGTTGCATGTGTGAGATAACCGTCGATAACCGTGTTTGCGATATCGAGTAATAGCATATTTCGATTACTATTTACAATTAGGTAGGTACTTGATGATTTGCCTCTAATATAATCTATCAGTTGTATTATCTTTACCAGAATTTTGGATAGCTATGAAGAAGCAATATCCGATCGTAGCCAATAAGGCTATCAGGACTTTAATTCCATTTGCTTCTTCATACTTATGTGAAACGGGTTTTTCGGCCTTAGCAGTTATCAAAAGTAAATACAGAGGAAAACTAAATACCGAAAAGGAAATGAGAATCGCACTATCAAAATTTACCCCACGATTTGATGATTTAATGCAACAAAAACAAGCACAGCCGTCCCATTAAAAATTAAAATTATTATTAATGTATTAATTTTTCAATTGTATGTAAAAAATAAATCTCAAAAAAATGTTTCCTATTATTAATACCTAATTACATGTTTATCATTAAATAAAGTTAGATTAAAATTATTATAAGTAATGTAAATTTGTTTATTTTAAATGTTCGTATGGGAGCCGTATATTTTATTTCAAAATCAAAAGGAGCCGTGGACCCAAAAAGGTTGACAACCACTGGTATAGAGTAAGTTATTACAAATATATAGACATTTAAAATTGTTTACCAACATTTTTCTTATTTTTACAGGGAAGAAGATTGGCCTGAATTAGATGAAGAAGGACAGAACTGGAATGAGGGAGAGAAAGGTTTAATGAGGGACCTTCTACACTGCATAACATAATTTATAACCTATATATATATTTTTTTTTTAAATAGTTTTATTGTAAATATTACCATGTTATATAGTTTGTTATATAATTATACTTGAGATAGATTAATGTATATATTTTTGTAAATGCAATACATAAAATTGAAATTATTGTAAATAATATGTATGTTTTATTAGTTTTAAGTTAGATTAATATATTTCTTGTAAATATACATACCATTGTATATATATATTTTTGTAAATGCAACACATAAAATTGAAATTATTGTAAATACTGTGTAACAGTATGTTTTTAAGTTAGATTAGGGTATAAACTTGTAGTTTTTCATGTTTATAATGTGTAAATGTTAGACATTTAAGTTTTTTTTTTTCATATTAAATTATTATATAACTAAATAACCTGTAAATAACCGGAAAATACTTTATATCTGAAAATACTTTATGTCTGTAAATATTTTGTAAGTATCATGTAACATTAATTCTTTACATCTGTAAATACTTTGTAAATATCATGTAAAATCTTGTAACATTTTCTGTAAAATTAGTTTTATATTCATTTTTCATTTTTATTTTTTTTTGTTTTATGATTTGTCTTAATAATATATTTAATCATTTTTTTTCTGTTTCAGATCAAAGGAAAACAATATTAGTATATATTTAATTAAAAACCTTGTAAATGTTACCATATATAAATGTATGTATATATGATATATATGATAAAAAAAAAACAATGTTAAAATATGATAATATTATGTTTATTTAATATACTGTATACAATAACATTTTTAAGAATTATTTATAAACCATTTCCTTATAGCAAATACTTTATAGAATGTACATTGTTTTGGATTAAATTCCATATGAAAAATACATCAAGGTAGAGTTTCTTCATCACATATTTGGTCTAAACGTGGACATCCAAGGTCTTCAATATTGATGACAGCGACTTGAGGTATAAATCCAATAAGAAGTTGTTTTTTCTGCTCACCTTTGACGTAAATGCATGTGAACTTTAATGAATTCAATATTCTACTTAGTTCTTCATACTCAATATCACAATATTCTATAGATAGGTTATGATAGTTACGTTCTAGCCACTTATTAGTTTTTCGACTCTTGTTGTCCTGCATAGTTTTTGAATTTTTAAAAATCCAGTGCTGGCTCGCCCATGTTTGGTTCGCGATGAATTGGTCGCGAACATTTGATCGCCGGTGAATTGGTCGTCGGTGAATTGATCGCGGGTGAATTTATCGTGAATATAATTGGTCGCTAAGATAATTGATCGTCAAACGAACAATTTTAGTTTTTTAATTATTTTATTATACTCATTACATAGTTAATATTTAATATATATTATATACACATCCGAGTTTTATGTTTATTATTTTAGAATATTTGCATTGCTACCAAAAAAACTGAAACCACATATGTTAATTTCTACAACGCATTAAAAACATTGAACGAATAATTAAATCCAAAATCAATTATGGTTGATTTTGAAAAAGCTGCGATTAATGCGATTCAAAGTGTTTTTACCAACACATCAGTTCGTGGGTGCTTTTTTCATCTATCGCAAAGCATTTGGAGACACTTGCAAAATTTAGGATTACAAAAAAGGTACATGGAAGACTCGGAATTTGCTTTGCAAATTAGAATGATGGCAGCACTTAGTTTTGTACCAGAAGAGGATGTAGAAAATGCCTGGAATGAACTACTGGACTCAGAATTTTATTCACTGAACGAAGAAATATTAACACCTTTAACAAATTATTTTGAAGATACGTGGATTGGACGTCTTGATCGAAGAAATCGAAGGAAACCAGCATTATTTCCAGTGACGCTGTGGAACTGTTTTAAATATATTTTCGAAAATATCCCCCGGACCAACAATTCTGTTGAAGGGTGGCACAATGGCTTTGCATCTAGTCTGAACGCGTGTCATCCAACTATATGGAAATGTATAGATTCGTTCAAAAAGGAGGAGAGTCTTATCAAGTTACAGACAGAACAACTAATTGCAGGAATGACGATGGGTGTTAAACGGAAGTACAAAGACCATGCAGAAAAAATTATAAAAATATGTGACGACTATCATACTAGGAGTAAATTAGACTTTTTAAAAGGAATAGCCCATAATCTTCAACTCCAACTTTAAATAAATTAAAATGTATAATTATTAATATTATTATTATTATTTTATTTTTATTATTATTATTATTTATTTATTTATTATAATTTTAAATTTAATTAACTGTGAGAAATTTTAAAAGCATAAAACTCAGAAATATACCTAATATTATAATTAAATAATTAAAAAACTAAAATTGTTCATTTGACGATCAATTATCCTAGCAACCAATTATATCCACGATAAATTCACCCACGATCAATTGTTCGCGACCAATTCACCGGATACCCCCATGTTTCTGTGTCAACTATAGACAATTCTTTAATAAAATATTTATTGCATGCTCCAAGAACGCACTGCATGTCTGCGATAGCCGACGACATAATTACAGGTATATTTAATTTTTAACACTGACAGAGGATAACCAAACGCGTTGGCTTATACAGAACAACTAAAATTGTTTTCCAATACCGCCTGAATCTACCCAACTATTTTATTCTGAACAAAATCAAGTTTTCTTAATATTTCGCCCTTCCATGATTACCAAACGTGAATTTAAATCTGAAATATATGTTCCATGATTCGGTAACGAATTTTCATCAAATAATCCGGTTATTCGATTTATTTCAGCTTTTAATTGCGCCACGTCGAGTCCCTGGATAGCGATTGCTGTACTAGTTTCAGCACAGCCATTAAATAGCTCTGACATACGATTTTCATAATTTAATAAAGACTTATTACTGGATTGAATATTATTTTCAAGCAATTGTATTTTTACATGAAGATTATCAATATTACTTTTTAAAGTTTCAATTTCTTTCTGTTGAAGTTTTACATCATTTAGAATCGTTTTGTTACTTGACTGAACATCTGATATAATTCTTTTAGTATCACTCGCCTGAGAACTACCGAACACGTTCATAGTTATAAAACGACTGACACTATTTTTTAACATCGCTTGTATTTATCCAACTTTTATGCGTATTATCAAATCCCAACCACTTGACGTACATTTGATTCTGTTTTTTACGTATAATTTTTTCAATTAAATATTCGTTTGGGAAATTAGTTTTGTATATTTCTTCAGAGTAAAAACAACCTGCAATAGGTTTGCCCATATAATCTTGTAGTTGATAAGTAACGGCTAATGTTTTATTTATTTTGATAATCTCAAATATTTCTGTAGACCAGTTTAGTAGATAACCTTTTGTGAACACGCCCTTTTGTGTACTGATACGTACGTTATCGCCAACTTTGAATTTGATTTTTACAGTATTAATTTCACGATGTTTTATTACCACCGAAGCGGGGTTGGAATCTGCTTGTATCGGTGTCATTCCTATAGTCCTATGTCGTGAATTATTGTATTAATGAAGTAACTTTGATAAAATTGAAACCCATTCGTGTGACCCACGTGCAGTGAACTCATTATACATTCTCCCTTTCAAAGTACGATTCATCCTTTCCGCTATACTCGCTTTTAGAATACTGAAAGTTGAATATTTATGTATGCCATACTTGCTCATCAAAGCGTCGAAAGTGGTGTTGTAAAATTATTTTCCGTTATCGACTTGTAAAAGTTTTGGTGAACGATCGAGTAATATTGTTGACATCGCGCTAGTGACTTCTTTACCCGATTTAGACTTTAACGGTTTCGCCCAAGAAACTTTCGTAAAACAGTCAATTACAACCAAGATGTATTTGTAACCACCATTTACTTTTGAATATGGTATCATTTCAACCAAGTCAGCTTGCCATAAATCATTTTTTCCATAGACGTTAACTCGACGCCTAGTGAAATTTTTCCTTGCTGGTTTGTGAAGTTCGTTAGCGATTTCCCGTTTAGACATCTGGAACTCGCTTTATTAGTCCGGCCTCGTGTAATTCGTCGAAAATCAATATTATTTCGTTTGAAACGCTTGTATTGCCGGCTGCTTTTGACGCGAGAAGCAGACGTAATCGATCAACCAACTCGTTTGGATTATCCCAATACACTAAGTTATTTTTCTGTAATTTCATAGACAGCTCGCCACCCGAGGGGAATAATTTAATAATAATTGTTGAATATTTAGTGCCAGCCTTTTTTATTTTATTTCCAACTGTAGATAAATGTACCGATGTTTGAGTTAATATAGATTTATATATCTCTAAATCGCTATCAGTAAAAATAAGTGGATTTTTTAAAAATAATAACTGATTAAGACCCGACGTAGATGGGTAAACAGTACCGTCAATAAGTATAGTATTTTCTAAGAATTTTACTTCTTTTTTACCCAAGATAATATGTCCGTTTGGAAGTTTTTTCGGGCCATAGATTTTATCCAAGTCTGTAGACTGAAACCAATTTTCAATTTCTTGTTGATTGTAGTCCGATATCGAGTTTTTTGATTTATTGTCAGTATTTTCTTTGTTCAATCGAGGTTTATTCGATATTTTAGTTAAAGGATCGATAATTGGTTTTAATGTCTGTGTCATTAGTTGTTGAACATTATCCGAACCTGTTTTTAATGCGATATATTTACGCTTAATACTTTCCTTAGCTTTAACTAGCTCATCTAAAACAGTAGTTGCCTCCGTCATGACTGCGTTTTAAATGTTTATATTTATTAATTGTAGCGTCTTATATAACTACATAAGTATCAAATCCAAAACGATAACGTCCGTTATCACGTTCGCTATCTTTACAAATAACAACAAATGTAAACCTGTCACGGTTCCAACATGTTATACAGAAATGTTTAAATTGTGTATATGACATATCGCCCGAACAGTGCTCGTTGTATACATGTTTTAAATTTGTTTCGTCCTGTTTAAATAATACTATTAAATTCGCGTTGTCACATATCAACTGTTTTGGTACTTTTGAATAACTCTGGGCCAGATAGAATATATCTATTTTATTGTGGCGACCTCGAGAAAAATAATCTCTTATAACGTTTTGGTGTTACCAATAACATCGGATAATATTTATAAAATAAAACATAATTTTAGCATTTTTTTTTATTTAATAAAATATGGTGACTTTTTAGTGTACCTATACAAATGTCATATTATTATTATTATAATAATTATTGTAAATACCCTTTAACTATCATTTTAACCAATTTATGATGTACTCTTTTTTGATGATTGACATTTTGTTTGTGTGATTGAAATAACTTGATATTCTAGACTGCCCATCTATTCGATATCGAGATATTCTTGACGGTCCAGCAGAAGTATCAGAAACAGTCTCAGATGTAGATATACTAACTTGAAATGATTGAGATGTAGATGGATCTGGAGTAAATTCATATCCGGTTATAATTGGGTCATCAATTTCTAAAAAACATATTGTTTTTCTACATAACGAAAATACTTGATAAAATAATATATTGTTTAAACTCAAATTTACAAACCTTCTGTCGCATTTCTTTTATTTGTATTTAATGGAACTAAAATATGCTTTGACTTCATGTGTCGCTTTAAAATATTTACCGATTTTCCTGCGATACTGAGTTGAGCCGGGCTATATCGACACTGTTGATTTCAGTGAAATGATTCCAAATCTCGCTTATTTTAGCTCGATGAGGTGCCATTGCGCTAAATTTAAATAAAATCTTATTTAGTTTCTAAAATTATAGTAGTTACGTATTCTGGTTTATGAAAAATTAAGTATTAGATACATCATGGTTTATAACAGAGGTGGGTAACTGGCGGCCCGCGAGCTGCATCCGGCCACCTAACCTTTTTATCTAGCCCGCGCTACATTTTCAAATTACATCATACATTTTTAATGTTGATCGTCTATACTCTATCTTATCGATATATTAATTATTGTTATCTAGTATTGAACAACACAATATGTCCAAATGGCCTATATTATAGTGTACGTATAACGTATAGCTTTTAACCATAGTTGTGTTATATTTCTGATGTCTCTCGTAGTTATATTCGATATTGCAACGGTTGAAATATTTCTGTAATTCTAGCGGTGGCGTTAAATTTCCATAACTATCATAATATTTAACTTGTTTTCCGATTTTCTTATATGCTACCCAATGAGTACCTGTACCGTTTTCGATGTCTAAATTAACTACAGCTGTTTCTTGATGTTTTGCTCGTCGAGGCAACTTGTCTCTAGCAAATACACCGATGAAATGAGGAATTTTCAACATGTCAACGTATTTTATAATCTCATAATCGTACAACGCTCTATCGGGTAACGTAGAAATTAGTTTTTTGACCTAGATTTCTTAACTGATCCGCCCTTGTGTGGTGCTAGGTATAAACCTTTACCTTTTACGATTTTATAAGAACTACCCTTGTGAGGAGTAAGATACAATCCTTTGCTTAAATGAATAGGAGTGCTTTTTCCAGAATTTAATTCTTTTACGACTTTTACTATATTACCTACTCCACCGGTAAGCGCGCCTAATGCTGATAAACCAGCAAAAATAGGAATTAAAGGTAGAACACCACCTTTTTTCGGTATCGGTATAATTCTTGGTGTTTTAGTTTTCTTATTTTTAGATTTCTTAGATATTTTTGCAGCTGACAAACATGTTCTTACTAATTTTACTATGTTTTTTTCGTTCATTTTATTTTTGATGGAATTTTTAGCAGCCAAAACAATTATTGTTTAAATCCGCAACCAGCTCCGATCTTACGTTTGACCTTAATAGCTGTAGTAACTAGCCAAGATGCCGCTTTTTCTTTGATACCTGTGTTTTTAGATTTAAACACTTCCCAGGCCTGATTTTCTAATACTTCGTCGGCTCTATGTCGATCAGTTAGCGAATTACTTTCTTCGTATGCGATATCGTGGGCTCTGGCCAACTCGTCAAGTCTGTTTATGCCACGTTCTCCTCGTGCTAATCTTTGTTTTAATTTGGTTCCGGGACCGGCAAATCTATAAACAATTATTCATAAAATTTAAAACGGACTTATTAGTCATAATATATTGTAGTGACTTACCTATAGCCAGGTAAATGTAATTCCACGGGTAAATGATTTATAACAGAGTTAATAAGACCGGAGCCTTTATTGTTGTTTCGCTTACGAACGTGAGACATCGTGTGACGCTATCGCTAACATAGCACCTATATTTAAAGTGAAAAATTAAAAAAAAATGCGCTTTATTGAACAAGAGAAAAAACTCCGAATTTATAATATTGATTCTCCAGAGACAATTCAACAGAGACATGGAGAGCTTTTTCCAAATACGATAAGAGTATTGGTACTCGGCAACTCGGGGTGTGGTAAAACCAATCTGATGTATTTTCTACTAGTCGATGAAAATAGGTTACGATTTGAAAACGTTTACATATACTCCAAGACGCTGGAACAACCTAAATATAAATTATTAAAACGTATTATTGATGGAATAGATGGTATGAACATTTTTACCTTTTTCGAGAATGATAAAGTAACTCCACCCGAGAAAGTTTTACCAAATTCAATTTTTATCTTGGACGATAATTATTTTTATTATCAATAAAAAAATTAAAACTAGTAGGAGTTACTAGTCACTTTATTGACGAAAATGTATCACTTCAATCTGTATGTCTTGGCTGTGAGAAATTTTCCATATAAATATCAGCCATACACGAAAAAAGTTAAATTCATTGTGGAACATTTTAAGCGGAGTTCCCATGCCCAGTCTAAACTCCAGGAAATGCCACTTTAGAAATTAAAGCAAGATGTGGTTACAAGATGGAACTGCGCACATGATATGTTTAAACATATTGAAATTAAAGATGCTGTTGTAGTTATGATGCTGTTATACTTTGGCTATACTTATTCTTCAATGTGCTGTAGAACAATTGACTGTGGTAGAGTGGCAAATTGTTGAATGTTGAACTAATATTTTACAAATATTTGCAGAAGCGACAAGAGAAATGAGCTGCGAACGATATGTAAGCATGTCCAAATCCCCCTTCTTCTCCTTCCACGTCATTTATATGGAACATATTTGATGAACAGTATACATTACGTACATTTCAATTAATGCAACAGCTGCTGGCATTATAAAATTGAACAGATACTTACAAGAGCCACTTATAAACAGATTTGAAGATCCCTACAATCGGTGAACCATACACAAAGCATTAATCCACGTCTGTTTATAATGGTAAGAAAACGATTATGCGTAACAGCTACCTCAGTTCCACGTGAAAGATTTTTCATTAAAGCAGGTATGGTCAAAAATGGAAAAATATGCTACAAGTGCTCAAAAGTATTTTTTAAATCACAACCTATGACAAATGTATTACTTTTTACTCTAAGTTTTTGTATTTTTTAATGGTTTTGCCAGTTGTTCTGTTATACTTTTGTTTTTATTTTTAATTTTTGCAAGTTTTAAGTACCTAATGCCAACATTTAATCTCAATATAATATTAGTATAGTTTTGTATTTTTGTTTTTTTTTCATTTTAGATTCTGAGTGAAGCAATTTAACAATTTTTTTTTTTTTAAATGTTGAAATTTTTTTTTTGTCTGTCATCGCCTTTTACAGCAGTGGCGGTTTTGGGGGTGAGGCAAGTATTTGTTTCTTTATATTGGTATTTTGTACTATTTTTAATTTTAAAATTTTAATCGTATAATTTAATTTTTAATTTTTATTGATATATTTCAGATATTAAATGCTTTAGAATTTAAGTTTAATAAACAACAATATTGACTATTATTTTTTTTGTACAGAACTTGTGCGAACGCGAGAATGGCTGCGCGTCGCTGTAACGTAACTTATGAGCTATTATAATAGCTGTTTCTATTTAATATTGCGCCCGGCGCGGCGCGGCGCCACCACCGCTAAAGCGCTGAGATCGACAGAGGCGGTAGCCGCCGTCGCCTAAGTTTGTGCATGCGAGGTGCGTCTACGCACACACATGTAATTTCGTAAAATAGTGTGAATTGCGCATGCGCAGACCGCCGCCGCCCGCCAGAGGTGACTAAAGCGGCCCATACACGATCAATATTATTGCTCAATATTTAAATCAATAAATATTTCAATAAATGTTTCAATTTCTTTTGCACTCACATGATCAATATTATTGCTCAATATTTCAATTGAATATATTGTTCAGTTTCGGTCAAAATGTCTAGCGAAGAGAACGCGATAATTGCTATTGCTCTTGCCTTGTCACTTGAAAAAAAAAAACCAAAAAAGGTAAAAAAACAACGTAGAACCTGGTCAAAAGAGTGGTTGAAAAATAGACAACAATATTATCACGAGAAGCTATTAACAGAGTTGCGCAATTTTGAAAAAAATGATTTTCAAAATTTTTTAAGAATGGATTCATGGATGCATTCGAGGACCTGAAATTTATCAGTGCGATATCTCCTCAATCCATTGGAAAAATTGTGATTGAAACTTGTGAAGCTTTAATATATTGTCTTCGAAACTATATAAAGGTAAGCTACATATTCTGCCGCCTTAAACCTTAAAAGGGTATCTCCAAATATTGAAATGTTGGTAAAATTACATAACAAGTTGTTGTTTTGAGGTTAGCACGGCAGCATTATACCAAACCCTTTTTCTTATTAAAGTAGTAAATTTAAAAACAATAATTATAACGTTTAAATAGAACAATATATTTAGGTAGGTACCTATATAAAAAAAAGAGGGCTTGACAATAAATACATTTTTTTGCGTTAGAGATTGCTTTTATTCAAAGTATATTTATTATAAATGAATAATATTATTAGAAGGTAGTAGATATTATTAATATCGTAAATATATAAATTTATAGAACAAAATAACAATAAAATTAAAATCAAAAAAATTACGGTTGAAATGAATTGATAAACGCAGTTGCCGTATCTATGTTTCCAGATGGTTCAATTTGTGTTTGAATAGAGTAGTTTTGATCTGCTACACTTGTCATAACCCACGAAGACGGACTTGGTGTAGGAACTGGTGTATAACTGTATGGAGTACTCACTCTGCTTGAAATAGTATTGATTTGAATAGAATCACGGTTCAATGTACCCAATTGTCCTTGAAATAAAATGTCAGCTATCCCTTTTTTGGCAAAAATTTGTTGAGATTTATTCATTTTTAATAATTCATTCGCCCATGTTTTAGCTATTTGTAATTCTTCACTTTGCGGTTCGCACAAACGTTTACAGGCTAATGATATAATTTCATCACGTTGATATGTACTTCGTTTAGCTGGTTTCTTTTTAACAGTTTGAAAATCTGTACCATTATCCTAAAATAACAAATCCAAAAATAAAATATAAATGATGTATGATTTTGTATAAAGATAAATAAGTATTTTTTATTTGAGAACCTAATTAATTATTATTAATTTTTAGTTGCCAAAAACTTCACATGAATGGAAAACAATCGCTGATGAATTTGAAGAAAAGTGGGATTTCCCACACTGTCTGGGATCTATAGATGGAAAACATGTGACAATAAAAAAACCACCAGACTCTGGATCATTTTATTATAATTACAAAAATACATTTAGTATTGTGTTATTAGCTTTAGTAAACGCTAATTATGAATTTTTGATGGTGGACGTAGGATTAAACGGAAGAATATCTGACGGCGGAGTATTAGGCCACTCAGATTTTGGAAAAATGATGGAAAATCAATCACTAAACATTCCTGAACCTCAACATGTGCGACGCAGTAATACGATTCTTCCATACGTTTTTGTCGCCGATGATGCTTTTGCTATGAATCAAAATTTGTTAAAGCCTTATAGCCGTGTAGGAAATAATTTAACTGAAGAACAACTAATATTTAATTATAGGCTTAGTAGAGCGCGGCGTATTGTTGAAAATGCGTTTGGTATACTTGTATCTAGATTTGGTGTATTACAAAAGGATATACTTTTATCTCCAGAAAAAGCTCAAACTATTGTTTTAGCTTGTTGTCATATACATAATTATTTAAGATCAAAAAAAACATATATTGGTCAAGGTTCTGTAGATTTCCATAATCACGAGACAGGTCAAATGTATAACGGAGCATGGCGGAATTCAAATGATCAATTATTAACATTACAAACTACTACCAGCAGAAATACTTCGGATAGAGCTAAACAAATCAGAGACATGTATTCTATGTATTTTAGCAACGAAGGGGCTGTACCGTGGCAAAATAATTATGTTTAAAATAAAATGTAAATAAAAAAATAAATAAAAAATAAAAAATATTATTATTATTATTTATAAAATAAATAATGAAAATGTAATTCAAATAATTAAATATTATAATATTAATAATTTTCATACCTCTCCAACAGTTTCAGTGATTTCGTCTATTTGATCATCAACATTGCTTGTATTTGCGACTTTTGGTGGTCGAAGAATTTGTAAAGTACTTCGTGATTTTGCTGGTGTTTCTTGGTCCCGGAGAAAATGCATTTCATTAAAATACCACAAGTGTGACTGATAAATGTCTTCTAAACCAGCTCCAGATTTATACGAATCATTTACTTTTTTATGTTCTTTTCTATAATTTGTGCGTAAAGAATTAAATTTTTTTTTAACATCATCTAATGTCGCTGTCGGAAAACGTTCTTGATATTTCTTCAATAAAACATCATACGCGTGATTTTTCTTATTTCTGTCCATGTAATCATCAGATTTGATTTCCTATAATGCTGAATGATCACGATAAACTTGAATACATTCTAATACAAAGTTTCGTTCCTCATTTCTTTCGGAAGAAGACATTTTACATACGGTTTTAAAATTATTTCCGTACAGAACACGTGTACACTGTACACGCACTTGTTATCGTGACAAAAACAAAAACTATACAGACGGAATATTGTCAATAGTATTGATAAGTGCCACAAATAGCACAATAATATTGACAATCTATCAATAAATATCAAAATAATTTTGACTGTTTCAATATATTGAACACGTCTTCAATATGATCCATACACTGTCAATATTATTGTCAATATCAAATATTGAGCAATAATATTGATTGTGTATGGGCCGCTTAAAATCAACTGCACAACGGTCAACAACATTATAAACGTAGGCCGTAGTGATGGGCAGGCCCGGCGTTAGGGGGTGTGTGGGGGGGTGCAATACCCCCCCACCAACGAATAACCCAATTATATAGTCGGCATATATAGACATACGCTGAATAAAATTAAATAGTCGGCAATAATTTGAACTATAGAACTAGATTGCGCTAGCCGCTAGTTGGTATTACAAAAACATTTTTCGTGTACGGCTACGGCTACAATTCCCGAATCATAGGGCAACGAATGTATTTATAGCCGTAGTCGGAATATACGTACGTCGTTATCTTAGTCTTAGATATTTGATTTGATTTATTGATTATTGTTGTGATCGACGATCGTACTTCACCGCTACAATAGTACAATAGTATATTATAATTGATAATAAATAATAAAGATTGTCGACAATTGCCTATTGCTATTCTGTACTTCTGTGTTCTGTAGTTCTGTGATGACTGTGAGAGTGTTATACCGAGTTGACTTAAAACAGTTTATTTATTCGTTTGTGTTTTATTAATTTGTTCGTTATGAATTGCACAAATACGAAAAAAAGAAAACGAACGAAATTAGAATGTTTGGCATGTGGAAGTATATTTGATGATGATTATAGAAAGAAACATGAAACTAAACAACATGAGGGTAAAAGAGTTTTAGTGAACCATGTTGGAGCCCCAGAAAATCCATTTATAGCTGCAGCTAGGCTAAAGCAAGTGACAGAATCGGTAAGTGTTAACTTTTTTCATTGTAAAAAAAAAATAATAAACTTTTTAAATATAAAAATATGCTTTGAGATTTTTTGTGTAATTGTGTTTATAACATAATAGTGACTCATTCAAATTTTTTTTAAAGGATTCGCTTCAAACTACAGAATTACACTTTGAAGAAATTATCACCGAGGATAGAAAACATATTTTAGAGCCTCTAGTAATTACTTTTATTATAATAATTTTTATACTCCCATGTTATTTAAAATTACAAGTTTAAATTATATATTCTATTATAATTGCTTACATCAGAATGAATTTCAAGTTGAAAAATCAGTTGTAAATGAGAATAATAGCAGTGAAAATAAGTATGCAGGAACACCAGAAAATCCGTTTACAGCAAACATTAAGCAAAAGCAAGTAACAGAATCGGTAAGCATTAACATTTTTATTGTTAAAAATAAAATATTGCACTCTAAACTTATTGATTGTAAAAATATGATTTGAGTGGTTTTGTATTTATAACATAATAGTGACTCATTCAAATTTTTTTTTTAGGATTTGCTTCAAACTACAGAATTACACTGTGATGAAATTATCACCGAGGAAAGAAAACATATTTTGGAGCCTCTAGTAATTACTTTTATTATAATAATTTTTATACTCCCATGTCATTTAAAATTACAAGTTTAAATTATATATTCTATTATAATTGTTTTTATTAGAATACATTTGATGATGTAAATGATAATAATAGCAGTGAAAATAAAAACTTTGATGGTGAAGATGCAGGTTAGTAAAAATCATTAAGTAATAACATAAGTAGTGCATAATAAAACTATAAAAGTGGACCTTTTGATTAAAAAAAACATGCATGTACCATAATGGTGTTGGTATATAAACATTATAGAACTTATAGATACTAATCGGATAAATTTAAAATATTTTTATATTTTATATTTTGTTATAACTAAAAAATGTAATAAAGAATTATTTCATAATATTTTAAAATATAATATTGCATGTAATGTAATACAATATAATATTTATTATGTTATTCTTAGGAGAGAAATTCTTAGTTGGTAAAGAAGACAATTATGATTGGATAGCTTGTGCAGGAATGCTTGAAACAATTATTAACAGCTTTCAAGAATGTAATGCTTTATTAACAAAACTTAAGACAGAAATATCTCCAAACCCTATATCTTTTTTAGTTAATACATCTGAGATTGTGTCTTCTTTAAGGATAAAATCAGAAAAGTATATAGAAATTACAGAAAAAGTTATAAATAATTTATTAAAGCCTTCACCAGAAAGAGAGAATGATAATATTATAGATCATTTTCTTGAACATGATCCTGGAAAAAGAAAACGAGTTGAATCGTTATCACAAAGAAAGTATCTTCTTAGTCTAGGACCCTGTCAACCTAAGCTAGCCAAATACCCTAAGAATTCCGATATTTCACCAAAAAAGCAAAATCAGTTCACTTCAGTATGGTTTACTGAATATCCTCATTTGGAATATAGTATAGTAAACGATGCTGTTTATTGTTTTATTTGCACATTATTTCCTAAAGGTCCAAATAGGCAATTTGCTGATCCAGCTTGGGTTGAAAATGGTGTTAGAGCCTGGAGTAAAATGAAAAGCCGAGGTAAGCAAAAACCTGGAAAATTAACTCAACATTTTACTTCGTTATCTCATAAATCTGCATTAGATGATTTTAGCAACTTTTTAAATAGTTCTAATCACATTGACTGCTTGTTAAATAAATCAAATCGTGTTCAAGCAATTGAGCTGGACCATAAAAAACGTTTTCATCAGGACATTTTATGTATGTTATTTGATATATCTCGTACTCTAGCTCCACAAGGTTTGGCATATAGAGGAGACAGAGATGAACAAAATAGTAATTTTAATCAAATTGTTTTGCTATTATCTCGGCATTTACCGGTGATGAAAAGATGGTTGGAGGAAAAATCGTTTCGAAATCATAAAACCACATACCTTAGTCATGATTCTCAAAACGAATTTATTAAGTTGTTAGCTGATGATGTAAAGAAAAAAATTATAAAAGATGTCACACATGCTGGTATATACTCTGTTATGGCAGATACTACCCCGGATATTTCACGAAATGATCAATTGTCAGTTTGTGTACGTTACATAGATTCATTAGGGGATGTATCAGAAAGGCTATTAGATGTATGCCAGGCAAAAGATAAAACTGGATTAAGTGTTGCGGAAAAAATTTATGAAGTTTTGGTTGAAAATAGTTTACCTGTAGATAATATTGCTTTTCAATCTTATGATTATGCTAGTAGTATGTCAGGTAGAATAAATGGAACACAACAAAAATTATCAGAACTAGCTGGCCATATGATTCCTTTCATACCATGCCAAGCTCATAGATTAAACACCTTTCTTGAGCATAGTTGTGATGCTAGTATTTTAATATGTGATCTTTTTTCTACACTTGAAAATCTATACGTTTTTTTCTCGGCTAGCACTAAAAGACACATTCACCTTAAGTCAAAATTAGCCACCATAGAAAATTCATTACAACTCCGTAATCTTTCAAAAACTAGATGGACAGCGCGTGCGGAATCTATAAAAGCTGTGTGGGTTTCATTTGAAATAATAATTGAAACTTTACAGGAGATAATTAATTTGCAAAACATGGACAAAAATACACGAAATCAAGCACTAGGACTTGTAAAAAAACTTCTTTCATTTGACTTCGTTGTTTCCTTATTTTTCATGAAAAATATAATGTACAAGACCAAAATATTAACGGAAAAACTTGAAGCTACTGAATTGAACATACTTGATGCTTTAATGTTGATTGATTATTCAATAAGTAGCTTAAATGAAATGAACAGCGATGATACAGCAACGAACAACCTAGTAAGCAGTGCAATAACATTTTCTGAACAGTTAGGTATTGATCCAGTGTCAGATTTTAATCGCCATCATCGGAAAAGACTTTTGCCAAAAAGAATTGACCAAAATCCAAACACACAGTGTTCGATTGATTTACCTACTTTTTATCGAGTAGAATTTAAAAAAGTTCTAAATACTTTGATTGTTTTATTGAATGAACATCTAAAAAAATCTTTGGTGACATTTGAACCAATGATTACTTTGTTTAAAATGCCATGGAAACAAATTTGTTCAACAGAAAATGTAAAAAAAGTAATCGAACTATTTCCACCGGGATGCAAAGATTTTAAAATGAATGACTATGACGGAGTGATTGCCGAATTGAAAGTTTTAGATCACCAGTGTAACGTGAAAAAATTGGATAGCTTGACAAAAATATTTAAATTATCTGAAGATTGTAAAACTTGTTTGCCAACTGCAAACAAGCTATGCAGGCTAGTACTTACAGCTCCCGTAAGTACTGCTTCAAACGAACGTGCTTTCAGTAAACTGAAAATCGTTAAAAACTATTTACGATCGACTATGGGAGCAGATCGTCTTCAACATTTAATGTTACTTTTTAGTAACAAAGATATTTTGGATTCTATAGATTTAAAAAGTTCAGTGAAATCATGGTCACTATTAAAGGAGAGAAGGATTAAAATTTAATTTATTCAACTACCCACCTATTTACAATGTTGAAGTTGTTGTATTTTTATATAATATGAATAATATGATATTATAATTTGTATTCTATTGTTTAACTTTGTTAATATCCAATAAATTATTAAGACACCAATTATTGACTCTCTTTTACACACGCGTTATATTACAAATTTTGCGTTTAGTATGTATTTCACTCTAGTATCTATTATTTTAAAAATTAGAGTAAATTGATCAATAATTTAATTTAATTAAATAAAAAAATTGATTATTTTGAACGCAAAAATTTGCCATGTTATTTGCGTGTAAGACAGTCGACCAAGACAACACTTGTGGTTCATGTTTATGAATGTAGTCGGCAAATTCGTATATTTATACCCCCCCCATCAATAATTGCTAGCGCCGGCCCTGGTGATGGGTCGTTCGTGAACGAATCGTTCCAAATGAACGAGTCCGACAGAGGAACGATCAGGAACGATTCCACCCGATTATTTTTTCTCGTTCCTTCGTTCCATTTTGTACCTACATTCGACCCGTTCAATACATCTACCGAGTACCGAGATTCTGGTTTTAGAATAACTGATGATAAGAATGACAGATAAGAATACTTAGTTTTATCCTTAGATCGTATATGATCACGGACTAAGATAGTACTATCTTAGTCCGTGTATATGATCTAAGGTTTTATCGATTGACGATTACCAAATATTGATAACACTATTAATAAATTTATAAAATCGTTGACCAATCTTAAAATATTGATAATTTTAATCAGTAGATTGCGCTAAATCTTGCAAAAGATTCAAAGATTGGTACCTAAAACTCATATAACTTTTTCAAAGAATAATAATAATATTCTATGATATGAGAGTGGTAATAATATTGTAAAATTACATGTGTAGAGACATGTAAAATCATGCACAAATTTGAAACTATACCCATACTATAAACTTTATCTACATAAAGTACACGGTTTATTATAAGAAATATAAGATATAATAATAAGATATAATATAATTATAAGAAATATTACTCGTTATGTGTGTAATTAGTTTATTCAATACACAATTGGCCAAAATATAGCCAATAGGCATTGATTTGGTAGTTTTATTTAATAACACATTTTACATTTAACATTACTAGCTATTATAATATCATTCCTTTTCGGTTTTCATACGTATCACGTTCACAGTATGCAATATTAATATTGTACTTTTAGTTGTTTTATTGTGTTTTTTTTGTTAATTATATATATTAACTAGTGAGTTAAAGACTGACTTGGATTTGCTTACTTGGACTTGAATCAAAAAAAAATTATTTCGGTAATTAGTAATTAGTAATTGATAGTTGATCTTTGTGCTTATAATTTTATATTATAATGGATAAGAAAAAAAGTGACGTTTGGAACCATTTTACTGTACTCGACAATGAAAAGGCTAAATGTAGTTATTGTTCTATTGAATATTCGTTTAAGGGGGGATCAACAGCTAATTTAAGTCG
This sequence comes from Metopolophium dirhodum, assembly GCF_019925205.1. NCBI lineage: Eukaryota > Metazoa > Arthropoda > Insecta > Hemiptera > Aphididae > Metopolophium > Metopolophium dirhodum. The sequence goes on along the minus strand of NC_083560.1, from coordinate 117,747,577 downwards.
CCACTTAAAAAGAAAACATATTATTCAGTACGAGGCAAGAAAAAAACGTTGTGTTGATTTGATTAGTACAGAGCAGGACATCGATGAACCGGATTGTTGTACCATTTCAGTCGAATCTACCACATCTCGTCCTTCAACAATTGCACATATTGAAATAAATAAAATCCGAAATTCTATTCCCCAAAATACTCAGACACGAATTGACTCGTTCGTATCGAAACCAATTTCTCATACTAAATCAAAACAGATTGATAACCAATTAGCTATAGTAATAGCAAAAGAGTTTCAACCGTATAGCCTTGTCGAAAATAATGAATTTAAAAAATTTGTTAAATTACTAAATCCCGGATACACATTGCCTTCAAGAAAAACCATTTCTAAAAGTATTATTCCTCAATTAGTGGAAAGTACAAAACAAAAAATAAAAAATAGTATTAAAAATGCCGAACATATCGCGTTCACCACAGACGGCTGGACTTGGGTTAACAATGATAGTTTTGTAGCAATAACCATTCATTACATAGACAAGGAAGAATGCATTTTAAAAACACATCTATTAGGTTGTTATAATTTTCTAGAATCTCATACAGCTGTTAACTTATCAGATTTTATGAACAATTGTTTTATTGAATGGGAAATACAAGAAAAAATTAAAGTAGCAGTTAGCGATAACGCATCAAATATTGTAGCTGCAATTAATTTAAATACAAAGTGGCGTCATTTACCTTGTTTGGCACATAGTATTAATTTAATAGCACAAAGTGGCTTAGGAGAAATTGCCGAAGTTCACAAAAAGGTAAAAAGTGTAGTAGAATATTTTAAGCGGTCTTCCCAAGCGTATACTAAATTAAAAAATATGCAAGCTCAAATGGGTTACCCCACCTTAAAACTAATTCAAGATGTCGCCACGCGCTGGAATTCTACATATGCAATGTTTCAAAGATGTATTGACATAAAAGAGCCTTTAGTTTCAACAATAGCGGTTATAGGCAATGTTAACAATTTATTACAATCAGATTTTGAAATTATGAAATATTACTGTGACATTTTTAAGCCGTTTAACGAAGTTACCATAGAACTTAGTAGTGAAAAAGAAATATCTATATCAAAAGTTCTTATTTTAGTTAACATGTTGATATCTCATATAAAAAAAAAAAAAAAACAAGAAAAAGATTTGCCTCGAAATATTTATTGTATGATTGAAAAAATGGAATCTAAAGCAGACAGAAAATTTAAAGACATTAATTGTGACCGCACATTAACAGAAGCGTCAATTTTAGATCCGAGGTTCAAGAAAAAGGCATTTATTTCTACTACGTCATACCAAAATGCATACCAAAAATTAATTCTAAGCGTAATTACAATAATAACATCAAATCAAACACCATGTAATATAAATGATGAAATTACCATGTCCACTGAACCCGAAAACATCCAACCTGAAAAAACCTTTGAAATTTGGAAAGACTTTGATGCACAAGTAATTAAAATTGAATATTAAATATTTTACAAAACGTATACCCAATACCCATTGTATTATGTTTTCAATTTATTTAAATTACAGGTATCCACTACAAATACTATTACTACGCCAAGGTCTCAAGCTATTATAGAAATAGACAGGTATATGAACGAACCATTATTACCTAGAAAATTGGATCCGTTGATTTGGTGGAAGGATCATAAGGTACTTTATCCAAATTTATTTAAGTTAATGCTGTTGAAATTATGCGTTCCTTCGTCTTCGGTCCCATGCGAAAGAACTTTTTCGAAGGCTGGTTATACAATAACAGATCGACGCAATCGATTGTCTGTCAAAAATACAGAACAATTATTATTTTTAAATAATAATCTTTAAATTTATTTTAATAAATTTTTATTGTTATAATTATTATTTCTTTTTATTGCTTATAGTAGGTTTAAATTGCAAGGACGCAAAATTGAAAATACTATAACTTGTAAGTTCATTTTTTTTACTGTATACGAGCTGTAATATTTATTATTTTATTATACTATCTAAAGTTACTCATTTTTATTTAATAATGTTTGTAATAAAAATTATTATAAATAATTATTTAATTATATAACGTATGTCAAAAATATGGGCCATACACGTTAAAAACACGTTATAACGAAGTGTTTTTTGTGTGATGTTATACCTATACGTCTGTCCATCTGTCGTCTATACACTTTTAAATTATAATATTCTTATACTGCAATAGTGCAATACTACAATAATACGAGTAGGTACTCTATACTCAGTAATCAGTACGTCGTACAGAGAGTGGAGACAGACTGGCAGACTGTGATACAATAGTGATTAGTGGGTCTAGAAAACAGGTTGTGCTGATTGCGGTTATTCGGTTCGGTATTGATATTCGGTACTCGGTACTCGGTACTTACGCCATGATACTATAATAAAAAAGTACCGAAAGGAACGAAGGAACGAGTCATTTGGAATCGTTCCTTATGTGAACCTGGAACGAAAGTAACGATTCACTAAAAGGAACGAAAAATCCCATCACTAGCGCCACTAGGCCGCCGCCCGCCGGGTACATAAATTGTATGTAGCCGCGCTACTTGCTAGGTGGGGGGCTGCGCTTGCCAGATGGCCGTCGCAGACACTCGCAGTGTCGCACGTCTGTTATGATTTGGTCGTGAAATATTCGTCTGTTCTAGAGATGGTAAACTGTGATTTTTTCGCAGTAGCAATAACAGTTGCTACTGCTACTGAAAAAGTAGCAGTGAACATAGCAGTGATTGCTACTTCATATATTATGCCAATATCATATCATTATAAAATAGCATTTATAGCAGTGACTGATACTTCATGCATTTTGCCAATATCATATCATAATAAAATATGATTATATTAATAAAATTAAAAATAGCATTATAGCAGCGACTGCTATTTCATGCATTTTGCCAATACACAACACTGAACACGTTATTTTATTATTTTATTATCATATATCTGTCATACAATACACATGATTTTGTCATGAGGGAGTGGGGGATTTGTCTGGTTTTTTAACATTCAATTTTATTTTTATTAAAAATCTTTTTTAGATAGCTGGGTCTCACTCGTGTATTAATCATAAACATTTTTATTTATGGTTATAAGATCAATTTTTTTAAGAAGTTATCTATTATCAATACGAACATTGAAATAACTTACAAATTTTCGCAAATAAAAAAAATTCAAATAATTTTAATTTTTTTATTACAATAATTACTACTTATGAGGAACCTTGTAATACATTTTCAAGATTTATTGATCAATCAAATTTTTTTTATCGACATTTTTAGAAAAAAAAAAAATCGAAAATATCAACTGTCTATAAATAGCTCAAAAAAATCAAAACATTTTTGATAATAACGCGATGTCATAGGCGCAAATAGACAAATTATTTTGAGGGGACTAATCCTATAATATTTTCTAAAAATTATATATGCTCAGTACTAATTACTGACTTTTGAACTGGGGGGACTTGGCAGAAATATTGGGGGAATAAGTCCCCCCAAGTCCCCACCTATTTGCGCCAATGCACAATTTATAGATAATGCTAATTTAAACAGTAGGTGAAAATTTCAAGTATTTACGTTTTTAAGTTGCAGCAAAATATAAAAATCGATTTGGTCAAAAACTGATTTTACGTAAAAACCCTAGCATGTATTATACAAACATTATAATATATTAAGTAGATGCATGTTACAACACGTTCAAAAAATTATGCAATATATTTAGGTTTTATTTTTAATTACTACAGTAAACATTTTATTTTCTGTTTGCTGTGCCTGACAATCAGTTTGTGTACTGAGTAGTGTGTACATTTTTATCCATTTTAACCAAAATTATTAAATCGTTCTTTGAAATACTTATCTCTTATAAATTTAAAAATGAGTCAAGACAAGAGAACAAGTAATATTTGGCAGCATTTTTCTAAAATCGACTCCAATTTTGCAACATGTGATTTGTGCAAAAAGAAGTTGTCTTTTAAAACAAGTGTCACAAACTTGAAAAAACATTTACATAATGCTCATTTATTATATTCATTTACTTCGACTGTACAAGTAAGCATAAAATAAATTTAATTATGTTTTAGTTTGGCTTTTATGAGTAATGAGTTGTAATTAAGTTGTAATTTAGTTGTACCTTAAATACATTTTTTATTTTTAAATTAAGCTTAGAAGGCTTATTTTTTTATGAAGTGTTAACAATCTGTATAATAATTAACAAATTAAATAACTATGATACCTACAGTCTAAAATTTACACAAATTATTGAAAAAAAAACCCTGTCAAAAACACCTAAAACATGTTTACAACTGTTACTGTAACTTACTTAAATACAATTTAATTAGTTTTAGTTTTACATTATGAAATTGTCTTAATATACATAAAAATTAAAGTCAAACTATCAGCAAGATAATACTAATATAATGCACCTATAATTACACTAGTTATTCAAAAAATGTTTTTTTTTTTTTATATGAACACAAAACACAGAATGATTGTGTAAATGAAACTGTTGCAAACATTGATGATCCTTTGCCTTCAACATCTGGAGTAAACACCAGTACAGCATTCGACAGTACTAGTAATGTCGCTATTTCAATTGAAACTAAAACACAAGTTCAAGATAATAGTATTCCGCGACCACTTAAAAGAAAACAGTTAGCAATAACTAACTACATACCTAAAAAAATGTCCGTTGATGTGCAAAAGAAATTGGACCATTCTTTTTTAAAACTTTTTACAAAAGATTTACAACCATTCAGTGTTGTTGATGATGCTGGTTTCAAAGAATTTGTACATTTGCTTAATCCTGCTTATACAATTCCTAACCGCCATTCCATATCCAAAGTATTGATCCCTGCAGAGTATGAAAAATGTTTGAATGCAATGAAAGATGTAATTGAAAAGGACTTGGAAACCGCTTGTATTACAACCGACTGTTGGACTTCCAGAAACACAGAAGGTTTTATGGCTATAACATTACATTTTATAGATCAAAATTTTGTACTCAAGTCAATTTTATTGAGTTGCCATCCTTATAGTGCAAGCCATACAAGTGAAAATCTTAGTAAGGAAATCAAGAATGTTTTACAACAATGGGGTGTGGAAAAGAAAATTGTGTTTGCTGTGTCTGATAATGCACCTAATATAAAAAATGCGTTAAACATTTTAAAATTAAAAAATCTTGGCTGTTTTGCTCACACCCTTAATTTGATTGTACAATCTGCATTAAAAGAAAAATCTGGTCTTATTGATAAAGTTAAAGATATTTCCACTCATTTTAGAAAAAGTACCACTGCTCACCATAAGTTAATGACTTACCAAATTAATTTAGGAGAAAAACAACCAAAAAAAAATGCTTCAAGATGTTGCAACACGTTGGAACTCAACATTTTATATGCTACAACGCTTTGTTGATTTGGAAGTAGCAATCAGAGGAACAATAGGTCTTTTAGACAAAGCTCCCAATACCTTGAGCCCAGAAGAATGGTTAACTGTAAAACACTTTTGTCAAGTTTTAAGTCCATTTGAAGAAGCAACAAAAGCTATCAGTGGAGAACAGTACATGACTGCTTCATTGACTATTGTTATAGTTCAAGGTCTACAAAATGTCTGTGAACAATTAAAAAGATCTAATTACACACCAAGAACAATTAATTTAATTAATAATTTAGTTAAAGGTATGAATGAGAGACAAGGTTGGGGTAACATACAAAAAAGCAATACATTAGGTAAATGTACATTCCTGGATCCACGTTTTAAAACTGTTCCATTTGAAAACAACCAAGGTATGCTGAATTCCATAAAAAATGACATCATAGAATCAACAAGTCATTTAATTTCATTAACCAGATCTGAAATAAGATCAAACGTAGAAACAACTTCAGCAGAAATAACATCAGGGCCAAATGAAAGGGCATTTTCTATTTGGCAATCAATTGATACACAAGTAACTAGCAACCAACCTTCTGAAAGAACCTCAACCGCACGAGCAATTATAGAAGTTCAGCGTTATATGGAAGAATTGTTAATTCCAAGACAATGTAGTCCTTTAGTCTGGTGGCAAGAACAAAAATATAATTTTCCTTTTCTTAGCATTTTGGCAAGAAGAATGTTGTGCTGTTTAAGTTCATCGGTACCATGCGAGCGTGTGTTTTCAAAAGCAGGCTTAATTTTATCTGATCGAAGATGTCGCTTAAATTCTAAAAAAGCACAGATGTTGTTATTTTTAAATCATAATGACTAGACTAATGTACTTAACAATGACACCTATACTTGATTGTTATAAATTATCAGACATCAGCTTATATTTTAATAATAAGATTAATTTTAATTAACTTTCATGCAAAAGATATGCATCTTACATTTTAAAATCTATACATTTTTGTAAGTATTAAGTAATAATAAATTATTAATTATCATTTATCATAGAATAAAGAGTTGATTATTAAATTTAAAATTGATAAGGTAAGATCATGTTTAGATGTTATCAAAATATTTCCATATTATATTACACCACCACCAGTGGTACCTATTACATCATAATATCACACTTTACCATGATTATCAGAAATTGTTATATTATTATATTTTGATATTTCAATTTATTGTAGCAGCCACAGATTTGTACAATAATTATTGTATATATTGGGTAGCAGTAGCAATTCTCTAAAAAAAAGTCAAATATCATATTATCGGTTATCTCTACCCAAATTAACAAAAAGTAGCAATCACTGGTATCAAAATATCTGGAGTAGCAACTGTGACTGCTACTTTAAAATCACTAGTGAAAAATCACTGCTACTGCTATTTTATCTCATCACTAGACTCTGTTCATGACTTAGTCGTAACTCGTAAGACGTCTAGTGTGTTATTGTATGCTGTCTAGTGTCTAGTCATTGTTTTTCATTTTAAACATTACAGTATTACACGTGTTTTGGTCTAGTTTGAAGTGACGTATTCAAATATTCACTTTGTGGCGTGCTAGTGTGTAGTAGAATTGTAGATATTGTAAACTGTTCATTGTTCATTAGATAGTTAGTAAGGACGTATTACCAATACTAAAAATGAATCCTGTATATGATCCTATTGTTCAACTATTAGAAACGCCATTTCGACGTTGGACAACTAATGACAAAAATGAATTGCTAAAGCTTGGTAAACCAATTCCCCAGTTGTGTTGTCAGTCAAAAGATAAAAAAGGTGGTAAAATATTTAGTAGAGCGTTTAATCATTAATGGTACGATATACATACTTGGCTTTGTGGAAGCCACTATAAACAGGCGTTGTATTGTTGGCCGTGTTTACTTTTAAGTATGACAAAATCTGTTTGGACTACAACGGGTTATGGCGATTTAAAAAATTTATCACGTAATCTCAAACTTCATGAATCTGCCAGAGAACATATTCATTGTATGTTAGGATTAAAACATTTAGAAAATAATAGAGTAACTATAGTAGACGCTTTGACCGAACATGGTTATTTGTTTAAAAAAAAATATAATGAAAATGTTCGGCTTAACCGACTTTTTATGGAACATCTAATTGATATTGTGTTATTTTTGGGTAGACAGGAACTGGCCTTTCGAGGTCATAACGAAAGTTCAAGTTCCTTGAGTAAAGGAAATTTTAAAGAACTTTTTGATATGCACATTATTAGGTGTTCATTAGAGATTCAAAACCATTACAATGGGATAAAAAATATATTTTCAGGATTGTCAAATACAATACAAAATGATTTGATAACATGTGTTTCCGATCACATACTTAATATGGTAAAAACTGAAATCAAGGAGTGTATGTTTTATTCTGTTCAAGTTGATGATACGACAGATATTTCGCAAAGAACACAATGTTCAATTATATTAAGATATATAACAAATAAATCTGAATTGGTAGAAAGATTTCTTGGTTTCTATAATGTTAGTGAGGATCACACTGCTGAGGGTCTCTTCAACACGTTAAATTCTGTATTATTAGAATTTGATATGGAAAAAAAGTTAATTGGTCAGTGTTATGATGGTGCGAGTGTCATGGCCGGTCATGTAAATGGTTTACAAGCTAAAGTTAAAGAGGTTGCTCCTAATGCATTATTTACACACTGCTTAGCGCATCGTTTGAACTTGGTGTTACAGCATGGCTGCAGTGCTAACACACAGTGTCGTATTTTTTTTGCAAACATGACTGGAATTTCCGCTTTTTTTCATAATTCTACCTCGCGAACGAATGTTGTAGATGCTATTGTTGGTAAACGCATACCGCAATTTGTTCAGACGAGATGGGCTTCTCGCTCAAAAATGTTGAATTTAGTTGTAGAGAAGGTGGACGAATTTAAAACGGTTTTTGAACATATTATAAAAGATTCAAATTCGTCATCTGAGTCAATTTGTGGTTCAACTGGGCATTTAAACAATTTGAAAAAATTTGACTTTGCTTTTTTAGCTCAAATATTTAACAGTATATTTTTACTCACTGATAATTTGTTTAATACACTTCAAAATAAGTCATTTGATATGGAATATTGTATACGAAAAATAAATATAGTCTATGATCTCGTTAGTAAAAAAAGAAATGAATCAGAGTTTTTGAAACTATTTAACAATGCGATAGCGTTAACAAAACGCCCTAAGGAAACAAGAAATATGTCTAATTCTGAATTAAATTATAAAATATTATATTATGAAATACTTGACAATATTTTACTTCAGATAACGACGAGATTTCAAAATACTGATAAATTGATATTTTTACAACTGGCTGATGTTTCAAAATTTAAATACTATTCTACAAATTTCTCTATAAATGCATTTCAAAATCTGGGAGAATCTTATTCTGACATGTTTGTTGATAATAACAAATTAAAAGTAGAGTTAGAAGTATTATACAGCGATGAAAAATATCAAGATTTACATCATGTTTATGATTTAATAAAAATATTTGAGAATAGTGGATTAAAAGTAATTTTACCTGAAGTATATAAACTATTTTCTTTAATATTAACTATACCATCAACCAGCGTATCAGTGGAAAGGAGTTTCTCCTGTCTGAAACGTATAAAAAACATATTTGCGCAACAGTATTTCCCAAAATCGATTGAGTTCTCTTGCTATAATTTCAATTGAAAAGGAGTTAACTGACCAACTTAAAAGGACGCCACACCCGTATGTGTTGTATCCGTCTTACAAACGCGTAACATACCAAATTTACGCTCAGAAATTTAAGTTTTATGCCGTTATTTTAAAAATTGGAGTGAATCGACCTATTATGAAACTTGATGGTAAGAACATTATCTGTGTTTTGTTGGAAGTTTTTTTACGATTATTAGGTTTTTAAGTGAGTTATGGCGTGTATAATAAATGTAAATTAAAAATGCTCATAACTCAGTTAAAAACTGAATCATCGTAAAAAAACTTTCAACCAAACACAGATAATGTTCTTACCATCAAGTTTCATAATAGGTCGATTCACTCCAATTTTTAAACTAACGGCATAAACCTTGAATTTCTGAGCGTAAATTTGGTATGTTACGCGTTTGTAAGACGGAGACAACACATACGGGTGTGGCGTCCTCTTAAACATAATGGAGCGTTTTATGACAATGTCATAAATATTTATGCGAGTAAAAAAAATAGAAGTATTGATTTACGATATAAATCAAAAAATCATATTAGGACATTAGGTATATAATATGTCAAATCATATATTTTGTAAATAATGTATTATTCAATAAAATTTATATTGTAAATGTTTTATTATAAAAGGACAAAAGGTTTATGTCGGATGACAGGTTATTATTATTTTTTTGTTTTGCGTGTCATATTAGGTACACCTATATTTTGTTTATTAATTATTATGTATTTATGTTTTAAGTTAAAATCAAATTACAACTAAAAGACTAGTCATATAATATATTATATTGTTTTTTGTTATTTATATTTTATGTGTGTAAAATACTGTAAATTATATGTATATAGTTAGGGAGGGGTGTATGGAAAAACCTCTACGTGGTACACCCTAGGCAACAGTAGTGATCTAATCATAACTGGCTAATCTTTCCTCTCCATTTTAATAACCCATACCTACCATTTAAACTTTAAAGAATACATTAACATATTTTGTTCCTGTGTTAGAGACTCATGCCCGTATGCAGAGTCCTGTTGTTATGTGTCACATATAGTTGCTTAAGTGACCTTTAGCTAAGTGGCCCATAACATTTTTATGTAACCCATAACTATTATTATGTCCCACATAAGTTGTGTCTCGCATAGACAATATTTATGTATTCAATAGCTATGTAAAAGTTTATGTTATAATAACCATTGTTATCAGGGTTAATATGTTCACATTAGTGAAAATTGATAAGATAACGAATAATAGTATAATACTATTATTCGTAATTCAAATTTGTATAATTCATTTTGTTTTCTAATTTAATAAAAATATTTCATATAATGACGAGCAATTCAGAAAAAAATAAACGAGCCCGTGCTCCTAATATTTCTGAAGAGGAAAAATCAATAATATTACACTGCATATCAAAAGAAAGGGACATAATTGAATGCAAAAAAACAGATAAGTTTAGCAACAGGGACAAAAACTCAGCTTGGGAAAGAATTGCTGTTAATTTCAACACTCACTTAGGTGCAAACAAAGTAAGTACCTATATGAATTATACTATATAGGCAAATTAGGTATATTATATACTATACCTTCTTGTTTAATGTAATATAAAATAAATATTTCTGTTTGTAACTTCCATAATTAATTTGATTTACTGGTGTATTCAACCAATTATTATGATGTTACAAATTTGTGATTACTTATTTTTATTGTAACTACCTAGTTCCAAGCTTCAAATCATAAACTTTTAGTAAAATTGTTTTCGCACTACTGATGTAAATAGATTTTAATATACTATATTAAAAATAAGTTATAAATGCGTACCTACATGAGATATAATTTGCTTACCAGAATGTCTTACTCAAAATGTCTTCGCCGTTTTTGGGAGGTTGAAAAAGCCAAAAGTAGAAAAGGATTTGCAAGAGAAAGGAAAGAACACATGGAAACTGGAGGAGGCCCTGAAAAAGAAAGTTTTAATGACAGTACACCAGAAATAAATGAAATATTAGTTCAACCTCAAATTGTGGAAGTGAAAAATACGTATGATAGCGATGGAATTGCTCTTGAGCAATCTGGAAACATAACACAAGACCTTATTTCTATATCCCAGACACAAGACTTATTCCCATTAAATGACATAATTATGCATTCAAATATTTTATTAAATGTCAATGCACCAATAACTGATGACACAGGTGAGTCTGTCATTAGATTAATTCTTGTTCTAAACTAATTATTGCATTTTCTGATTAAATTATAATTATTTCAAAATGTAATAGTAGGTCCAACTACAGAAAAAGAATTTGGTTCATACTTTAACGGTGTTAATGTATCTGAGGAAGCTATAAATTATGATGCAAATATTGTGAATGTTAACCGTAGTGTGCATGAAGAAAACTATAATTCCTTCAATCCTCATACTTCGTCTCCTATTCAAAAATCCCCTTTGAAAAATGGTATTATATATTTCCTATTAATATTCTATATTATACTTTCCATTTTACCAGACAATCAAAATTTGGGGAATTTTTACTATTTTTTATAAACTAATTTTACCTATAGTTTTTGTCTTTATGTAATTATAACTAATGAGGTAATGAGATATTGTTATTGATATTACTGATACGGTGCGTCCGATTGGACGACCCGCGTCGTGAATAAAGAACAACGGTTGTATTTATGGTAATCAATTCTCTCTATCGCTATGTGAATTAATAATGATATTTACAATAATGGGACGAGTAAAGCGTCGAATAGTGCCGACCAGACTTAATTAAGTGGGCCGGCACAATCGGTGGTGCTTGGGTGCGACTGCCGGACCCTATCTATACAACGGGCTATGGTTTATACGATGTATTTACAATAAAATGGTTGGCTGGGGAGACGGCCGTCGTCGGTGCAAACTTAGTTAAGCGGCACTCCGGCGACGAACCAGACTCGGATCGGACAACTTAAATAAGTGCCGAGGTTGGGTATGTGTTGGCCCTGACAAGGGCCTTTTGATGCTGCAGCGCCGTGAGTTGTCGGTTTGTCCGGTAATCCTGCAGGCCCGGGATATGAACGGCGGTTATGGATTGGCCGGCGTTGTCACTGCACGAATCGATTGACACGGGTCCTATGCCGTGGAGCGGCAGTCACGTGGTTAACTGGCACTGACGGTGTTGGAGGCGTTGGCCGGTGGTTTATACCGGTCTCACGTCTAAGAGCGGTGCGGTCGTCGGTATTCGTCGGCTGAGCAATGCTTGCGGTCGAGGATCGGCGCGTCGTCGGTCGTCGGCGGTTGGACGCACTGGTAGCCGGGAAGCGGCGTGTTCGTCTTTGGTCGGCGGCTAAACGACACTTACCGTCGGGTAGCAGCGTTGTAGTCGGCCTTCTGTGGCGGGGCGTCGCTTGCTGCCGTTGCGCGGCGCGGTCGTAGGTGTTCGTCGGCTGGATGCTTCTTGCGACCGTGGAGCGGTAATATCGTCTGTCGTCGGTGGCTGGTGTTTCTGGTCCTGGTCCTTCTTCTATCTGAACATTTTTGGTATATGTTGATAGTTTGAAGGAATGAAATGGACTGACTTAAGTTGAACTTGGACTTGCCTTTGTAGGACGGCCTAAGGCCTATATAGAGCTCCAGGCTTTGCCTTTTCTCTCTTGTTTCATGTTTACCCTTACAGTATTGGACGATTTGTCAGTAAGACATAGTTTATTGGGTCAGAGCCTGAATGTGACGGAATCTTGACACAGAAGCTCTATGTAAAAATACAGCTATTGCCAACTGTATTGTTTCCGAAATAGATAGAATATCGGCTGACTGTCTTATTGCTTCATTTGTGGTTAGGTAATGTGCTCCGGTTATTGTTCTGAGTGCAATGTTTTGGACAGCCTCTAGCTTCTGCCAGTTTGATTGACTAAGTTGAGGTGCCCAAACAACTGATGCGTACAGGAGGATTGGTTTAATGTAGATGGTGTACAGTTGGATTCTGGTCCTTAGCGGAATCGGGGAATTTCGGTTCAGTATTGGGTAGAGTGAGGCTCTGACTCCTTTTGCTTTTTGTGTAGTTGTTTTTAAGTGTCCGTTCATTGTCAGTTTTGTGTCCATCGTTACGCCGAGGTATTTTATTTGGTTTTTCCATTTGACTGCTTGGTTTTTGATTTTTATTTGTCGAAGATGTTTATTCTGTTTACTGCCAAATATAATGGCTTCGGTCTTGTCTATATTTAATTTAAGTCTCCATTTGTCTATCCAGATCATGGTCTGATCCATTTGTCTTTGAAGTTGACATATTGCGTAGTTCCTGTTTTGATGGGCTGTGTGGAACATGGTGTCGTCTGCGAAAATGGATGTTTGTATTCTGTCGAGAAGTGGGAGATCATTTACATAGTGGATGTAGAGCAGAGGTGAAAGGCAGGAACCCTGTGGTACTCCTGCTTGTATTTGTCTTGTCGTTGATTGTTGGTCAACTACTCGTACTTGGAACGAACGATCTGATAAGAATGATTTAATTAATTTAATTATATCTATTGGAAGTTCAGTGTTTGTTTTTAGCTTGTAGATTAGACCATCGTGCCACACGCGGTCAAAAGCTTTTTCCATATCAAGAAATGTTGCAGCAGTGTATTTCTTTTGTTTTTGGTTGTTTTTTATTTCTTTGAATAGATGGAAAAGTTGTGTGGTGGTTGAGTGGCCTTCTCTGAAAGCGTGTTGCTCCGCCCGAGGTTTTATGTATGTTCGTAGAGTTCTTAGGATAATCTTTTCAAATACTTTTGAAATGGTTGAAAGTAGAGATATTGGTTTTCTGGGATAGAGTGGTTTTTCCCTGGTTTTGGAATCATGACGATAGTGGCTTTTTTCCATATCTTAGGGAAGTAGGAAATTCGAAGACATGCCGTGAAAATGTGTGCTATTTGTGTGATAATGTTGTTTGGTAAGTTTTTGAGTGCTGTGTTCGATATGTTGTCAAATCCTGGTGCTTTGCCATTTGGTAGTTTATTGATGATGTCTAGGACTTGCTTGGGATTGATGTAGATGTTGGATGTAGTCTGGTCAAGATTTATTTTTGTGATGATTTCGTTTACTTCTTGTCGGTCGATTCCTGAATTTCCTGCGAATTGGTTTTCCATGGTGTCTGCGAATAGCTCAGCTTTTTCGTCGGCTTCAAATATTTTGTGGCCAGCGGTTGTTTGTAGCGGTGTATCTGCGGCTTTCTTATTGAGGAGACGACGATTTAGTTGATATAGTGATTTGTTTTGAAGGTTTAACGTTTCTGTGAAAGCGTTCCATTGCGTTTGTCTGTGTTCAATTAATAAGTTTTTAACGTATGCAATTTGAGCGTTGTATAGGCGTTTTGTTCTCGGGTCTCTGGAGGATTGCCACATTTTTCTAAGTTGCCGTTTGGTTGTTATTTCTAGCATTATTTCGTCAGGAAGTTGGGATTTGATTTGTTTTGGTTTGAGAGTGTAGGAAGCGTTTTCTTGTGTAATTCAAATGGTGGTTGTTAGATTGTCGATTTTGTTGTCAATTTCTTCCGGTGTTTGAACGCGGTCAATTTTTATTTGGGAGAGTTCTGTTTTGAATTTGGCCCAGTTAGTTTTCTTTAATGTTTTAGGAGGATTGCTTGAGATTGGTGATGCGTTTAAATTTAATTGGATTGGATTGTGGTCTGACGACAGGTCATTGTGGTTTATTATCGTATATTGAATTGACGGTAGATCCAGTAGTATGATGTCAAGGACGTCTGGTCTGTGAGTTTGAATATATGGATAGTATGTCGGTGAATCAGGAGCAGCAATTGTATAATTGTTTGCTTCCGAGTGACGAAGTAATTTTCTGCCTGCAGTATTTGTTGAGAAGCTGTTCCAGCTCGGATGCTTGGAGTTTAAGTCTCCGGCTATTATGAAGGGTCCATTGTGGTTTGTTAGAATGTCTAGGTCATTGTGGTGGAGATTTGCACTAGGACTTTTGTATACTGCCGTGATTTGTGTTATTTTGTTTTTGAGTTTCAATTGTATTGTGGTAGATTCCACAGTAGTTGGTAGCGTGACGTGTTGATGGATTATGTTTTTCCGTATTAAAATTGCTGTGCCTCCTGAAGAGGGAGCGGTTGGTGCTTTTGGGCGGTCGGTTCGGTAAACGTGATAATTTGGTATTGATATTTTATTTTTGGGATTTAGTCGGGTTTCACCAAGTAGGATTATGTCGATTTTGTTTTGTTTTACAAATGCGGTGAGTTCTGGTATTTTGTTTCCGATACCGTTGCAATTCCATGAGATGATTTTGAATTCATTCATCATGGGGTGTGGGTATGGCGTTGATGATTTTTTGGACTGTTGTGATGACTGCATTCTTTGATGTGACGTCTTCACATTTTTGAGCTGTAGTAAGGAGGTCTCTAATTATTTGTAAGAGCTTTGATGTGTCAATTGTGATATCGGTTTTTTCCGTTTGGTGTTTTGTTCCAGTCGCGTATGATTTTGTATTTGTTTCTATGGCTGTTTCATGTGTTGTAGATACTGGTATATTTGTTGGTGGTACTTATGACTTCTCTGGGTTGGTCGGTTTTTTCTTTGCAAGTATTGGTGTAGTAGGGGCAGCCCCTATAGTTAGCAGTATGTTTGCCATTGCAGTTACAGCAGGTTGGGCTGTCTTCTTTCGGTTTTGTACATTCTTTGCTAGGGTGGTTTTTTCCGCATTTTACACATCTTGGCGAGTGCCCGCACTGAAGTGATGAGTGGCCAAATCGTTGGCAAGAGAAACATTGTGCGGGACCTGTTGACTTGTATGACTCTATTTTGACTCTGACGTAGAATAGTTCGGTTGTTTCAAAGATTTCTTTGACATTCTCTGTTCGTTTTAAGGAGACCATGTGAATCGGAAGTCGCTTTTCATTTTTGGCAAATGCTCTGACAAAGTTTGGTTTGAAACCCAACTCTTCGAGTTCTTCCGTAAGCTCTACGTCAGTGACGTCAAGTGGGACTCCTTTGATAACAATCTTGAGAGATTTTTCATCGGGTAATGCAAAAGTGTGATAGTTGATTTTGTTGGTGGCCATGAATTGTTGAACGAGTCTGAAGGAAGATTCTTCAGGGCAGTTAATTTGAATTTGCAGTGGTATTGATGTAGTTTTCGCGGTAACTTCGTCAAGCCCTTGTACTGTATACATAGTTTTTGCTATCTTCCGCCATGGATATGAAGCGCAAGTTTGGACGAAGATGGGAGGTATGCGGAAAGTTTTATTTTCGTTAACAGCGGTATTGTTTTGAGAAAGGTCAGGTGTCGGAGAGCGAGATGTTGATGCTGGGCTATCGGGACAGCTGTCTGCAGAGTTTGTGGTTTCAGATGATGGGGTCGGTGATTTGTCTTTGGTTCGTTGGGGGCAACTTTTTCCTGATGGGGTTGGCGATTTCCTTTTTCTCTTGGTCATGGCGTGTTTGGTGGAATTGATGGGGTTTCCTTCGCACGTAGCGAGACCCGGCCGTGTGGACCACTCGGGTGCACTTACCTCGTGGTCGAGAATGGGGGAGATTGAGTTTGATTTATTTCTTACTTACGTGGATGCGGTGGACGAATGCACATGTCACTCTGTATTGACTTAAGTTATCGAGATCGTCCGGTATATATACCCTTTCTGATAACTTAGTCAGTCGCTGATTGGCCCGCGCGTTTGGTTATGACAGATGAACACCACACCATTGTATTGCCGTTTGCATTTACTTGGTGCGGTTTTCATCTGTCACATGTTCAGTTTTAACCTGTCATTTCGTTGTATTTGTTGGTTTTGATAAAAACCCTTTTATTTCGTTTATTCCGTAACATTACCTAGGTACTCATACAATTTTTAAACCAAATGTTTGAATGTTATTTCTTATTTTGGCTTTTAATGGCACTTTTTGCTCTAATGGAATCAAAAATTTGGTTGTCTGGTAACTTTGTTATTTTATCTATTTAGTCTTTGTAGTTCCTTCCACATCCAATTTGTCTAAAAAATCTACTAAACGTATGGTAAGTGAGGAAGCAAATTTAAGACTAAAAAAGCTTAAATCATCTTTTGAATGTGAATCGTCTTTATACAAGTCACAGGTATGTTTTTTGTATCAGTAGGAATAGCCAGCAGAATATCAGAAAAACATTTTTTAAACACTGTCTAATTGGTCATTGGTGAGATGTCCATACTTTTTAAAGCAATATACTACATTCCACCTTTTTCATAATTCCATTTAACCAGTGTTGTAATGTATTTGAGTAAAAGTATTCAAATAATAAAATAACAAAATATATAATATTATGTAAAAAGCTTCTACTTAACGGCTATTATACTTTATAGTTTAAACATTATAATTATTTAATTATACAAATATATTTTTACTAATTATTAGTACCTACTACCTATTTACCAAGAAAATTGTTATCAATAATTATCATTATCGTTTATGATGGACGGCGGCAAGCCCTGAAATTTTCAATTTTTTGTACTACACACTGAATTTTAATTAAACTTTTATAGCCAGTGATGTACACAGATACTGAAGACCCACAAAATCAGTAGGTAGTAATAATAGAAAAAAAACATTATTTGCTACACATTTTCAAATTTTGTAGTACATACTACACTTTTTGTACTACACAAAGTGTGCTGTAGTATTATACATGATTTTGATAGCTGTTTAAAATTTGTAATCTTCCAAAAATGTTTAAAAACAGTTTTTCAAAATTAAAATAAGAAAAACTAAACTGTTTGTTTGACTTCCTGAAAAGCAGCAAGAAGCTATCAAAATGTACTTTAAAGCATGTTCAGCCCAATCCGGTCATGGTGTAAGATATAAGTACTACTAATTGGGTGTACGAATGTATTTTGATGAAAATTAAAAGTCCTGCTTTATATCAAAAGATGTATAGGGAAAAAATATTGCCTTTACCATCAACTGTAACTTTACAACGGTACATAAAAGAATTAAAACCAGTTTATGGATTTCAGACTTGTACTTTCTAAATGCTCGATAAAAAATCCAAAAATATAAAAAAGGAGAGCGTCATGGTAATTTTGTCACATAAAAAATGAAACGTAAAAAAAAAATGATTTTAAATTAACTTTTTAGGATGCTTACTTCTAGATGAGATGTCACTTTCGCCTTCAGTGAAATTTAATAAATCTACTCTGAACGTTGATGTACTGTTGACTTGGGTAAATATATTCCAGAACGACAAGAATACGAATTAAGCGATCATGCCTTGGTATTCATGTATCAACCATATCAAGGACCATGGATTCAAGCAATTGGAGCATTTTTAAGTAAAGGCGCAGCTCTTAATGAAGTCCTTCAAAAGCTTTGAGCAGTGATACTATTAGAAAAATCAGGATTTAAAGTACCTACACAATGTTGTTACTGATGTAGGTTCTTGGAATAGAGGCATGTGGAACTCATTTGGTATAACAAATACAAATGTCAGTTGTCAACATCCAATGGATTCTGAAAGAAGGTTATGGTTTATATCCAACTTTCCACATTTGATAAAAACTATGTGGACAAGAATACTTAAAAATAAAAACCTGAAAGCAGGATATAATTTCTATTTATTAATCAAATAAAAAGTCTATTTGATCCAATTATTAATTTACAATAATCTTCTTTCAAAATTATAAATCTATTTATAGACACTTGAAGGTTACATACAATTTGAGTATTGGAAATATTTGGTTCAACACGATGAACAAAAACATATTAAACTTTGTTACAAACCAACAAAAGATCATTTGTTCTCCCAACATTTCCAAAAAAATTATGTTAAAATTGCCATGGTTGTGAGTTATTTAACAAAATGTGTACTACAATTTAACAGTATTCAAAAAATTATAAATGTTTGTATTTGAATCAGTTTTTCAGTAAAACAGTAGCTGATTGCATGGAATAATTAATAAATAGAGTAGACAAAAATTTCATTGGTTGTGAACCTACAGTAAAATTTATAAGAAAAATTAATGATTTAGTAGATGTAATAAATTCAAATACTGAAACACACAGTCTACAAGCTGACCCAAATACAAGTAGCAACAAAGTAGATAATATACATATTTGCTTAAGTATATTAAAAGAAATATGTTTTTTTTTTAATTTAGATACTTAGTGACTTTAAAAACTATATTGAAACTTGGATGTTTGAAATTCAAGACAAAAATCTTTGATTTACCAGTCAAACTGAAAGAGGTTTGATTGTTTCTATAAAAGGGACTTTGGATCTAATTCAATTTTTGAGTCAGAATGTGGGTTATAGATATTTAATGACGAAACGAATTAATCAAGATGCATTAAAGGTACCTATTAATTTTCCAACAACACGGTAGCGTGATTAATCGTGTGGTAACTTAACCTAATCAACCAATCACAGAAAAGGATTTGTATGCACGTAAATGCATAGGTGTATAGTAGGAACCCTCCTTAACAGTGATAATACTCCGCGCCACAAGAGAATACATAAGGCACGCGCATCAAAGTGACTGCGCTCCGTTTTTCCCATAGGCCACAATTTCCACAATTTTCCACGCTGCAACTGATCTATGGTACACACCTGCCGCCGAAACCGGCGTGCTCCGACGGGTGACGGTATCACGAGTTCGAAGTTCCTGACATACCTAATTTGCTGCACGAGAAAACACTTTACACAGGTATCATAGCCCATAGGTATTTCTATGCCTTTTTTTTTATGTCTTCGTGTAGCACAGTTAAATTGTATGCTTAAGAAAACCTTTCAACACATTTTATCACGTATTTCTCCAGTAGATATGTGTTCTTTTACTGTTTTTTAATGTTTAGATTGAGAAAAACACTTGATCACATTCATATGGCTGAATTTATTGAATATGAGTATCCTAAGACTTTTACGATATGTTATGATAAGTAATCAATTATAAATATACTTATCTAGTCATCAAAATTGATGATCAAATAAGTATTAATTTATAACATTAAACAAGAAAGTCACTTGTTTTATTTGTTATACTTACTAAATGATGTAAATTGGTTTTTAATAACTAAAATATTTTATTGATTAATTGAATCATTTTTTTTTATTGATTTTTAACTTGTTATTTTATTAATTTATTCGATTCAGAATATTTTCTTCTATCAAATTTTTGAATAGATGTTTAATGTTAGATAGAGTAAAAAAAAATATCAATCACTTTCAATATTAAAACATGTTTTTGTTTTTATTTATTTTAATATGCATACAAATTCAGACATACAGCAGCACTCAAGTATTGTGTTATTATTATTATTATTATGGCCTAATAGTATAATACATCATTACCTATGTAAAAGTAATAAGTATTAACTTTTTTTTTTAAATATAAAGTTGTACATTATGTATTTGCCGTATTTATTATGAAGATGCTATGATTATAATAATATGCTCTATAGTACTTTGTAATTTGTATATTGTAGTTGTATCATTAGATACATACAAATATATATCACAATTCACAGATAAATTTATTCTGTGCATTTATATTAATTCATGATGAATGGAAATTAAAATCCGCAACTTTTAATTAATACGCATTCCTGCCATAAATGATGAACAAATAAGAATATCCCGACATATGGCTACCCTGCAGAATTTCCAATATGTTAGATGTTTTTATTTTCTCCCATAAAAACCCATGTAAAATGTCTTTCGATTCCCTTCTGGTCATAGATAATATAAGAATGGATGGGACATAAGAACTTATCACATGAAAATTTAGTGATACTATTTTTAAGGTTATATGGGGCAAATATTGATATGATAATTGATAAATAATAATAAATATTTTAAGTATTTAATAAAGTTTAGAGTTATTTTCCAGGCACAAGTAGCACAACAATCAAAGTACAAACTGTTAAATATCTTAATATAACTGACTATCATGTTATCATTATTATTTAATAAAATAGTTTTGCACATAACCTTAAAAAGCCCCATATCGTCTTTCTCTATTCCCCAAAAAAGCACACGGCCCCATATGGAACTGGTATAGGCATGTTCTATCCATTCTTATATTATCTATGCTTCTGTTTATTCTGTGTTAGAACTATGTAAACAATGCCCATTGATAAGAAAAGTCTGCCATTTTCCCAACTTCAATATTTGATATTGCTGCTATAGGAAGTCGGCTATCTATAAAAAAAAGTATAGTATAATATAGTATATTATTATTATATATCTGTGGATCGGCCCGACGTTTTTTTTTCCTGCCAGTCGACCTTGACGCATCGTCGCGTCAATGTTGCCAGGTTTGGGGATTTTCCCTTTTTCTGGGAATTTACAACTCCCTTGAAGAAAATATTGGAGATTTTCTTTTTTCTGAGGAAATCTGACATTTTTATTTCTTTTCAAGTTTTGTTAACTTTTTTAAAAACATTTTTTCATCTTAATTATCTATGAATTATTATAAATTAAAGTATTATCACAATAACACGGACTAATTATTTTTTTTCTCGCACTGTCTGTTATGTTTAATGTTATGTATTAAAATCACGGAGCACGTACTAATATCTTAGCGATGTCCATCGTATTGTTCTAACATTTAACATTCGTTAATCGTTGAGTTATTCGTATATTAAATAATGATCCATCAATTCAACGTTTTGGAAAATATGTCTTCAAGTGACAAATATGAATCAAACACTACAGTACGCGTCACGAAAACGTGCGGATGATTCTAGCGCCTCCGGTGGCGTTTTTTTTCGGTAGGGCTATTTAAACTACAATTTTCAAAACAAATTGACACTGGGAGCGCTGTCGACGTCGATCGTACTAATGTTCCCCTCTACGTCGAGTCGGGAGATTGTAATTTGTATTTATTTTCCCGACACTTCGCATACATTTTGTCTTAAGTGAAGTGTATTTAAATGTATTTGATAATATTAGTAGTAATTGTACTTATACGTATACAGTTTGGTATAAATGCGTATAAAGTTTCGATAAAAAAATTAATTTATCATAAAAAGTATATCTAAACATTCCGAATTAGCGAGTTGAGGATTATGCCACCAGAGCGCGTATAGTTAGCTTGTTTTACCAATAGCCCTACCGAAAAAACTCCACCGGAGGCGCTTGAATCATTCGCACGTTGTCGTGACGCGTACTGTAGAGGATGGCCCAAGAAAAAGCCGTATTCCCATAAATACAGACCCGATTGGTAAAAAAAAAAGGATTTCAGTCATTGGTTACATCCAAGTAACGAAGGCAATACCTACTACCATTGTTTACTTTGCATTGGTGATTATTTAGGTGGGCTATCTGCAGTTTAAGCATTCTAATACTGACAAACATGAAAAAAATACTGCTAGTGTCAAGAAAACAGTTCCTATCAATGACATGAAAATATGCAGACATTGGATGAACAAAAAAAAGAAGCTGAAATTTGAATCGCAATGTTTATTACCGAACATGATATTGCTTTTCGAACTTCAGATCATTTGGTTAGTTTGATAGAATCCATTTGTCAAAAATCTGAGATTGTGAAAATACAGCCAAAGCCATTATTAATAAGCTATATATATAAATTAGCTTTTGGATGTACAGCATTTGAACATTTAATTAATCGAATTCAAAATCAACATTTTTCATTGTTTATCGATGAGTATACTGACAAAACGTCAATTAAAAATCCGTCATTAGTTGTCAGTCGTCTAACCTTGTTAAAGAGGAATTCCTTGTCTTAATTGAAGTTTCTGATTGCACTGCTAGTGGTATTTACGACGAAATAATTAAATTTTTAAGAAGTATGAAATTAATTGTAGTATCATTTTATGAAGAAAAATTAAATATTGATATAAATGATATCGATAGAGAATGGAGAAGTTTAAGAACAATGGACCTTAATTTCAATTTGGAAGTAACCGAGTTTTGGAAAATTATAATGCCTATGAAAGATGGGGATGATAATCTTACATATCCTCTGCTATCAAGATTTGTTTCCTTTCTATTAATATTACCACATAGCAACGCTTGATTGGAAAAAAATTTCAGTACCATTAATTTAAATATAACCAATAGATTATCAACTAAATCATTATCAAGCATTTTATATGGTAAAAATATCATAAAATCGCAAGATAAATCTGGTTATAATTTTATTATTTCTAATGAAATGATTAAAAAGCATACCAATGATATGGTTTACTTATATTATTAGGTATGTTATATTATACCCTAAGTTAAATATGCTTGATTGATTTGACAAAGTCACCCATATTATGTAAACGTTTACCGAAACTTAGGCGGGATACGCTACACGAAGGGTCGGCTTGTCTACCATTCCCTATTTCACGTATTCCACGCCTCCCTGGAGACCGTATTTAATGCCACTATCGCCTGATTTGGCAAATTTACTATGTTTCATACCCCTGACCAAACTCCGCCTGTTGTATAACAATTCGTGATCAACCCCCCACACCCTCCAACCATGTCGTGACAAGTATTGTATGTCTTAGTCCGTGCTGTTATCAATTTATCACAGGACAAAACAATGGATGCTATCTATATTAACTATAGATTCTGAGTGGAACGATGATGTGTGTTTTTTTAATTTTTTTTTTGTTGTTATCACCTTTTAGGACATTAAAAGTGCTTGGATTTTCTTCAACAGTATCTTTTCTGATAGAAAAGTGAATCTTTTGGTACTTTGGGGGGTCAAAAGTAAAAATGTCCCAGTAGTTTTCAAAAGCCTCATGAAAAACAAAAGAAAAATTGAGAAGAAACGGGAATTTTTACGCAAAATCTTGGTGTAACTCTTAAACAAATAACCATAGATACATGAAATTTTGTCTGAATGTTTATATTAGCATTTTATATACACCATAACATTTTCCAAATATTTTGAGCTGTTTACGGACATATTCAGTTTCCATTTTTTTAGTTTTTTTTTCTACAAATATCAATAAAATTTTATCTGTTGGGTAAAAAAGCTTGACAATTTAATAGAAGGCTCCTAGGTTATTGTTAAAATGACATTTGAAAATTAGAAATCCTTAGTCAAAGTTTTTATTTTTAAGCATTTAAAGTTCGAATATTGACAAAATACAAAAAAATCGCAAAAATTAGCAAATTATTTTGAGTTGAGAATTCATAAAAATTTTTCTTTTTCAATCTAAGATTTGATAATGTAATACAAGATTATCCATAAGTTTATCTACCTTTATCAAAAAAAAACATGTCTACAAGAAATTCAAATTAAATTTTTATGAGCGTTTGAAATTCATATTTTTACAACATTTGATATTCACTCGATTTCTCGTGTAACGATTTTCTTATTTTGTTGTAATTAAAAAACATATGACTGTAGATACTTGAAAATTTCACTGAATGTTTATATCAGTATTTTCTATACGTAAGTATTTTAGAATTTTGAGCAATCACCATTGATTGCTCATATTGTTCAAAAAAATTTTCATCATTACGTAGTTCCATAATTTGTTGCTTTGTTGCATTAACTAATAATGTACATCGTTTTATATCAAGAGAAGCTGATTGCAAGTTAATTGATAAGCAATTAATGATATTTAATATTTCATTTAAATACACAATCATTATGATAACTTCAAACTTAGCGAACTGTATTGCCTCTGCAGCTTTTTGTTTTTTAGTACTTTTTTTAAATGCATTAAGAACTTTTAAAATATCAAATGTATATATGTAATGCTCTTGTGTTTTGAAACCCACCTTGTTTCACAATACTGTGGCACTTTATACTTGGTTTCTTGTAAAAAATCATGATGGCGAATTGTAGATACTGATTGGAATGCATAAATAGCTTCTAATAAACCAAGTATTTCATCTACTTCTGGAATATTTTTCGACACGTCAACTAAAACTAGGTTTAACCCATGAGCATGACCGTGAATATATATGGACACGGATTCTGTGCTAATTCCCTTATTTTTGCTTGAACACTAGAAAAAGCTCCGGACATTACAGATGCACCATCATAAGATTGGCTTACATAATTTGAAATATCCAAACCAGCCCAGCATTATTTAAAAAAAATATTAAGCCATCACACAGTGCTTGAGCATTTAGTTCGTTTAATTCGACAAAACCTAAAAATCTTTCTTTAATTATGAAATCGTGCAAATATCGAATACAAATATTTATTTGTTCAATTTTTGACTGATCTCTGCGCTCATCTACAATTAATATGACTCCTAAAATGAACTTCGTTAACTATCAGTTATAATGCAAGATTTAATGTAGCTAATTATATTCATATCTATGCATTTCGTCGGATGCCGATTAACAGGAACCGATTGACGAGTAAACCACAACACTCAAAATAAAATAAGTTTTTAATGAAAAATCGTGTTATCGACTGATTTTCAGAACCGATTAAAAACCGTTGGTTTTTAATTTTTTTAATTTATTTTTGGTGAAAAGTGGGTAGGCCCGGGCCTACTAGGCCTACCCGCTGGCTATGCCACTGTCTCCAGCTCGCGGTTCAGTGTGTGGACGTGCTCGAAAGCACCGTCTGAGGGGAGGAATCCCTTCTGGCAAGGACTCATTTGCCATTCGGTCAGGCGACCGGCGCGGCGTATAATTTGTATATGGTACGGCACAGGGAGATAGGCTACCAGTTACCCAAGTCACTATGGTCGCCCTTCTTGTACAATCAACACTTGCACTGCTTTCTTCCACGACGGGGGGAGGGGGGGCACGATGGTGTTTCAGGAAATGTTAACCACTTCAGCCAGGAGGCTGCACGATGGATCGAGGCGCCTTCTGTGGTGGTAAGTAAGGCCGTCGTCGCCCGGGGCCGTGTTCTCAAATTTTCTGAGGCGTTTCGCAACATCGCTGGCAGAGAAGGGCCTAATCGGAACGGGCGTGCGCCCTTCCGTGCGGGGGTAGATCGAAACCTTGCAAGTGGACGGGGACCAGACTGCAGTAAAGTGGTCCGTGGTGTCGCGTGTACCTATACCGCACGAGACGCCCGCGCCAGATAGGATTGAGCGTACCGCACTGCGTGGATTCCTGCGGTATAGCGTCTGAATGCCTCGGGCGTCGTTCAGGTCTACGGCTGATCTTTTGCTTGTTCCGCCTTCAGCCGTTGATGCGGCCAAGAAGGTCACCTCCTCCATGGTGTCGCAGAACTGGTTCCAGATCGCCCCCGTGACCGGAGCTCTGGCAAGGGTACGGAGTTGAGGGTTACTAAAGTATCTATTACATAATATTTAGATGTCGAACTATTAATTAAAAAAATAAACCTAAAAACCTAGGTAATAATTAAACAATATTACAGATGTTGACTACCTAGCTGTTTTATTTATTATTAATTCGGCCCATGTCTTGAGCCTAATGCTTTATTTATTTCTACACAGCGTGTCAAAGAATGTGGAGTTTTATGTTTCTTTTGAGGTAATCTACTGT
The DNA here is from genome assembly GCF_019925205.1 of Metopolophium dirhodum. Taxonomy (NCBI): domain Eukaryota; kingdom Metazoa; phylum Arthropoda; class Insecta; order Hemiptera; family Aphididae; genus Metopolophium; species Metopolophium dirhodum. The sequence continues at coordinate 117,721,056 of NC_083560.1, read as the reverse complement.
AACTTATTTTATCGTGTATCCTTGTTCTGGTACTTGTCTCCATTTTGGAGATCTTCCTGCTGTCAAATTCCTTCTACTACCTATTTTCGTTTTGCGTCCAACTCTAGTAGTAGGTTGAATTCATATTTGCTTAATGCCCATTAATTTGGGTTTCTTTGAATTTGGATTTAATCCAAAATATTTTCTAAAAGTTTGCACAGCAGAATTAAAGCTTGCATGTGTATGGACATTTGTTTGAAAAGAATTAACAAAAGATTTCATTAATGGTAAAAAATATTTTTTGTCAGATTCAAAAGCTTGTTTCATTTTCTCAATAACTGCATTAAAATTAGTCATAGCATTTCAGTGGCGCCATTTGGGGGGGGGGGGGACAGGGTGTGCACTTGCACACCCTGTAATTTTGTTGTCCACAATTGGCCTAGGCATCATTAATACTATATGGACTTCAGTTTGCCAATCTTTAATTGTGCATGCACCGCAGCTATTCACTGATAATCATAAATAATATTATAATGCTGTGTTCACGGACAAAGATATGTGTGTCCGTGATTGTGTTCTTTAATTTGATAATTGATAAATTGATATCGGTATCACTTTATCCAATGGCACACACAAATATGTGTAAATGGTTAATGGTTACTGATCGACAAGACATAATAATATGTATATATTCTATATTTCTATTTAAAAATATCTTTACTGTATACACGGAATGCATGAACGGTTATTAGTTATTACTGTTACACAGCATGCATTATCTCATGATTAATCGATGACTTTTGAAACAAATGAGTCTGAAAAAAAGGCAATTTTTTTGAAATACTTGAGATCTTTGGTGATGAAAAAATTAAAACAAAATTGCAATCAAGATTTGGTCACTATACTTCACACGAGTATCAAAATGACTTAATCAGTGTTCTTGCTAAATGTACAATAGAAAATATTTTGAAAAAAATGTCCAACATTAAAGCTTATACGATATTAATTGATGAAACTAAAGATGCTTGTTGAATGAGTTTTATTATTCTATTTATTGATGAAAGTTTTAATATCCATGAAAAGGCTTTAGGTTGTTTCCATATATAAAAGTGTGATGCACAGAATTTAGCTCAAGAAATTTTCAAAATATTAGCAGATAATAATTTGGATATTAACAGATGTGTAGGCTAGTGTTACTACTCTGTTTCCAGCAAATTACCATCATCATCTCTAGTTGGGTATCTGCTATTAGATGTATTTGCCGTAAACACGAAGTTCGGGGAAGTGTAGTGGTGTGTCTATGCTCAAGCATCTGTTTAGTAGCCGGGCAGGTAGTGTACACTTTTCAAAAGTACCAGTTCCACATCAGACCTCTGTGACACTACCCCCTCTAGACTCACCAAACTACCTATGAACTTACATCGCAAAGTTCTGGGTGTCACATGTTTCCCACCAAACGACCCAACAAAAAATTCATCGTACTTGTTCCCATACGTTTCATTAAGTTCGGTGACAGTTTTTTTAATCGCTGTTTTAAAAGCTACCTACTCTTCAATAAAATTATGCAATAATTGTGTACATCTTTATGGTAAATACTTACGGAGGTCGTCTATTTGGACCAGAAGTTTTTGGCCGTTTTCATCAATTAGTTGTTGTACTCGGCGACGGTAAATGTTCTCCCGCAACTCGTCGTCCAAGAAGTCGAAATATTCAGACATAACTTGCTTATTGACGTCCATTTTAATGAATGCAGAAAAAAAATAATAGATGACAACAAAACGCTCAACACTGACAACTCTCAACACCGTTGGAGTAACAAATGAATCGTGATTTTAAGCTACGGCTACAACCTAGTTTAATAATAATATGAATTACATGGAGTTCTTGGTACACCGTCTCCCTGTCTATTTCCACGGATGCTCCTGACTAACTAAATGATAATATTGTCTAAATCGTAGTACAAAATCATGATTTTAATGAATTATAAATCGATTAATTTCTACCGGCATAACGCATATTATGAGTTTCCAGGACCGTATTTTAATGTTCAGATTGCTGGGTTTAAATTCAAAATTCATTTTTTGAACTTTATGTCATGGACACCGTAATTCTTAGTTGTTAGCTATATGATTCTTACACCGAGTAGCCGACGTGTATACCAATCGATAGATATGCTACTTATAAAAGTTGGTACTAGAATTGTACTTTTTCTTAATAACTTAATCAATATAATTACTTTTTTTCACCAAAGCTGATTGATAATTTTGATACTGTACAAGTTTCCTATTACCATTGAGTATAGATAGTATAGAGAGACCATCTTTCCTATATTATGATACGTAATGAATTAGTTCACTAGAACTGTCAATATAGCGCGCACCGCGTTATAATGAAAATATAAAAATAATAATTATAATTATATTATAAAATAATGTAATGTAGTTGTGCAGTTGACACCTCTACGTAATTTACGTTTCATCACCATCATAGGTTTACGATACAACGTTGCCTAATTTGGTCGTAATTAACGTTGCCATTTACAACCTAAATGTATGAATTAATAGGCATATATTATTTGCAAGCTGCGGCCGCACGTCCGCCCTGACGAGTGACGAGTCCTGCACTCCTGCGCGTCGTGAAGCTTGCAAGTTGCATCCCAATTCTCAATATCCCATTAATACTGGCCGGCGGCCACACGTGTCGTACATTATGCTACGATATCGTTGGTGACCACCGTTCACCGGGCTCCGATCGACGTTAATGTCAAGCGTCAAAGAACTTATTATTGCACGAATACAATCTTTAACACTCGTGTAAAGTCGAATATTCGTATACATTTAATTTAATTTACCTAGTTGATCATAAATTGTATTGTTGGTATTTCTCTCATGTTTCATGATTTAATCATTTAAATAGTTGCTATACGTATATACACCTAGACCTAACCGAAAGTACCTTCTGAATCATATTATTTTCGTTATATTATCGTCTTTATTAATTATAAAGTAAAATCATATTTTACGAAATAAACAAAATTACAATGAATAATTGTCGACTTAAAATGTTCACCAAATAAACTTCTATTGCCATTTTCTAGATAATATTATATAAATATAATAATATTATTAGGTACATTATATTTATTTTTTGTTAAAAGCATGAAATATATCACAAAAACGTGAAACATTGAAATATGTCTAATACAAATATTAATGCTAGTGTTTTATCAATTATTGATTTTATAATCTAGATTAGTTCTTATAATAATCATGGAATGAGTACAGTGGTTGACATATTATTAGTATATTGATTATTCTTGTTTTCGACTAAACTTGGTAAAACTTCGATAAAATTTGGGGTAATTCCCAGGAAATTGCTTATCGACGACGTGCGACGTCGACAAACAATGTATTATTATTATAATGATATTATTAGATATTATTCTATTCTGTGGTATTAACTATTTTCGAATATTGCATTAGTAACATTACTGTAAAAGTGTAAACGTTGAGCAACAGTGCAAGTGCAACACCAATCTCGATTATTATTTATATTATAATAAAATAATATTTTTTATTTAACTGTGGTCTGTGGATGTATGTCTATTGTTTTCTATTATTTAATATATTACTAAACTACATATTAAATAAAAAATGAAAAGACAGTCAAATGCCTTTATTTCTTTTTTCCAAAAAAAAGTTAAAGAAACTGATCAACAGGACAGCTTATCAAAATGTGATTCAGATCAAGACCAACCTAGCAAAGAACTTGTGGTAATAAAGTTGAACTATTTTTTGAAATAATCTAAATATTCATACATTTATGTATTTCTAATAATATTATAATTTATGAGAAATATATTTAGCTTAATTTAATTGTTTACTTTATTGTTTTTGAAAACCATTATTATACCATTTACCTCTTTTAATTAATTTATAATAATGAATTAATATAATATTGTGATCTATGAGATTTAATGGTCAATGGGGGGGGGGGGGGGGGGGGCATAGCCCTACTAGAACGATAGTATAAACTTATATCCTAATCCCACCCCAGAACCAATCTTATATTTAGTCATCAAGAATAAATCATTTCATTTGAATAAAAAACTTAAAAATTTAAATAAAAATAAAAATTAAGGAAAAACGAGAATTTTTACTCAAAATCGGATTTTAAATGTTCAAATTTTATAGCTAAGGATTGAAAACTTACAAGGTTCCACGTAGACGTAAGTAGGTTATTCTGCAACCAAAAAATCTCAAAAATATAAATCACGGTTTTTATTTTTATATAGTTAGGTATTTTATGTTCAAATTTGGAGGAAATGACATATTAAATAATCAAGAATAACGATTTTAGTTATTTTGTTGTAATTTTATAATATTGATTCAACTTACATTCTATAGTATTAATAATAATTAATAACTAATAACATTGAGTATAGATAGTATACTCAATGCTAATAAGTAATAAAAATATTCACACTGATAAATGTCTATTCTGTGTGATTCCTAAAATCGCCTTGCCCGTGTTAACCTTCGGTTTTGTCACTACAGTCTGATAATAATTTATAAAATTAATAATAATTATTTATATATTATTATATTATTACGTATTTAATTTCTATCTATTTTATATTATTTTATTTGTAATTAATATTAAATGTTATACTAGATATAGGTAATGCCTTTTGAGATGATTTTGACAGTTGCGTAGTAACTTGGTTACTACAAGTCTACAATATATTAGCGTGGTATAATAGGTATGACAACAGTGAGTGAATGTATAATTTCATAATTTACCCATTAAATTATAGTATTTAAATTTTGTGTTAAATGTGTTTATTTTCTGTTATATTGATTACATTTTAAAATTATTTTATAATAATTTATTAAAATATAATATAATATTATGTATAAATTGATAGTTGATATTTGATAAAATTGATTTTAAGATTTACAAGTATAAATCAACACACATTTCATGCACCATTATTTTATCTTTATTTTTGAAGGTTAAAAAATTATTATTGATAGGTATTAAATTTTCAATTTTAATGAATTAATTACAAATTAATTATTAAGATTTTAGATAAAACAATAAAAGTAACATGTTATAAAAATCAAAATTTTGAAATTAAGTACCTAATGATTGTATGCATATGTAGGTGGATAAAAAAAATTATAAATTTTAAATCTGTAAAATGTGTTAATAAATTATAAAGTAAAATCATTTAATAAAATTAACATATATTTTAAACGTTCCGTCGTACCTATTTGAAACATTGAAGATTTAAAAACATATTATTACGTACATCGTATAATTGTACCAAATTTAAATCAATGCAAATTAAATTTGTACATGACATAAAGAATAATAATAACAGTATAAAACTGAAAAACAAATACATAATTATGAATTATAATAATAACAAAGATAATAATAATATTAAACACTTAATTATATAATAAACAAATTAATATTTAACTAAATGAGTATTATTATTTATTACATTTAATAACAATTGAGTATAGGTAGATATATAGAATGATAATAATAATAATAATTAAAAAATCCTTATTTATGTTGAAGTATACTTAATTTAGAGTTTTGTTTTCCTTTATTTATAATTTTTACATTATCCATAGACCATTTGCATTCTTTATAGATTCGAATAGTAAATAAATTATTTAATATAAATTTTTTTTCTTTTTGACATATATTTTCTAATAAACTGTTTTTTATTTTATTTTCAGCCATGTTTACTAATGTGGATACCAAATTTTTTTTCCATTTTAAATTTTCATAGTAATTTTGAAATACCTTCAGACTTTCATGAACAAAATCTACTAATTCTTTAGTGGGTGCTTTTAAACCTACATCTGTTGATGTCCATTCAATATGATCAAATGTCTTGTGTAATATAAACAATTGATCTTTGTCAACGAGGCTTTTATTCGTATTAATTAACTGATGATAACATTTATTACATTGGAATTTTTTGAAACATTTCATAGCTAAATATCCTGCGTAATATTCTAAGGAACATTTTTCTAATGACAAAGAAGACATTGGTAGTGATTCATTCTCCGTACAATCATATGTATCTTCTGAATCACTAGAAGAGGCTATAAAAGTAGTTTTTTGAACGTCCACATCTTTATCATGTGGAGTATCATCAATGAGTAAGTCAGTTAATATTTCTGGTGTTAAAAAATTGTCTTCGTCATCCTCACAATTTGATTTTTCAGATGCACAATTTAAAAAACTAAAGGAACAAATACTCGCAAAACCACATCTGAATGATTTGCTAGTTGGATTTCTATTGTACCCACAGCGTTGTCTGAAAATTGAAAATAGATTTTCGAGTGCATCTTGACACAGTCTATTTGTCAAAAGGAAGAAGTTTGTTGGTGATGGATTTGTACTTTTTTCATGTTCATAAAGTTCCAATACTGCATTCAAAGACCAAACAAACCCAGTGAAGCATGGTGGGATATTATCTTTGGCATTTGCCTTATTTTTAAAACTTTGTTTTTTAATATTTTTAAACATTTCCAATGCTTCATAAATAATTGAGAATCCCTTTAAATTTTTTTCACTTAGCGGTTTTCTGTATGGGTTTTTATCGTATAAATGTTTGCTATTCAGGACATCAAATAGATTGTTTAACTGGAGGAAAAAATTTGCTGTGTCTTGTGCTGTCGAAGAAACTAATTCACCGGTTTCAATGGCAGTTTTCATTGCTGCACTGACGGTGTTGCTGAAAACTTGTAAAGCTAGTTTGCAACTCATTTTCTGCCATGGGTTCGGATACAAATGCCGTTGATCAATTTTACACATTGCTCTTGTCGTTTTGCTACATGAGTCAATTTTATATGTTTCACGGAAATCATTGAAACATATTTTTTTCTCGCCTTCATTTGTTGTTAGTATGATATTTCCTGTAAGCAGATTATTTCTAACGCTTTTCATCAAATGAGGAATATCATACATTAAGAAAATTTTTTTGCTGTTAATTACTGTATATGGATTTTCAGGAGTCCCTCCAAGCAAGGAAAACATTTTGCGGTTACTTGTACCTTGATCACACGTAATTATACTTGGTGAAAATCCAATTTCACATAGTTTCACAATGCTAGTTCTTGCAATGTTGGCCATTTGATCACCTGTGACTCCAGTACTACTAATGAAGTAAGCAAAAGGTAGTTTCCATTTGTTATAAAGTCCACGTATCATTACAACAAGAACAAGTTTTGCAGACTTTTCTGATCGACCCAAATGCCCTAGATCTTCATAGCCCTCAATGAAATCTAATGATTTATTATACTCCAGACATGTTTTTATTGACATTTCATCAATTAACACTACACATTTTTTTTCTTGCTCAGTCATTACTCTAGACATTAATGTCAATTGAGAATTATATTCTGTTACAAAACCTGGCAAATACATCAACGATTTAAGCCATCGCTGAATAGAAGTCACTCCGGGTAAAACTATCTTATTTCTTCTCATAAACCTGTATGTTGATGGGGATTTAAAATATATAGATGTAGTAACATTTTTCTCGGCTTGTGTCCATGGCTTTTTTTTTGTTATGCAAAAGTTGCATAGTGACAAGTGCTTTGGAATTTTTTGAGTTAAATACAGAGTTATTAATCAAAGTACTTGGATCCCATTTTCTTTTGTTTTTTTTGGAATTTGCATTTTGTTTTATCAGACGTGATATTTTAAGACGCTTCTGTGCCAATAGTTTTTTTTGTTTCATAACTGTTTCTAAAAGTTTTTCATATTTTCTACTTTGTTTGGTTTTTATTGGGCTTGGTAGTTGAGTCAATTGTGACACATATTTTTTTGTATTTGGGGAAACAGTTTCAAAATTATATGTTTGATCATATTCTTCATCAACAATTTCTTTGATATCATGACGTGTCTCTATACATTTTTCATAAGTTTTATTTGGGATAATTAATTTCAGTTCTTTTGGTGAAAAGTCCTGTATCATTTTATCACCAAAAGGACTCTTTTGAAATACATTTATGTGTTCTTCTCCTACAAACAACAAGAATGTAACTTTTATTTTATTGAAATTTGTATTTATGTATAACATGTAATGACAAGTAATTTGTTTTAATTTTTAAATTGTTTTAATAAATAATAAGTAATAATGCATTATTTTAAAATATAGGTATTGTAAAAATGTAATTTATATTTATTAGCATAGACAGACATTAACCAGTCTTCCACTATATTTGTGTATTCTGTAGTCAGTATAGTAATAATATTGTATTAGATGTTTAATCAGGTAACGTTTACTTCTATATCAACTTTTTTGTGAGGAAAATGTAATAAGACTAATGTTTCATACTACAAATTTTTTAGCTAAATGCTAAATGTATCATGGCTACTTGGTACAAACTACATTACAATCTAATATTTAACACCTTCTGCCAAATTCATATTTTCATAAAAATATAAAACAACTTTAAGTGGTAGCTGATAGATAATATGGTACACATATATATTTTGTTTTAAGTGTTTATATAATTTTATGAAATATCAATAATCAAAGTATGTATACTTTGAGAATAACAATTGCATATACCATGTGTTAACAAAAACTATTTACAATGTATAATTAAATTATCCATATTACTTAATAACCTATACATATTTTTGAATCCTGGTTGCTAGACATAAAATTACACTATTTCATAATCAATCTCTCACTGATAGAATTCTAAAATATGTTTAGGGTACTGAGTAATTATGTATAGGTAACTAAGTTAAGTAGTTTACCCAGTTTTCGAGGACACACAGTATATAATATTTTTTTTTTAAAATAGAAAACATTAACACTTGGAGTAGGTATGTGTTTAAAAATTAAAAATTATGTATTTTCCAAAATAATGCAAAATTGAAAAAAAATTGCACAAAGTACAAAATCAATACTTTTAGATTCTGAGTGGAACGATAAATGTATTGATTTTACAATGATGTGTGTTTTTTTATTTTTTTTTTATTTTTGTGTCTGTGTACACGATAAGTAGTCGAAATAATGCTACGATTTTCAACTTCAGTATCTTGTTCGATCAGAAAGTGAATATCGTTGGTGCATTGGGGAGGTCAAAATTTAAATTTCCTAGTAGTTTTCAAAAGCGCCGGAAAAAACAAAAGAAAAATTCAGGAAAAACGGGAATTTTTACGCAAAATCTGTTTTTGACAAAATCGAATTTGGTTTTTGGTGTAACTTTAAAACAAATTACCGTAGATTCTTGAAATTTTCACTGGTTGTTTAAATTTGCATTTTCTATACACGATAAAATTTTCAAAATATTACGATTTGTTTTGAACTGTTTAGAAACATTTTCATTTTACATTTTTTTTTAGTTTTTTTTTTCTATAAATATCAATAAAATTTTATTTGTTGGTTAAAAAAGCTTGAAAATTTAATAGAAGGCTCCTGTGTTGTTTCAAAGGCAGATGAAAAAAATTCAAAAACCTTAGTCACAGTTTTTATTTATAAGCATTTAAAGTTCAAATATTGACAAAATACGAAAAAATCACGAAAATTAGCAAATTATTTTGAGTTGAGAATTCATAAAAATTTTTTTATTAAATCTAAGATTTGAAAATGTAATACAAGATTCCTTATAAGATTATCTACCTTTATCAAAAAAAAAATGTCTATTAGAAAGTCAAATTAAATTTTTATGAACCTTTGAAATTCTTATTTTTTCAACATTGGATATTCACTCGATTTCTCATGTGGCAATTTTCTTATTTTGTTGTAATTCAAAAACGAAAAACTGTAAATACATGAAAATTTCACTGAATGTTTATATTAGCATTTTCTAAACACCATACAATTTTGAAAATATTTTGACTCTTTTTGAGCTGTTTACGGACATTTTCAGTTTTCAATTTTTTTAGTTTTTTTTCCTATAAATATCAATAAAGTTTTATCTGTTGGGCCAAAAAGTGTAAAAATTTAATACAAGGCTCCTGATATTTCGTTCTAATAGCAGTTGAAAAATATTAAAAATACATAAGCACAATTTTTTTTTATAAGCATTTAAAGATCGATTTTTGACAAAATTTATCAAAATCTCGAAAATTATCAATCATTGTAATTAATAAATTATAACATGTTCAGCTTTTATAGCTAAGGATTGAAAATTTAAAACAAAGATTCTCATAAATAGTTCATACTGTAGCCAAAAAATCTAAAAAATATATGATCACAGTTATTTTTTACAGACATTTTAAATTCATATTTGGACAAAATTACATATTAAATAACCTAGAATAACTATTTTAGTTATTTTGTTGTGATTGTATAATATAATTCGTGGGTACTTGAAACTTCTAAAGTGTACTATTATATATCTATGATAGTATCACAGTTTGTTGTTGATGTATAACGCGTTGTAAGTACCTAATGGATATTGTGATATGATTAATTGGGAATTTATTATAGGTACCTATTATAGGTCAATTTTTTTTAATACCATAGATAAGTATATAATAAGTCTTATACCTAGACTGACACACCGTCTCCACTCAGAATCGTTTTTCTTATTCAATGATATATCATTGAATTCAAATTTAATACCATCCATTACAGTGACCCACTTGTAACCTACAGTACAGCAGAGCGACATCCACTTACCCACCTTTTTTATTTATATGTTGTGTAAGTATTCACTAAAAAAGAAGAATCCAAAAAAAAATTAATGGATTAATATTAATATATTATTTGAATTTCACTGTGTAAAAAAATTATAATTAATAATGAAAAGTATTCAAACTGACTATTGAGTATTTTTTTTTAATTACAGTACAATAATACAACAGTTAATTAAGTACAATAGAATAACTAAAATAATTTTTTTTTGTTTAAATAACATATTTCATTAGTATGAACTTCAAATGTCTAATAAATTGTGTATTTATAATTCTATATTTTCAATTAATTAAAAAAGAATCATGTTAATATGCTATTTTCAATAGCTTGAATAAAAAAAACTTTTATGATGATAAATGTGGATGCTATATATATTATTTACCTGTTTTATGAAATGTAATCCTTCTCTTAACTGGTGTCTTTTGTGGCACTTTTGATATTATATCTTCTTTGTCTAGATATATTTAAAAGGATAAGTATAATTATTATAAAAACTTCTGTATATATTTAACTAGGTTCAGACAATTTTAGTTGAGTTATAATAAACTTACTATTTACATTAAACTTCACAGGGATGGCTCCAGACATAAGCCTGTTATGATCTGGTCTGGTGAAATCATGTTCATTAAAATGATCTTCACACAGATACCTATTTTTAATTTTTTTCGGCGATAAACCATCTAATACCATGTTTCCTATAAAAATAATAACTTATTTATACTACATTCATCTTAATTCTTTCAATTAAAATGTATTTAACTTAACTGAATTAAGAATCCATTGTCTACACCTTTCTCTATCTGTAGGAAATCTATACATTTTTTTTTTTACAATTTGATCTATTATTTTTGCAGTTCGAAAAATTGCAGCTTCCGCCAGGCATATTTATTAATAAATTTAAAATTTGTAATAAACAAAAAATTTAGGAGTATCACAATGACGAAATTTATAACACTAATAAATCCAAAAGTTAATCGTTAACGAATTACCAAAGTTCGTTAAATCATTTTTTAAATACCTACATAGAGAAATTAATATTAATAATTCATCTTTTCTTCTAATATATATCCGTGTTTTTTTCAAATTACATTTTTGGCGCTCTATGTACAATTTAATTTTACAGTATTTTAAATATATACAATAAATATGTATCATTGATATGATCATACTGCATTTGCTATCCGCGACAAATTTAGGAATGCGCCATCTATCGGCTGCTATCCCTTTGCGCGTATCACATATTTCAGCTATAGATGGTTTCTCTATACTATCTATACTCAATGCTATTACCTATGTTATTCGTACATATAATTTTTTTAGTATATCTATTTTATCTGATCTCTAAGTTTTGTTTCATTTAAATTTAAAATCTTTTTTGAAGTGTAGGCACTCATTTAATTTTAGTAAAAGTAATGTTTCTCTTTTGTAATATTTATGTTGATTATAATTTACAAATATTATAAATAAAAAAAGTATATAATTTGACACATAATAATATTAATTGACAATACTTAGTATAAACATGATGATGATTGCCACCAACACGGATCCTTGTGCCTATTTTGACGAACACTGCATTTCTATAACAACAACACACATTTTAAATAGGTAGGTAGTCCATAAATGGAATAGAAATGAAATAAGTAAAATAAGTTTAGTCAAATTAAATAAATGTTGTAGGTGAAATTAATTGTTTTGAATGCTTGATATGTATGTACTTGGCCTGTCTGGTGTTGGCCGGGTTGTACAGCCGGCTATCCATCTCAATATCTTTGTAATAGCCATCACGGCGTTTTTTCCATTATGTGGCATTCTTGAAAAAATCAAATACAGTTTGGGAGTTTAATTAAGTAGGTATATTAAATAATTAATATACATTGTTGGTGTATATATTTCTTGGACTTGTCTCTCGGTTTTTAATAAAGCATCTAAAATAAAATGAATTAAGCTTTTAAGTCAAAAAAATTATTTATTGTCTTCATCTCTATATAATGCATAACTTTTCCCAAAACTCAGAATATAAATGAATCACTAGAAGTTCTACCTCCATATAATGTAGATGGAAACGAAATTATACCATTTAGAGTTACTGCAATTAATTTTTTCAACGCCCTAGTGCACTACCAACGCGTGACAACGGATGATGACGTAGTTGCACTTCTATGCATGGTCAGCACCACGGTTTGTCATATAATACGGCAAACCAATTAACAATCTAGATTCACGTGGAAGCCAGTCGGTATAATTAGAATTAAATAATAAAAAGCCATCGCAATCGGAAATCTGTTATTTCCTTATGCTTAAACGTACAAATATAACGTAACTATTATATATTATTAATTTGAATATTATGTACCTATTTAAAACGCTCCGTCAAATGAGTGATTTAATTTGTTTGTATATGTAATAAATATCACTAAACAATATCTAATATGTTAAATACCATATATTATATTATGTTAATATAAGTTATATTTTATGTGTTCAAATTGCCACTTTTACTGAATGACTTGCCACACACATTTCACGCCTACGGATTTTCGTAATATTAAATGTTAATGCCAAACATTTTTACCAGATTATAATTACCTCAATGGAAGTGTTGGCTCTACGTTTTAAAACGCTCCTAACTTACAAATGCATACGCAAAACAAAAAATTCTCTCGTAATTAAAAAAAGGATAAATAAAATAAAAACTAATTCTAAAACAGCTTTCAAATACTTAATCCTTATTAATTTGGTCCAATCATAATACAATTAAGATTTAAACAACAATTATTTTTTTATAAAAAATTAATAAACATAAGTGAAATGAAATTTGCAATATATAAGAGAAATGAAACAATAAATGAGCACTTCATAGTCTGTAACGATTTATTACTTTATCGGTAGGATCTACTGATAACCCACATTTTTTATCCAATTTTTTATCTGTTTGAAATAATTGAGGAATCCAAAGAACTAAGTTCTTTTGAATTCTAGTTTGAACATTTTTTAATGAAGCATCGTAATCAATTTCTCAAAGTGTGGTTCTATAAAATTTAAATACGTAAATATATAAATTGTGTAAAAACTAGAGCCTATGGTTTCTTTCATGACTTTGTAACAAAAATAATAAATTTCAGAATACTGCTTGTAAATAACATAAAATCAGAACACTATTCACTACTAAAGATACAATTAACATCCTACAAAATGATGATTTCCTTACCGTAAATATACACGCAGCCACGCAGCTCTTATTATAAAATAAAATAAAAAATAAAAATATTTCGAATGATCGCGATATGTTAAATAATACAAATAATTATCAAGCAATAGTTAATGAATGTAGGTATCTACCTATTCTTTTAAAAGAAACATTAATATGATAATAGATTATATAAGAATGGATAGACATGCAACCTTTTCAATACATGGGAAATAATTGGAAAATTATTTGAGGTTATAAGAGGCAATAGATCGATAAGAATTTAATGTTATCAATTTATCACAGAAAAAAACAATGGATGCTATCTATTTTAATATTTATATTTGGATATAACCAAGGTGTATTGATAAGGTGTCGTCACTTGTTTGAAAACTTGATTTAAATTACAATATTCATTCATTATTTAATATTATTGTCTATTGAACAATACTGTACATAGCTATTGCCTAATATCTAAACAACTGGTATTAGTGTTACTTAATTTGTATCAGTGTTTGTCTAAGTTTTGTTATTAATTTATTATAATTGCAGAACACTCAGTGGCCAGTACCAGTACTGACTACTGAGTGCTTAAACTGTTTAAAGACTTAAATTATAATATTGTTAATTTTTAATCAGTAATTGTTAGTTGATACTTTAATACTAGTATAATTCCCATTTTGTATTTACATTTCTACTCAGCCAATACTCGATACCCGATTAGTGTTAAAATTTTTACTCGGCCATTACTCGATACCTGGTTTGTATTAAAATTTTTACTCAGCCAATACTCGATACCCGGTTAGTATAAACAATTTTACTCGGCCAGTACTCGGTACCCGGCTTAGTACCAGATTTTCTACTCAGAACATCTCTAATTTAAACTAAATATTCTAGGTGTTATCCTAGAAAGTAGGAATTCCATATATTTTTTAACTTAAGTACTTATAATGTATTTTTTTTAGAGATAACGAAGCAAATATCAAAAAAAGGCGTCAATGATGCTTTGTTATGCAGTTCTGGTTGCTTTCTACACACTATTCACCTACTTGTAACTGAATCGATAAAGAGTCAAAAATCTGTTCAAGACTTAATGATTCGTGCCAGAAAAGTGTCTACTCATTTTCACCATTCATCATCTGCCACTGATAAACTTAAGTCTATTCAAATTGAACTTGGCACTCACCCTAAGAAACTTATTCAGGACATTTGCACTAAGTTGGTATAAATATTAAATACAAGTTAAAATTGTATATTCTATTTTTTATAATTTGGTCTACCTAATTTGTATTTAAAGCGCACAGCTCGTTTATTTTTAACAAATATGTCTCCCCTATTAATATAGATAAGTGACACCAACTATCTTCATTAAGTAAAAATTTAAAAATACAAATAAAATTAATATTAGTTATTTTTTCAGGTGGAATTCCAGTTTTTATATGTTGGAACGATTGTTACAATTAAAAACTGCCATTTTAGTATATATAAGTGATGTTGAATCAACACTTCTGACTTTTAACCCCAATGATTGGTTATTAATGGAATCATTAATACATTTACTAAAGCCTTTTGAGGAGTTCACCAAACGTATAAGTTAAAATAAATCTATTATTAGTGAAGTTATACCTGCAATTATGATATTAGATACTTTTTTGAATCGACCTAACACTTCTCATTTTGGAGTTGGAACTACTAAGGATATTATGCTCACTCGTCTTTCAAAGCGTTTTGAAAAAGTAATCAAAGATGACAACCTTATTATAGCCACGTTTTTGGATCCAAGGTTTAAATTGTTATTTTTTAAACCAGAAAATAAACAAATAATGAAAAACATAATATTTAAAATAATATCCAAATTCAACAATCTTAATTCAAATATCGAACATAAACCTACTAGTACTTATATATCTGCAGTAGAAAATTTGAATGCTGGAAATAGAGAGTCATTATGGGATTTTTATAAAGAAATTGCAACAACATCAAATATCGACCAAACTGAAGAACCTATGTCTCTTAACTATACAGATTTGGATGACTACCATAATTTCAATAAGGATCTAGTTGTCGAATTTGAAAAATATTGTAATATGCAATGTGTTTCGATTGATGAAGATCCATTAAGTTGGTGGAAAATAAATGTTAAAAGTTTTCCATTGATTGGAAATAAATTACTATTACAAAAATATTTATCAGTGCCAGCATCCAGTGTTTATTCTGAGAGGTCGTTCTCAGAGGCAGGATTAGTATATGAAGCTAAAAGAAATAGACTTCAGCCTCAAAATGCTGAACAACTTTTGTTTCTTCATCATAATATAAACAAATTTTAAATATTTTTATTGTATAATGATAATATATAATAATGTTAATTACTGACAGGATACCTATTATAATTTAATTTGTTTTATTAATAATTTGTTAATTTTTATTAAACTATTAAGTTTTATTTTTATGTATAAACAGTTTAAAGACTAAATTTAAACGTTCAGAGATTTTAAATTTTAAATAAAGAATTTTAAAAATGTATTGTCACAATACATTATATGTAATATACTATTGTGTGGTATTTAGTATTTATTAATTTATTGTTTTAGTATTTACATTTGAATTTTTAGTTACAAATTACAATATTCATTCATTATTTAATATTATTGTCTATTGAACAATACTGTACATAGCTATTGCCTAATATCTAAACAACTGGTATTAGTGTTACTTAATTTGTATTAGTGTTTGTCTAAGTTTTGTTATTAATTTATTATAATTGCAGAACACTCAGTGGCCAGTACCAGTACTGACTACTGAGTGCTTAAACTGTTTAAAGACTTAAATTATAATATTGTTAATTTTTAATCAGTAATTGTTAGTTGATACTTTAATACTAGTATAATTCCCATTTTGTATTTACATTTCTACTCAGCCAATACTCGATACCCGATTAGTGTTAAAATTTTTACTCGGCCATTACTCGATACCTGGTTTGTATTAAAATTTTTACTCAGCCAATACTCGATACCCGGTTAGTATAAACAATTTTACTCGGCCAGTACTCGGTACCCGGCTTAGTACCAGATTTTCTACTCAGAACATCTCTAATTTAAACTAAATATTCTTAATTTAAAACACGTGCTTCCAATCTCAACCTAACTCGAAGGCCTAGTATAAAAAACGGCTCTAAAAGTTGTGATATCATTTTATAGGTATCTAAGTCTTTGAACTACAGATATAATTTATGTTAAAATAAACTGCTAAAAAATTGAAAGTAAAATCAATCAAAGTTAAAAAAATGTCTACCAGAAAGTCAAATTAAACTCTATGATCGTTTGAAGTTCATAATGTTACAACATTGGATATTCACTCAATTTCTCATGTATCGAATTTCTTATTTTTTTGTAACTCAAAAACAAATAACTGTAGATACATATTCAAATTACAACTTATTTTAATTTTACCAATTACCATACTTGATAACATTTTTAAAACATTTTGACTTTTCCAGTCGTTAAAACAGGGCTTCTGATATAATGCTTGAATAGCAGTTGAAAAATATTAAAATAACATATGTACACGTATTTTTATAAGCATTTAAAAATTTATAAATTATTCAACTTATCAAATCTATAACCAAAAAACCTCAAAAATATAAAAACACAGTTTTTTTATAGTTACTTTATGTTCAAATTTTGAAGAAATTTCATATTAAATAACCAAGAATAACGACTTTAGTTATTTTGATGTAATTTTATAATATTAATTCAACTTGCCGGATACCATATTAATAATAAGTAATAACAATATAAATATTATATAAATTGTTCACACTGTTGAACCGTCACCGCTCAGAATGATTTTTCTTATTCAATGATACTTACCTACCTTTTTATATTTTATTCTTAAGTTCTATAAAAATGTTGAACCAGTTTAATCATAATAACCTTACTGATGATGTTAAAAATATATGAAAAGAGCTCTTATCAATGCACCATTCAATGAAAAAGTAAAAATCCAATACAAATGCAGCTGACAATTAATTTTTTGTTATATTTTATTTAAATGTGTAAAAAAATGTTTTTATTTTTAAGTTGAATAATATGCAAATTATGATGATATTAAGTACATAGGTATAACATACATAAATACAGAGGTAATATATATATCATAAAACTATTATAATAGATTTATTAAATTAAATTAAATTAAGATCTTGGTATTGTTTTTGATACTAGACCATTATTATTAACTTACAGGAATTAGAAATTAAAAAAAAAAAATTCTTTTTGGAAACTGTATTAATTATAATCATAACATAATATTAAATATAATGTAAATAATAATTAGGGAAGAAAAACTTAGAAGGATGACGATATTTTTCTGTGGTCGTAATTGTTGTAGTTGTAGTGGGACTTTGGGTGGTAGTCGTTGTTGATGGCTGACTGGTCATTATTGATGGCCAACTGGTCGTTGTTGATGGACGACTAGTAACCGAAAATTCTGGGTATTTTGTACCGTTGTAAAATATTTTGGCCTTTCTACCTAACAAATATATGTACAAAGACCCATCAGGCCAATATCGATATCCCTCAGGGATGACTGGCAGTTCATCCTTTGCCAGAAGATCCGATAAGCCGTTGCACTGGCGTACATTAAATTCTTCTCCTATTACCGGCTAATCACCATCCGGATTATTCTAAGCATCCTATCGTCTTCGTCATGCACATCGTACAACTGTGGACAGAACGGAAAAATACAGTGACAGAGAGCAAGAAAGTTAATTAACCATAGGTATCTAATATTTATTAAATATTTAATTATAAGTACACTGCAGAAATCCACCCGCAATCTCCATTTACAAACGTCGATGACACAAGTTTTAGGCCTGCAGATTTCACTATAAGATTACCGAGGATAGTTGTTGGATTGGTGTTGGTTGTGTATTAGATAATATTATATTTAACATTATAAATTCTTTTTATTAAAAAATAGATATAATATATGAATCGTCAAACCGTTTAATAGCATTTATTTATATATTTACTTATTTATTTTAGATTTAACGGGCACAGGCCCAATTACATATAGTAACAATTACAATCGTTCGTTAGAACAGTTTAAAAAAAACAGTGAAACAATATACAATAATTAATACTTATAGCTGAGAATGGATTTACATCAATTCTTAAATGAGTTAATGTTTGAATTTATTGATAGTTTTCATAATTCTGTTATGGAGGTGTTATTTGTATAGTTATTTATTTAATTGCTAAGATATAAAGTATTTATATAATGGATAAACGACTTAAGAAAACATGACACTCAATATTACCGTTGAGAAGCTTGCATTATTATAAATCTAATAGTAAAAGACGCTGATCAAGTATTTCAAGAGAAAGATTATTATTTTGTAATTATTACAATATCCTATTCCTTGATAATACATTTTTTTATATTATTATCTAAGTACACCAGCGTTTCTCAACCTTTTTAATTTACCACTCACCACTGCTTTACGTACCCCCAAATGTCAATTTATCGTATAATTACACACAACACAAATATAAGATATTATGAGATAAGTTCGATGATGGAAAATTTGGAAATAATATTTATTAATTAATTTAATTTGCATGCTCCATAATATGAAATATCCAATGTATGTATATAATATATATATATATGAAAATAATATAAAAATGGTTAATAGATTTTTAATAGACAAATGATTGACAATGTATTGAACAACGTTACCGTAACCCGATTAGACAAAGTCCAGTGTCCTGTGCCACATTATTAAATATTTCCGCCATTACGCTTTTTTTTCACGTACCTCTCATACCTACGTGTACTACAGGTCGAGAAACGCTGAAGTACACCAATAATAAGTATCTATTATATCACCAACCACCAGCGTAAAAACGAAAAACCTATAATAGATAATATGTCATAATATGTATATAAGAATGATCTTCAACCACCTGTGTCTCCTCTCACCCTCAGGCACTGAATAAATAATCAAATTTGTTGTACAAGTTCGCCTATACTACAATAATATACAACAAAAAATAACACGTAGGTAAACATAGTATACTTACGGCACATCTGTGTGATCGTGTTTTGGTTTTATTTTGCATTGACTCTGCGGTATGTTCCAGTAGTGATATATATTGAAAGCCCATTTCAGATTCGTCTTTATTGGTCGGCCTGTCGTGTTTCGACAAACACTCAAACATGAAGTGGTCCATATCTGATAGTGGCACAGAGAATAACAGAACAAAATAAACATGAGTATGATAAATGTTTTTGATCGGAATATTTTTTGTTAGCACAAGAAATATTTAGTGTTATTTTGGTCAGCACGTTTGCGTGAGTTTTTACACCCGTGATTTTGTACAATAGTTATGAATTATAATACCTACATTTATACTGCACTCTCTAATATATATTATTATGTACCTAATATTAATATAGTAGGTACACCTATAGGAATATGTGTGCAAAGCGCAAGTTAATTTCATGATGTTATCATACAAACATACTATAGATTATAGAATAACGATAATTAATAATACAGTTGATTTTTATATTGAGGCGGGTAATCCAAAAATCTATATAGGCCCGGTGCTAAAGCCCCCCCCCCCCCCCTAATACGATCGTGTAAAAACACAAACAGTTTTATATGCAATATCGATATTAAATATAAGAAGTATAATTGTATTTCGCGTATAATGCATAATATGGGTGTTAAAATATATTAATAGTAGTAAGTACTTCAGAAAACTGCCACAACATACCTGATCATCTGTACAACATACAGTGACATTAAAAGTTAATGTCCGTTTATAGAGTAATTCAATATATACAAATAATACATATATTTATATATAATAACGTACGATATAATATGCTCATTGGTTTAGAGGGATAGAGATTTACTGTAACCACATGCGCAGCTTACCTAACCCTAAACAACTGTTCTGTAATAATAATGATTCGTTATACGTACTCTGCGTGTTGTCGCAATTTCCATGTCCAAATTTTTGATCGGGTCGCTCCAACCACAAATGGAACATTGGTAGAATTTCATTTCCCATATAGGCACATCCGTACATCAGTGACTTAGTTTGTATAGTCTCAACCCCAAATTTTGCCTTTTTCCCAAATGGAGGACATACATGGCCACTGAGTCTATCCAGAACTGAAACACACAGAAATACAAATACCGTATTACATTATAAGCATATTATACTCTTTGTAGTATTAAAAATATAATAAAGTATATAAAAAATATAGATATATTTATTATTTTTTATTAAAATTATATTGTATACGTCATTGTATAATACAAAATTCCTTCTGTCAGTGATTGGGGTTATTGCCTAATTGTTACTAAATAATTATTCATTAGTACCTACTAAATTAATTTTATAATATTATAAGTACCATTATTTAATCTTACTATTGTTGTAATTCTGTGGTTATTGTATATTATATTCATATATCTTGAATAATATTTATATCTTTACATAATATAGAGCTAGTCATATAACATGTTTTGTATTACTGCAATTGATAATTTTGATTAAATACTATAATATTATAATTAGAATAAATTTTTCATATTCCTGGGCTTTTAAATTTATGTGAAATTGTATGTTTTAAGAAACCAGCATAAACCGTTAAAAAACTGGAACCGAAAACAAAATAAAAAACGAAACAGGAAAAAAATTTAAACCAGTATTAAATTCAAAACCGAACCGAAATTAAATGGAAAACGGTATACAAAATCGAAACCAAAACTGACATTTTTTAAATCGGTTTCAAGCCCTGTTTTAGTAAATATTGCAAGCAGAAAATACCTAAATAATAATAAATAAAATAATAATAATAACTACGAGCAGCAGTATATGATGATCATTTTTGAATTCTAAACATCGAACTAAGAAGATCTTTTGAATTCAAATTTACATTTTTGCATTTATAAATTATATAGATAAAGAATACATAAAACAGTTATAGTCAAACATTTTAAATATAATATAGGGTACCTGTTTGCTTAGTATCTTCTATTATTATATTTTATACCCTTCTATAATATTATAATATATTTATTATTATTTATTATATAATATAAATTGTATTTAAATATTTATTGCTTATAATAACTGCATATATTACTCAAATTATAAATTAGTAGGTAAGTATCAATTCCATACATTTCATTTAAAAACATGCTTATTCATTGACAAAGTGCAAATCATTGCCAAATTCAATAAATATTTTAGATCATTCATTAGTTTTCAAAAAAACTATGGAGTCAAAATCATTTAACTCCGTAGACGACGAAAAGCTTATTGAATGTGTCCGACAAAAATTATAAGGATAATTCAGTCAAAGAGAACGCCTGGAAAGAAATTTCACACTTCGTAGGAAAAAATGGTATGTATTATTGGATAAAGATTATTAAAATAATTAATAGCCAATTTAATTAAACTCTTCAAATATTTATTATTATGATTGTATTAAATTTAGATTCGGAATTTCATATTATTTATATTATATGGCGACTCTTGGGTTTTTAGTGAGGCGTAGTGCACAATCAAATTATGCATTTTTAAATAATATAAGGAAAATATGGAGTTTATTTTTAAATTAAATAATATTATAAGAGAATACAAGAAAAAATAAATATTTATTCTACTTTATTCTAAAATTACCAAATAAAACAAAACAAAATTGAAATTATAGAAAATACTTTTAAAAATAGCCCAATGTATACAATAATATTATTTCAATTAGTTCGTGTGACGTGTTTTTGCTGCCAGCTCACTGATCCTATCCTGCTATTAAAATAATCTTTAAAAGTTTCCCTGACTCGAAAAGCTTCATGTGTTGCATTTCCCCCTATTGCACTTAATTGTATCATGTTCGTTTGTACGTCCGTTATGGGATCTTTTTCTGTTGAATCTGTAGGACACACCATTCGTTCATTTCGTAATAGATTATGGATAATACACGATGCCATTATTAAGTTGTCTACTGTCTCAGGAAGAATATTAATTGGAGTAAAAAATACTCGAAAATTTTGACACATAATTCCAAACGTATTTTCCGTTGTTCTTCGCGCTCGACTTAAACGATAATTAAAAATGGCTTTCGTTTGATCTGATTTCGATTGATTTCGAGGATAGGGCCTCATCATTGTTTCCGTTAATTTAAACGCTTCATCACCAACAAATACATGAGGCACGACTATATCAGTATTTGGTAAGCACTCTGGGTCTGGAAATTTAAATTTTCCGGTTGAAATCAATTTTCCCAAATTTGATTTAGGGAAAATTCCTGCATCTCCTTCTTTTCCATATGACCCTATGTCGACCACTAGAAACTTGTTATTCGCATCACATAAAGCCAATAGAACAACGGAAAAAAATGATTTAAAATTAAAATACAGTGATCCAGAGCTATCAGGGCAAACGATCCTTATGTGTTTCCCGTCAATAGCGCCGCAGCAATTCGGAAAATTCCACATTTCATAGAAATCATTGGATACTTTTTTTTAAACTATGTTCGGTAGGTTCTGGCATTGTTATGTTTTTCAATCGGTTACAAATAGCTACAAGTACTTCCTTTATAATGGTACTTATCCAGCTGTGCGATATTCTGAACTGAAATGAAAGAGATCTGTAACTCTCTCCGGTTGCTAAAAATCTGTAAAATGTAAATACATTTAAATTATTTTTAGTAAACGACTGCAAAACACGTTGGCGTACAGTAAGAGATTCGTACAAAAAAAATATGAAAAAACGTAAATTAGGTACTGGTTCAGCAGCTCCGACAAAATCAAAGTATAACGATGATGCATTAAGTTTCTTAAACAACATTGAAGATGAAAGAAGGTAAAAACCATTATTATTATTAAGCTACTTTATACGTATATGTATATATATTATATATGTATTTAAATTTTTAATCAACATTTCATAAAATTCGGAGATAACATTTTTTTTTTGAGATTAATTGTTGTAGTATAAAAATATTTTATTTTTTTAACTAAATAGTAAATACTACAACGAGTAGTAAAGTCTATTAATTTTTACCTTTTATCCATATTTTTGTATCTTTTTTATTTTTATTAATATTTAAACAAATACATAAAATGGTATTACTTTAAAATAATTTAGAATTACCACAAAAATATTTCAATAATTTCTGTATTCGATTATTTTTTATTAAATAACACAAATTAATTTTAGAACTTACATAATATTAATGATGAAAATTATGAGTTTAAAATTTAAATATATACTAGTAAGTGTGTATGGAGATTTGAAAAAAAAACACACACCATTGTAGATCCAATAACTTCTTCGTTTCACTGAGAATCTTAAACATCCACCCAAAATGCAAAAATGCTACCACCCCGATCAGTTTTTTTATACTACTGCTTAAAATTCAAACATCTTATGATTTATAAAATTATTTCTAGAACTAAGTCGAACATTGCCTACAATGAAAACTTAAACTATTCAGAGGTTATGGAAAATAAAAGTTTTAATCAAACTGCGGAGTCAGAAGAAAAATGTTTTTCTAATAGTTCTGGTCAAGTTTCATTAGAAACAGATAATTCGATAGTCGATCAACCACTGGAAAATGAAATACGTGATAGTTTGACAGACAGATTTCGAAAACCGTATGAAAAACCAAAAAAAATTGGAACAAAGGATAAGATAATTGAGGAAATTAAGAAAGGGCGAGAGGAGCGTTTGGCGGCGTTAAAAGAGATGAGACTAGGCGAATTATGTAATGATCCAATTCAATTTTTTTTTAAAAGCATGGCTTCGACAGTGGCAACATTTCCCCCAGAATTGGCCGTAGAAGCAAAAACTAGGGTTTTTAATATTATTTCCGAATTGGAATTACGCGCAATAAAGGAAAAGGCTTCGAATACAACTTCCGTAGAACCAATTGTACCGGTATCGCCTATTCCATCAAAACAAATAGTTCCGACAATATTTGTCGAAGAAGATTCTTCGAGTTCTGCAACTTCTGCAACAAGCAGTGTTTCATGCCCTACCGCAGCTGCAAACTCCAGTTATGCTTTTTTACAATATTATAATAATGATTATTAATTTTTTTTTACATATTTTGTTAAAACTAGGTGTTATTATTTTTATATTTTGTTTTATTTTGCAAACACATTTTAAAAGGGTTGTTATGTTTTTAATTTATTTTAAGAAATATTTGTATTCTTTATTTTTTTTTTTGTATTTAAGGTAAAACGTGTAGTTTGTTTATAACAAAATATCTACAATTTCAGATATATGGATGGCAATTTTTTGTAACATTTTAGTAAATGTTACTATACTTAAATAATTAAAATGTATGTATACATCTTGTTAAATGTTAATCTTGTTTTTAATTAAAATGAAATACCGGTGTTATAATATGATGTACCTATATTTCAACATGTTATTATATTGTTATTTAAACCATTTTTAGTATTTATGTAATATGTCTCCTGCAACAATAACTTTTTTCAAATCATAATAATATTTAAATAAATTAAATTATGTACTTATTTGTTAAAAACTAACATGATATATTCTATTTTTTTTTAAATCTCAATTACTGAATATTCAATAATTATAATATCATAATTAACTTACCTTAGAGTGAGAGCGAGTTTTTCCTCCGGTGATATTGGTCTTTTAACTCTGTTACTTGGTCGTCTTTTTATATCATCTTTAATATAATCTAATATATAATTGAATAGTTCAAGTGATACCCTAAAATATGCACGAAATCTAATTTCGTTATCTATAAGGCGTCTTTCAACTAAAATATTATAACATCCTTCTCTACTTCGTTCAATAAACATTTCGTCCTCTTCATCCCTGAAATAATTTGCAAGTAGCAACAGTTCTTCGTCAGCTTCGTCTTCTAAAATATTATAAAGCGTCAACACGTCCATTTTGGCGAAGAACTGGACACCAACTGACAAATATTTTCATCACGCACTCATAATCACGCACTTTGTAGTAAAACTAAAACATCATCACGCAACACGCATCACGCATCACGCATCACGCAAGTTTGATCGCGCAATAGCGCATCGCACACCACGCAATCACGGATGCGTGGTTGTAGGAAACCACGGCTTAAGTACGCTTTTCGTAAAATTTTACTGGAAAAATCTAAGAAAAATATAACTTTTCATAACGAAATATGTACCTACAAATTGTATGAAATATATTTTATGAGTACAACATATTTACTCATATTCTTTAAGCAATGTGAGAAATTGTATAGTTATAATATATAGATAGTTATTATATATTATAAAATATTACATTTTATGTAGCTATTTAACTCTTGCAGAACCAAGAAATTTTTACTGGGCAAATCTGTGATTTTCAGTACAAAGTTCATCATTCCTTAATTAAGTTTAGACAGTAGGCGACTAATTATTTTTGAATTTGAAAAAAAAATGGTTTTTGTTTTCAATTTAAAATGTTTATTTCTTAGTATATTACAATAGGTACATAATATATCAAATGACTCAGAAAAAATCCAGAGGGACACATGCCCATGCTTGCCACCTTGTGGAAGCACTTTGATTAATATATTTTTAATTTAATAAAAAACAAATTACATTAATTACAAAATACGTTCCATTTAGTGTGAATTATTGGGAACGGGTACGTTTAACGCTGACGGATAAAATTCCTAGCCGGGTCCGTTTTGTCACCATTCCATTGTAGTGTAATGAGACCATAAGAATACCGGGCATATTTGACGAATGCGATACTAAAATACTATGGTCTATTGTATTTTTACACTAATACGAAATTAATCATTCAAAATTCCAATCTTCTAAATTATATTTACCGTCGCGATTCCATAGGCGTGTCACCTATTGATTACAATGGCTGTTAAGCCTCTAGATCTCTAGACAGATAAACATAATATAATATGTTATACCATTATTTTGCTTACATTGGATTGTTTGAAAAAAATAACTAAAATCGTTATTTTACATTTAAATATCCAATTTGGCCAAATTAACAATAATTGGGTAGGTATATCTATAACAAAAATTTTGGGCTAACGTATTTTTGTGGTTTTTAGTTAAGCAAAAGTTATGAGGAACCTTGTATCTTTAGTTGTCTTCAATTTTCAAGACCAAGCAACAAATATTGATAATTTTATATGTTTTAAACTACCAAATAATTTAGAGTTTCCCTATCATTTTGAAAAAAAAATGTAATGCTTTTGACTTCTCAAATTACCAACTATATTCAATTTGTTCTCAGAAGCCATCCTCAAGTTAAAAAATCCAAGCATTTTTACTGCTCTTATAGGAATAAAAGACATACAAAAAAAAGGTTGGAAAGTGGGTGTCACTCTGCTGTATAGCAGGTCACAAGTGAATCACGTTAATGGATTGTGCTAAATTTAAATTCAATGATATAATATCATTGTATAAGAAAAATGATGCTAAGCGAAGACGGTTTGTTAGTCTTTGATATTTGTTATCAAATTAATTATAAGTAATAAAAGTTAAATTAATAATAAGTAATAACTTATTACTTATTATTAATTTGGTAGCCGGTAACTGGTAAGTTAAATATTAGTATTATAAAAAAATAACTAAAATGACTAAGACAGTCAGCCTATGATATTACTAAGTATATTTGATGATATTTTTGTGAATATAGTAATTTATATAATATAACCTATTTACTTTATACATTTTTAACTACAAAATAATTTTATTAAATTTGATAAATGTTGTCAAAATTTGAAATTTAAATACTTTTAAAAAAAAAGTGCCTGTGTATTTTTAATATTTTTCAACTGCTATAGTAACATTATATTAGGAGCCTTGTAATCAATTTTCAAAATTTTTGACCCAACAAATAACATTTTATTAAAAATTGTAGAAAAAAATTTAAAAAAATTGTTCGCAAACTGTTAAAAAAAATGTTTTGAAAATTGTATCAATATAAAATAAAAATATGGTGTAAATTGAATGTATCTACAGTTATTTGTTTTTGATTAACAACAAAATAAGAAAATTTAGTGAATATCCAATCCTGTAAAAATATGAACTTTAAACGCTCATAAAAATTTAATTTGATTTTCTGGTAGACATTTTCTTAACTTAGTTTGATTTTACTATCAATTTTTTAGCAGATTAATTTAACATAAATGATAACTATAGTTCAAAGACTTAGCTACCTACAAAATTATATCACAACTTTTAGAGCCGTTTTTTTATACTTAGCCTTTTTTTTTACACGAAGTATGGCGGAGTGTTTTTGTTGGGATATCACTCATTTTTGATATGAAAACATCTTATACGGTGTTCAGATGTTTCCGCTTGGGCAGTGAAAATTTTCGAGCGTTATCGTCTTTGCGTAACGAAGTAGGTCGAGATCGGAATTCGTGACAAGCGAATTTTCTATTTGTTCGTCACTTTTATATATATGCGTGTAAAGATGTACACCACATGTAAAAAAATTATAATAAACGGGAATTCATAAGCTGCAGTTTTTGAAAAAATGTATTCAATTTTTTTGTTATAACTTCGAAATGAATATCTTTAGGGACTTAAAACTGCCATCGAATATTTATATTAACTTTTACTATAGAGTAAAAGTTATTTGAAAAATATTTTGGATCTTTATGTGCTAGGTATTTATTGGTACCTAGGTAATCTACTATTTTAAATGTTCAACTATTTGTAGTTTTCTTGATTTATGTATGAGTATCATAATAAAAAAATCGATGGTATAACATGTGTTATAAGATTCCTAATAAGTTGTAAACTAACCTAACCAATTGCAAAATATTTAAAGTACAGTCACAGTATTTTTTTTATAAGCGTTTAAAGTTGACATTTTTAAAAAATTCGTCAAAATTCATGGACATCACAGCTGAAAAAAAAAATATTCAAAATCAAAAATCAAAATCGAAATTCCTTCAGTTTAGATTGGCTTTTTGGTCTAAAAACCACTTTTTTAAACTGAAAAAAGTTTATCTAATTTAATATCATTGCCAATGCCCGAGGTTAGCGACTTTAGGTTACCTAGAATATAAATAACGACCGACCTACCGGGCGGTATTATGCAGGCCTACTGTTATAATTCAGGATATTTATAAGAAATGTTGACCGAAAATGATTACAGATTAAACTCACCCATACTAATGTTCGTTTATTACGCACACACTTCAAGTCATTTTAATATCATCATGTTAAATTGCCTATATTAATGTCCTTAAAACACGACCGACTGAAGGTCCTTAACATAATTTTTCTTTACCTGATTTACCGTTAAATAAATAGAGGTGGTAAATAAGTCTTAAATTGTAAATAATATGATAAAATATTTTTGAACAGTTAAGCCACTATCTTGACATTTTAGGGTGTATCGATTGCATACAAATTGCTATTGTTAGGAGCGTAAAGAGGCATACAGCTATTTTAAAGGCTTCTATTCGTTAAATGTGCTGATGATAAAATATAACAATTATATTATTGTAGTTAGATAGGTATCTACTTATTAATATGGTTACGAATTGAAAAAATTAAATAATTCCTACATTGAAAACACACATTTTATACATTCCTATGACCTCTGAAAATCCTTTACATATTAATAAATAAATGTATTAATAGTTTTAACATTTAATAAATTAATGCAAATTTGCGTATCAGTAATGTGTATGCTCTTTTCTCTCGTAGTGTCCGCGTCCAATTTATTTTTGGAACAAGTGCAGTCAAAAAATAAATGGATAGGGCTACATGCAAATAAGTATTCCACGTAAGTAGGTTATTTTGTAACCATAAAACTCAAAAATATAAAAACACAGTATTTTTTTATTGTTATTTTTTTATTCAAATTTGGACGATATTACATATTAAATAACCAAGAACAACGATTTTAGTTATTTTGTTGTAATTTTATGATATTAATTCAAATTATCGGCTACCTTATTAATAATAATAGTAATAACAATAGGTATAATTATTGTATAATATAACATAAAATATCCACACTGACAAATCGTCTCCGCTCAGAATTGTTTTTCGTATACAATGATATTACATTGAATTCAAATTAAATACCATCCATTATTCAGTGACCCACTTGTAACCTACTGTACAACATAGTGACATCCACCTGCTCAACCATTTTTAATTAATTTTTTTGTTTTTTTTATACTTATGTAATATTATAGTAAAATACTTGTTATAACATAATAGCATTGATTATGAATATTTATTCATAAGCAATGATAATAGGTAGGTAATTACTAATTACCTATAGGTAGCTATTTTTAAATTATTTAACAATAAATTATTTATTACACTAATAAATTATACTATAATATACTATTATTTATATTAAATACTTTTAGTATATAAATCCGTAGTTTATACGTAATAACTAATAAGTAAAAAACTCTGCACCGAAATGTCCCATTTCCAGATATTTCATAATAACCAAATTTTTTATTTATAATATAGCATTTTAAGTATTCGAAAATTATTTAACCCTTCACTGCATGATTTTTTATTAAATAATAAAAAAAATGTTTTTTAATAGATTACAACCTGTAGAATCCATTAAAATTATTAAAAAAATTCAGTTATAAAATGTAAGTACTCAATTTGACTCAATTTTGAAAAATGCATGTGTGCACTTCTATGCACTATCGACAAACAATAATTATTACGTCTCAAATATTGAAATGCATGTATGCACTTTTATGCGTCATTAGTATATCATGTAATTTTAAAATTTATATAATATTTATTGATGAAAAGCAATATTATAAAATGAAATTATAAATAAGTACATGATTATATTTTTTGAATACAAATTAAATTAAAAAAAAAAAAAAAAATCTAAAATAATAATAAAAAATAAAACAAATTCAGTTAGGTATAATGAAATAAATCGAAGCAATTTCTTTCTTTATTACAACATAAAAAAACATCGCATTTAGTACACTTAGCGAATGATTGAAATTTACATTTTGGTAGTTTACATACTCGTCGAATTTTCTCAAATTGTATTCTGTGTTGATGCCCATCCAAACGTAAATGGGTTGATGGAATAATTGCAGTTGGTGTCCTTTTTTTTCTTTTTTCAAGCTTCTCCAGCATTTGTTTTTCCAACGATTCCTTTGTTTTTCTGCCTTTTTTTTTTATTTCCATTTCTGTTTGACAAAGTTCCACAGCTAATTGCTCTCGAAATTGAGCTAGTTTCATTGGTTTTTTTGTAACTTTTTTATACAAAATCCACGCGTTTACAATCGACATATCAACCAAATGGTAAAAAATTTTCATGTACCATTTCTTAGACCTCATTATTATTCTATAGCGTCCAATCATAGAATCCATAAGGTCAACCCCACCCATATGTTTATTGTAAACTTCAATGATTTTCGGCCTAGGTACAATAACGGTGGTCTTTTTTTTTTTGTCAAATCTACTCACTACATTTTTTTCGAGTTCACCTACAAAAGTTGAGGATACGTGTACTACCTTGTTGTCTTTCCATGCAACAGCTGAAATAGGGACATCTTCAACCACTGTGAAACACTCTTCAGAATATCCGCGATCTTTTTTCATCAATAAACGATCATCTGTCAAACAGACGTTTGGAAAACGATTACGTCTAAATGTGCCAACTGTGTGAATGCCTTTTTTTTCTAGATATATCATAACTGGTAATGAGGTGTAGTAATTATCGAAAAATAACTTATGGTGCACATTTTCCGGTACCATTCTAGTCATTCTCACAACAATGTTGCCTGTAGCTCCAAAATCTGGTTCATTGTGTATAATTCGTTCGTCTTCCTTATTTTCATTTCCCGTGTAAATTTCAAAGTTATAACCGTAGCCAGAAACACCACATAAAACAAATAATTTGTACCCCCATTTATGAGGCTTCAGAGGGAGATACTGTTTGAGATATGATACAGCTTTAGTTGGACACAATTGCTCATCTAATGATAAGTTTTCTTCGATAGGTACAGAGCTAAACTTTTTATTGAGTGTGTCAATAAGTGGCCGAACTTTAAAAACCCTGTCACGATTTGGATTATCTCTAGGTAAATCTAAAGTGTTGTCGTTAAAATGCATATACCGCCTAATATTTTCAAACACATTTACACTCATGCAATTTCTTATTATTTTATTATGAGTATTTTCTGACCAATATGACCTCGTATTTGGTAGATGGACGATTGACATCATTGTAATTATGCCCAAAAAATGTCGTACGTCGTTTATCGTTATTTTATTTGGTTTTTCGGGATTTTGTTGAGTACTATAAAGTGTAGACTGTTCGGCAATATGTGCTAATAATTCGTTATCAAAAAAATAAGAAAAAAATTCTTTAGGTGATTTCATTTCTTTTATTTCGTCAGGCATTGGCTTTTCCCCAAAAAATTTTATAAACTCGATATTCTGTGAAAAATTTCCTTTTCTCCAAATCGGGTCCAACTTTTTTATTTTTGGTATATTTTTTGTTTTAGAATTATTAGAAGCAATTAGTTTTCTTGTGGATCTACGGTTTCTACTTATAGGTATTTGTGAAACAAATGACGAAGATGGTGAAACAGATTCTGTTGGCAAAGATTGTACATCTGATGGAATTTGAATGACAATAGGGGATTGTGACGTTGAAGAACCGAAATTAGTTATATTTTCTTCAGAAAAATACACGGGATAATTCAGTATATTATCAGCATCGTCTATAGTTTCATTTAAAATGCGGTCGTCATTTTCAAATAATTCCTAATTATAAAATAAAAAATCCTAAATATAATAAAATACTAATACCTCATAAAAATAATTATAAGTAACTTACGGGCAATTCAAAATTTTCGTCATCACTTAGACCAATATCAGCGAACTCATCGTCGCTTTCAATAGGTATACTTAAAATTCGTTGAATTTCTGATTCATTATTCACTAAATTATCACACATTTTGATTTTTTAAATAATAAATAATTCGAAAAAATACTTCCATAAAAATATAAAAATCGACGGAGTCGGAAGTAGTAATAACACTAATAACTGTTGGTACCTATATTGCATGGAAGTGCACCAATGCATTAGAACAAAATACGTAATTTTACAGTATTCAATATAAAATTATTATCTTGGTATTTGTATAATCATAAATAATAATAGATATGAAGTATGATGATATTTTTTTGGATTTCCCATCGATTTTATTTTCGTCACAACACACATTACAACATTGACTGATAACGGATATTTCATAACGTTACTCGGTGGATTTTATTTTAGGTATATGGAATACGTGATACACTCTAGCGGTGAAATTCAATTCTAAACTGCTTTATCATATTATAGATTTTATTTATCAATATAATGATTATCAATAAAAATCATATTACGCTTACTATAACCATTGAAACAACGCAGTGCACCAGTGCCCTTGCATGCAGTGAAGGGTTAATAAAGTACCTATATTAGTTAATTTATAATTGTAAAAATTGTTCAATTTTTATAGCTAAGGCTGGAAGTTTTAATGAAATATTTCTCATAAGTAATTTATTCAGCTGGACATTTTAAGACTAAACTAAATATTTAAATGAAGAATAGCGCGGATAGCGTAGGATATTTTGTGGATATTTAAAACTTTTAAGTAGGTGTATATAACGTTATATTTTATATTATATTATACTAAACACAATGTCACATTGCCATTTTCAAAACATTTATTTTAACTTTATGCTATTGCTTGTTTATATCGCAAATCCATATTTTAATCCGTTCGGTTTTACGATGTGTTGGTATAAGATCAAAAGTATTTGACACAAGGTGATATATAATATAGGTTATATATATATAAACATAAACTCTTATTATATATTAACAATTTATTAAATGTAAAGGCGCGTCCAGACGGAGCAGCTTTTGCCGCGCGGCATGAGTGTGAATACATAAATACATTTTCTGCGGCCTTTTTTGATGCCGCGCGGCATAATTTCCGATCGGCCTAGTAGGCGGTCTACATCAAAGGAAAGCCGCGCGGCTTGTGCCGCTCGCCTATGCCGCGTGTGTGTGGACGTATTTTCGGCAAAGCCGCGCGGCATCAGTACTTATTTTTTTAAGTATTTAAATTATTTTTTAAGTAATTATTAGCAGAACAAACTTTTTTCACTGAGGTAAAACTGATTTTTATTGTAATATCCAGTGGATACAATTTTTATTTTATCAAAATGTCGATACTGAAGATTTTCTGTTTTCAAAAATACAAAGATCAATAATAATTTTTCAAAAATCTTTAATTTCATGTTTTTTGAGGTACAAAAATATAGATTACTAGCTGATTTCGTGCACTTCGTTGCCCATTAAAAATGACACAACTCTATAGTAATTATGAATAATATATTATTATTAAAATAGCAACTTTAAAATCCATAGCGACCATTTATAAACAAAAATTTTCATAAGAAATTTAAAAATCTCTGTTTGAGCACCTCCCGGGGTTGGTCCTCTCCTTTTATAAATTAGCCTATCTTCTGCCCATCTAATCTATTTCTGTACCAAATTTCATCAACATCGGTCCAGTCGTTTAGGAACGCATAAAGGACACACACACAGACAGACAGACAAACATGATTGAACAAAATTGCAATAATTTATTGTGGTTATAATAGGAATCAATTGATAGGAATATAAGATAAAAACTAAAGTTTATGTTTTGTAAGGACCGTTTTAAGACGGTTGGAACTTTGGAAAGCTACGTTTTTCCGTCCAAAGTTCGACTTAAGTATACTTAAACGGAACATACTCGTACATTTTTTACGAGCATTTGAACTTATAATTCTTACGATTCATGATATTCAGCGTTAATAGATCGCTTTCTCATAAATCGATTTTTGAGGTTTTGTTGAATTTCCAAATCGAATAACCGTATAGACTCTTTAAATGTTCACCAAATATTTATATTAGCATTTTCCATACATTTTCCATCAAACAATTTTAATTCTTTATTAATATTTATAGCAATGAGGACATTTTTCAAATTTTTCAAATGTTGTAAATTATTTTTCAGTTTGATTTCATAAAAGTTTTTCTTTTCATAACTAACATTAGAAACTTTAATAGAAGGTTCCCAACAAGTTTTACCACCTCTACCTATATCAAAAAGAAAAAGTTTACCGAAAAGTCACGCTTTTTTTAACCATGGTATATTTTCAATTTTTCTTAATTTTTTTTAATTATTAACTTTGATTATTTATCCATAATATGATAGGCTGAGATAACATCTCTACTCAATATCGTTTTTCGAATACAATGATTTATCATTGAATTCAAATATAGTACATAGGTACATTACAACAACATGCTCGATAACTATTAACTACTGTAGAGCAGAGCAGTACCCACTTGTCCACCTTTTATTTATAAATTTTAGATTCTGAGTGGAACGATGAATGTATTGATTTTACAATGATGTGTGTTTTTTTATTTTTGTGTCTGTCATCACCTTTTAGGACAGTAAAAATGCTTAGATTTTCTTCAACAGTATCTTTTCTGATAGGAATGTGAATCTAGTTGTTACTTTGGGGGGTCGAAAGTAAAAATTTCCCAGTAGTTTTCAAAAGTGCCGTAAAAAACAAAAGAAAAATTAAGGAAAAACAAGAATTTTTACGCAAAATCTGTTTTCAACAAAATCGATTTTGGTTTTTGGTGTAACTCAAAAACAAATGAACGTATATACATGACATTTTCACTGGTTATTTATATTTGCATTCTTTTTTTTAGTGACTTCTTCAAGATACTCTATAAATGTGTCTTCAACATACCTGGATTTTTTCTTTTGTTTTTTTTTAAATTCTTCATTATTTTGTATTTCGGCTGCTGGTAAATTAATTTTTGAAGTAGATGGATGAAGTTCGACGTTTTCTTCGGAATGCTGCTTGGGTATAGAACTTATTGTTTCTCTGGGTATTATGCCGGGTCCACACAGAGACGACAAAAGTAAAACAAAACAGAAACTCTGTGTTTTTCGACAAAATCAAAACATTTTCAAAACAATTGTGTTTTTTCCAACAAATTGTTTGTGTTTTTAAAAACAAAGTCATGTCCCGAGCGGTGTCGGTAAACATCAAAAGGTTTTTGTTTTGTTGTTGTTTTGGAGAACATTGTCAAGCGTGTGTGGACAATGTTTTAAAAATAACCAACAGTTAAAAATAATAATTCGATAATAATATTTAGATAGTAGATAATCTTAATATTAATAGTGTGATAGTGCGATTTAGGCATTTAGTATCAATTGGTTTGTTGCGTAGTGTAGTTCATACTTAGGTATAATATTCATAATAATTCATAATTCATATAATTACAATGAATACGAAAAAAAAATGGAATGTAGATGACACATGCAAGCTTATAGAGCTGTACCGGGAATCACCCATATTGTGGGATGCGACTAATTTGAATTACAAAAATAAATTCAAGAAAGCTGATGCATTAAAAGAAATTGGTATGCAATTAAGTACAGATGCCAATGAAATCGATCGGAAATTGAAAAATGTGTATTCACAATACTCTAGGGAGAGACGTGCATATAAGGCCATGAAAAAATCTGGAGCAGGCAGAGGATTTCCGTGCCAAGTGGTTCGGGTACGACTTGATGAGTCTTCTTCAAGACAAAAATAAACCAAGGAAATCTCGAGAAGCTGGTTTAACTGAAGAAAGTCAGGTAAAAATAATGTTCTTTTCGACTATAAGATAGACTAAAAATTGTTTTTCTACTAAAAATATAAAATAAATAAATAAGATAAGGAATACGTATAAGTCAAATGAAACATTCATTAAAATTATTATAAATTATTAAAAAAAAATATATACAAAACAATAGGTAATTGATTAAAAAACGACATAGTTATAAGTTATTATAACCGCTTTTGATTTTTAAACATTTAAAAAATAATATATACAATGCACATTTAAATGTTATGAATTTGTTTTAGTTAAGAATAGTTCAATTGCCACGGTACTTGACCTTGTTCTGAAATGAAATATTCACTGAACTCATCTCTAACTTCTACAGCTTCAATAGATGATTTTCGAGCTATTTGAGAAATTGATAAAAATGATCGAGGATTTTGTTGATCTCTTCTCCAGGTTCCTCTTTCTATTGTGCCAGTATCTAATTGTTCTGAATCAAACGCTCCCGGTGGAGTATATGTATTTTTTGATGACAAGCTCTTACGTAAATAATTGTGTAGGTGTACACAAGCTAATACTACTTTTTCCACTTTTTCTGGTTGCAACAACATTGGTTTACGAAACAGTCGAAAAATTGAAGCCATTATGCCGAATACATTTTCCACGACTCTTCTGGCGCGACTAAGGCGGTAATTAAATATTCGATTTTTCGAACCCTTATCCTGATGTCCACTATAGGGTTTCAAAATACATGGAGAAAGTGGAAAAGCATCATCAGCTACGAAAACATAAGGACTTAATTTATTTCGACCTGGTAGCACACTTTTGTCCGGTAGGTTTAATGAACAGTTTTCCATGAGTTTTTGAAAGCTAGTACTTTTGAACACTCCGCCATCCGATATACGACCTTGGCACCCAATACGTACGTAAATAAAGTTATAACTCGCATCGACTACTGCGAATAGAACAATACTAAATGTGCCTTTGTAATTAAAAAATTCACTGCCACTTAATATTGGTGATTCAATTACGACATGTTTCCCATCCATTGCACCAACGCATTGGGGAAAATTCCAAATTTTATCATAGTCACAAGCAACTTTTTTCCACTCTTCTTCATTTGATGGCATCTAGTTTAAAATAATATGATGATACTTACTATTTTTGTTTTTAAATTATTTATTTACAAATATATAGAATTAATAATTTAATATTCATATTTTATGTACCTGTAACAAGGTTTATTTTTTAAAATGTAATTATATATTTTTAATGTAGATAAGTGACATGTCAAGTGATGAAGTATATGAGGATAGCATTGAACTTTGTACACCAAACACACAATTTATGGCAGTTGATGAGAATATTTTTGAGAGAAATGAAGGAAATTCAATAAACAATTTACAAATACATGACGAAAGCAATATTTTGGCACCAGTAGAATAGTCACCAATGGCGACTCCTAAAAATTTGATAGTATCGCGAAAAAATCGGAAGCCTGGATCATCTAAATTTAAGGAAAGTGAAGATAGAACTCAAGAGGTTTTTGAAATGATGAAATCGATAAATGAAAGTCGCAAAGAACGCAACGAAAAAAAAAATGATGATTTTGATGCGTTTGGTGATATAGTGGCACGTAAAGTACGCGGTCTTCGAACCCATTATGCACAATGTACAATTCAACATTTAATTAACAATCTTTTATACGACGGTGAGTTAGGAAAATATGATGTTCCGCCACAAACATTTCAAGTTCCTACTAACTACAACAATTATATTGATGGATCTGCTGCTTCAACCTCTAGTAATCAGACACTTTCAGAATTATCTGCTATTAACTACTATCACGATGAATCTTCATCTGCGTCAACTGCAATTCCCTACTCTAATCCTGCTAGTATCACAAATGTGACCGAAACAACTCCAGAACTATGGGAAACCCATTAATATAATAGTAAATAAATATAAATATTTAATATATAGTAAATATTTAATATGTTATAACAAAAAAAAAATTATTATTAATCTTGATTTAAGTTTGGCTTTTTGTTTTAAACAAAATTTATTTTTTGTAAAAGGTAGTTTTTAATTTAAATTTAATTTTACTTTTATTTTATTATAATCAAAGAGAGATTTTTTTTCAATTTCATTAATAACAAAATAAATTATTTGGCTATCATTATATTTAATAGATTATACTTATAATTTTTGTATTGTTTGTGCAAATTATGATTAATAATATATGATTAATTTTTAATATATTTACATAACATGTTCTACTTACCTTAATATATCCTGATAAAGCGTTTATTATTGCTTCACACACTTCTGGTACTATAAAGGATATCGACTGAGTAGAAATTCTAAACTGATACATCAAGCTATGATAAGAGTCTCCTGTAGCCAAAAATCGCAAAGTTAATGATAGGTGTTCAGTAACACTAATAGGACATCTCCAATTAGTGTTTTTTTTTTAAACTGCTGGACCAACAAGACATATTAGGTTTTCAAAATCTTGAGATGACATCCTCAGAAAATTTTTGAAACTAGATCGTAGTTCTCCGTTTAAACCAACATCATCATCTTGCAGGTTCATTAATAGTTTATCTACTCCTTGTTCATTCCTTTTTTGCAAAGTTGGCCTTACCCAAAAACGTCTTTTATTATTATTTTTTTTTTGTTGGAAATAAATATACCCAGCACCTAGCATAAGTAAATCTTCTTCGTCTTCAATATTTTTTCTCATTTTCCACATTTTAATTTATGTAGATTTACTAAAGATAAATGTTCACTATTTTATATATTTTTATTTAAAAATAAACAACTTAAATACCGAATACTGAACGTCTGAATTGCTTAAACTTCAGTGACTGACTGAATGAATATCTGATAATGAATATCTAAAAAATGTAATTTTGAAACAAACATGTTTGGTATGGACAAGAGAAAACAAAAACAAAGCACAAACAAAATGTTTGATTTTTGTTCATTTTTTGTTTAAGTTTTACTGAACTCAGTATGGACACATGTTTTGTTTGTGTTTTATTTTTTCAAACTAAAAAAAAATTGGGATTGTGTTTTGTTTCTGTGTCGTTTCTGTGTGGACCCGGCATTATGGTTTTTGTCAGAAACTGCATTTGATCGTGGTAAATATAATTTTTTTTTCTCTTTTTTGTCATCCCATCGCCTGATTTTGGCTTATTTTCTTTTACTGTCCTAAAGTATGCGTCTTTGATGTGTTTCTATTTTTTTTCAATGTTTTCTCCTAAAAGATTATAATATTATAGTAATAATATTAATTTCTAATTATTATGGACGGAGTGATAAATATATTGATTTTATAATGATGTGTGTTTTTTTTTAAATTTGTTGTTGTGAATGTACACGATAAGCAGTCTTGTAAAAGATACTTTTAAAAAGTATTCAAGTACAGATACAGATACTTTTTTTCAAAAGTATTTAAAATACATATTTGAATACTTGAAAAAAAAAAGTATTTAAGTACAAATACAAATACTTTTAAAAAGTATTTACAGATACTTTCAAATACTTTCAAATACTTCTTTTTTTTTTTTTTTTAATATGTTTTACCTTTTTTCCTTGGCCTAATGACCTTATAGATAAATTGAATTATTAGTCAACTAAATTATTTTTAGATTCTGAGCGAAGCGATGAATGTATTGATTTTGCAATGATGTGTGTTTTTTTTTTTTTTTTTTTATTTTTTTTTTTTATTTTTTTTTTGTGTCTGCCATCACATTTTAGGACAGTAAAAGTGCTTGGATTTTCTTTGACAGTAACTTTTCTGATAGGAAAGTGAATCTAGTTGGTACTTTGGGGGGTCAAAAGTAAAAATTTCCCAGTTTTCAAAAAGCGACGTGAAAAACAAAAGAAAAATTAAGGAAAAACGGGAATTTTTACGCAAAATCTGTTTTTGAGAAAATTATTTTGGTTTTTGGTGTTACTCTAAAACAAATGACCGTACGTACATGACATTTTGACTGAATGTTTATATTAGCATTTTCTATACACGATACATTTTTGAAAATAATTTTACTCTTTTTGAGCTGTTTACAGACATTGTCAGTTTTCAATTATTTTAGTTTTTTTTTCTATAAATATCAATAAAATTTTATTTGTTGGGTAAAAAAGCTTGAAAATTTAATAGAAGACTCCTAGGTTATTGTTTAATAAGTTTAGGTTAAATTGGTAGTAGTTGGTGTAAGGAGGTCATATATTAAGATTTTCAATAGTTTTCAAATGTGTCCGGAAAAAAAAACAAAAAAAATAAAAAACGAGCATTTTTACGCAAAATCGATTTAGTTTTTTTGATTAAACTAAAAAACTTATAACCGTATATACATGAAATTTTTACCGAACATTTATATTACCGTTTTCTATACACTATTAAATTTTCAATTTTTATATTTCAAATTTTTTGAGCCATTTATAAGCACACGAAAATGTCGATTTTATTTTTGTTATTATCGATAAAATTTTTAAATTGCTGCTAAAATTACTTGAAAATTTAATTTAATTTTATAATGACTTTTTAATTTTTGAATTTGAATAAATTCAATTTTTGGTTTAAATCAAAATTCTGTATTAGCAATAACTTCAATTAATAATTCTACATGAATATTAATTGATATTTTAATAAATGAAAATTTATGAATTTATTATTTTTGAATTTATTCAATTTAAAATTTTTTAATTAATAAAATACTTAATAATTTTAATTTAGTTATATAAATGAATAAAATTCTGTAACTATTTTTTTTTTCAAATTAAATATACTTAAGTGGGTATTTAAAATAATACTTTTTTCAATTACCTATAGGTTTACTTCCTATAATTTTAATAAACTACTTTTTGGAATCTGTTAACAAGAAATGAAGCATGTCCAATACAAAATACTATTATTATTGCAAATTACGTATTTGTTGGTGATGAAGCATTTGGTCTTTCTGAACATATGCTACGTCCTTATGGGGGAAGAAACTTGACAAGTAAAAAACGTATATTTAATTATCGTTTATCCTGTGCACGTAGGTACGTGGAATGTGCTTTCGGAATACTGTCCAACAAATGGAGAATTTTTCATCGGCCATTGAATGTTAGTACTCAGTTGGCAGTAAATATCACTAACGC
Source organism: Metopolophium dirhodum (assembly GCF_019925205.1). NCBI lineage: Eukaryota > Metazoa > Arthropoda > Insecta > Hemiptera > Aphididae > Metopolophium > Metopolophium dirhodum. Next base: position 117,679,319 of record NC_083560.1, on the reverse strand, counting down.
ATGTTGTGTTTAGCACAATTTTGTACGTGAAAGAAATGGAATCGATCTTAAAGATTCCCTTACAGTGGAAGGTTTCGAAGAAATAGACCCAGTAATTGCTGATCGTGGAGGGAGAACAGCTATTGATATGAGGAATGTATATGCTGATTATTTTTCTTCAGAAGGAGCAGTTCCATGGCAACATGATAAGTAGGACCAAATACAGAACTATGTAAAATATTCTAAATAATAAATTCCAAAATATCGGATTATAATTTTAAACAAATATTTGTAATACTGTAATACATTGGTACTAAACACTAATGAACCTATAATATATATTTGATATTTCTTTATATTTAATAAATTATAATAAACTAAGTTAAAAATAATATATCCATAATTTGTATCTACTTGATTAGTAAAAACTATTATAAAATTTATATTTATATTTGTAGCTATATATATATTTCAACAATTCAAAAACCAAATTTTTATGAATTTTCAACAACAAAATAGCTTGCAAATTTTCGCAATTTCAGAAATATTTGAACTTTGAACTCTTATAAAGGAAATTATGCTTATGTATTTTTATAATACCAGCTTATGTGAAAACCAAGAAACCACTCTCAAAGTTTAAGATTTATAAGTATTATTTCAACTAGTAATCGTGCATACACTCAAAAAAAATTAATAATTAAAAATAACCACACATATTATAATAAATTGTAAAATCAATACTTTCATAATTTCAATAATTGATATAGACAAAATATACAAGAAAGGAAAACATATTTATTTATATTATTTTAACATTAATACTGATTTAATAGTGTATTTTATATACCTAATTTTTGGTCCTTAAATTGAAGATGTTCAAATCCTGGTTTTATCAAACCGAACACTTCTCTCCAAGCTTTTCGTTTTTCATTGCGGTCTGAAAACTTGTCTAACGTCTTGTCCCATAAAACAGGCTTATTTTCAATAAACGAAATTAAAAGCTCTATGTCTAGTTCTGTGTCTAACTGACTATTCCGTTCAACATCAATTTCAGATGTCAAATTTAAGTCGATTTCAGACTCATCTTCTGAGTGCTCTGACGACATGTTAACTGTTGGTACTTGTGAATACTAATGACTACTAATAGAAAATTGAAATAAAATAATAATCAGTCGCGCTTTTTATTACTGCGTGTGTGTTCTCCACCTATCATTATAATGCATTTTGACTGGGATTTCTGATCGTGCGTTATTTTTAACGTGTGGTAAAGTCATGGTGCACGCGACTGTTTTCGAAATATCGCGCGGTATTTTTACGGCGCGACATTCGTGTGTTGTGCTCTATTCATTTTAGTGTATTTCAACAAAACGCGCCGTAATTTTACGGTGCGGTAAAAATGTTGCGCGGTAAAATAACGCCCGTGTGTTCCCAGCCTAAGGTAAACAATAATTGATTCAATATATTTTCTATTTTTAAATTATTATTTATATTGTATGCGGGCCGTTACCGTCGGCCGTCACGGCATCGCCGCCCGACGGCTATCATCGGTCTGCAATCACAGAAATGTCTGTGCTGCAATACCCAATAACCGCAATAAATGATAATAAAGACACAATTTATTATAAATCATATTACTTTTATACTGTATATTTGTATCCCGCGAAAATCTTAAACGATTTGATGTTATTATTACGTCTTATTTGTTCTGTTGAGTGTTGAGTGTTGTTCTCATTTTCACGTGTTATTTCATAGCTGCATTTTCATTACTACGCATACTGTGACTACGTATATTGTGAACCCAAGCATCATATTTATTTTTCTATAACAAGCATGTCAAATACTTTGAAAAAGGTAAGACTTTTTGTATCTAATTTAAAATTAACATTAAGGATATTTATATTAATTATTTTTATAATTAACCTACGTTGGATTAACATATTGTATGCACCTAACTGTAAGTAGAGGTACTAGTATTTATTTATTTTGGGAACAAGTCTAGTTTACCGGGCAACCTTCTTTTTTGAAAAGGGTTGTTTTGACGAGTTAAGAACGATGGTGCAAAAAAAAAATTGCGCAAATGATTATTTTGGAAGTTACAGCCTCCCAAAGTTAACGATTTTACATTATACGCGTGCGCGCCACACTACTATAATACCACGCGGAGGACCTCGAGATTTTTATTTTAAAAGTTACAAGTCCCATTTTGTTTTATTATGTTTGATTTTTATTAATTATTCAAAGCACTCATTTTCATTGTCATCAGTTTCACATTCATTTTCATCTTCATCTTCAGTTTCATAGTCGTCGTCAAGTTCTTTATAAGTAGGTATACCTGTATATTGGCTCCCTTCGCCTGCCGGCTTCGGTTGCCAATTTCAAAAAAAAAGGTTGCCCGGTAAACTAGACTTATACCTTATTTTGTACCATCAGATTGGGTGATAGAGGAATTTAATAGGTACTTGTTAATTCATTTTAAATACTGATTTCAGAGGTCTAGGCACATACAATATTAAAGTAAACTTATACTACCTACCTACTAATAGTACTAGAGCATTTTTTAAACAAAAGTTCTTACTTTTAATGGTTTTTGGTAGCGGTTACATTTAAGTACAATTGATTACAATATTGTTTTAATTCAATAGTAGTTATAAATTTTATTTTGTATTAATAAATTATTTACTGTTTCTACCTATTATTTAAATAAAATACAAAAACATTATACTGATCACCTGGTCTCATCTTTTAGATTCATTCATTAAAAAAAAAAATGGGTTATTGTTATATTTTCTCCAAAAAAGGACTATAGCGTAGTCCCAATAAACTGGCTCATTGAAACAGAAACAGAGAAATTGTCCACCAGTACAATACAACATTGTTATTGGCCACCAATAAGAGTAACTAGCACAGATATTGAAGATGCTGAAGATCCAGATCCGTCCTGGTGTCAATATAAAATCCATGTAGTTGGTGGCAATAAGACTTATAGTACCTATGTAAAATCCAATTTAGAATACAACGTTTATTTTGATACATTTAAATTTTAATGTAACACATTAATGCATTTAAATGTATTAAAGACTAATTTTAATTTTTTTTTTCATATTACCTTATTATATGGCTATATAGGGAATTTCAGGAAAGCTTGGTATGAAAGAATTGAAATAGAATCAACTGACAATGAGAGCATTTCAAATGAACATCACCCTTTTAAAAAAAATAAAAGAAGTAAAACTGTGGATACCAGTGATAGTGAAAATGAAGGTAAATATTTATTTTTTCTATCAAATTATTAACATTAATTGTGTTTTTGAATAACTTATCTATTTTTCTGATTTACTCTTTTCTAAGATTCCAACGGTTATAGTATTGAACCTTGTAGTAAACAAAATGAATTACAGTTTAATATACCACCAACTAAATATCCAACACATACTGATGCAATTCAAACATATACAAACACACAACAGCAATCGTCTACATCAGCGTTTCTTAAACTGTGTTCCGCGGAACCCCGGGGTTCCGCGGAGATCACTTCAGGGTTCCGCGAAGCTTAAGTAATTTTTTTAACAAAATTTTCAAGAAAATTACTTAAAAATGTCTAACTAAAGATTATTAATGGGGAAAAAAATGTTTGTATATTAAATAATAATGTCTATGTCATATGGAATAGTCTATCCCTATACTCTAACCAGTCTAACCTATACACTAACCTCTATACTTCTATAATGTATTGTGTTATTATAGTGCTTATACAGTTATACAGTTTGTATACAGAAATAATATTTGAACGTTGTTGATAAAGATACTAATTGGTTATGACCGTCACGCGATAGCGTGAACTTAAGAGAAACGACCGTCGATAACGAAAAGCATATGAGTAACATAGGTACTAGTACTATTCATAAATAATATTTGTGTGTCGTTAATAAAAATACTGATTGGTCACGACCGTCTGCGATAGCGTGAATTTCTGAAAAGCAGATAAACGAATAAAATAACGTTTCAACGTTTCAATACAACGCGGCAGTCTACCGCGTGTCTTGTGACCTGTGCGCATAGATAATACATAATGGATAGGCCATATTGGTTATTAGACGTTCTTCGATCTGTCTCACTCAGCAAAAGAGTTTGCATTCCATGATATTTCAAAAATATCCTTCCATGAAAATAAATTGAAATTTGAATTTTTATAACAGAAGTGAATATGTCGTAGGCATAGGTAGTCAAAACACTAAAAACAGGCATTTTATTAAATGATGGACTGGTTATTAACGAAAGTTAAACTTCAATAATTAACACTTAAAGTAACAAAAGAAAACGTATAACAATTAAGACTTAAGTCCACGTTAAACGCACGATTCAAATCGCAAAATGCAAGTGATATATAATATCGGTTATCACTTATCAGTGTTCTGTGCTATAACACGCATGGCAAAACACACAAGCCATGGAAGAAAAGATAATTTTTTTGCTGAGTAGGATAGAAGATACGATTTTTATATTTCTGTCTCTCTTCTTTATTCGGGAACGCTGCCCGCTATGTAACTAGTATACATAGGGCCTATCCATTATGTATTATCTATGCCTGTGCGTTATATTCGAGTGCGTTGTGTTATAATTTTATTGTTTGTCTCAAAGTTGGTTTTGTTATTTTGTTTGCAATATGGAGAGATGGCTTAAAAAAGGAACTCTAAAACGTTCTTCTCAAGAACCTGAATATTTTGCGGTGAACTCAAGTCATACTGATAATCATAGTAATAACGAGAATGATACAAATGAAATCACCCCGAAATATTTTAGGCCAGTAACTAAAAAATGTAGAAAGTATGATGAAAGTTAAATATCATTAGGATTTATGAATAATAATGATAATCCTCAGTGCGTTATTTGCAGCAAAGTTCTCCCAAATAGCTCTATGGCTCCAGCTAAAATGCGTCGTCATTTAGAATCTGTTCACGGTGAACTTAAAGAAAAAAATGTAGAATTCTTTATTCGAAAGCGTGATGAACTATTAAAAACAATAAACTGTATGGTTCAAACCACAAAAACTGTGAATGAAAAAGCAACCGAAGCTTCTTATTTAGTTAGCTATCATATAGCTCAAAGCGGTGAAACTTACACAATTGCCGAAAGTCTTATAAAACCTTGTGCTATGGAGATGGTAAAATGTATGTTAGATGAAAAATCTGCAAAAGAAATATCTAAAATCCCACTATCGAATGACACGGTAGCTAATTGTATCAATGATTTAGAAGCCGATATACAGAATGAACTCATTTTTCGTCTCAAATCGTGCAAATTTGCATTACAAATGGATGAGTCTACCGATGTAGCTGGGCTTGCAATATTAATTGTCATCGTTAGGTATCAACACGAAAGCACATTATTGGAAGATCTTCTTTTATGCAAATCTCTACCAACACGTACTACTGGAGCTGAAATATTTGATCTTCTAAATTCATTTCTTGAAGGAAATGAAATACCATGGGAAAACTGCGTTGATATCTGTACCGATGGAGCAAAGGCTATGAGTGGTATAATTAATGGAGCTGTACAGCGTATTAAAAATATTGCCAAAAACTGTTCTAGTAGCCACTGTATGATACATAGACAGGCACTCGCTGTAAAAAAGTTATCTGTTAGTTTTAAGAAAGCTCTTGATGAAGTCGTAAAAATCATAAACTTCATAAAATCTCGGCCTCTTCAAAATCGTTTATTCAAAATCCTATGTGAGGACATGGGAAGTGTACATACTTCTCTTCTCTTACATACCGAGGTCAGGTGATTATCTCGAGGAAAGATACTAACTCGTATTTTTGAATTAAGGGACGAGGTACGTGCTTTTTTTTTGGAACACAATTTCGAATTAAAAGATCGATTTCTTGATCAAATGTGGCTACTTAAAGTCGCCAATTTAAGTGATATTTTTACAAAGATAAATGAGCTTAATTTCACACTTCAAGGCAGACACGTAAATGTTTTTACTGCACACGAAAAAATTAGATTTTTGGAAAATTTGTATGAGCTCCAACGAGTTTGATTGCTTTCTTACAGTTAAATGCTTTTTGGAAGAGGAAGAGGTCGAAATTAATGAAGTTTTCATTGAGGAAATTATTCAGCACCTCACTGGATTGAGTGAAGGATTCAACCAGTATTTTCCAAATGACCAACAGGTGAAATATAAAAATGAACTGTGGATTAAAAATCCATTTATTGTCAATACACGACATCCAGCCATGTCAGCAAAAGAATATGAAACCTTTATTGAATTTACATCTGATTCATCGCTGCAAGAAAAATTTAAATCAATGCCATTAGCAGAATTTTGGTGCAGTTCAAAAGATGAATATCCTCAATTGTCACAAAAAGCCGTGTTGGCACTTTTACCATTTGCAACCACGTATATGTGTGAAACGGGGTTCTCTACCTATGTATCGACAAAAACAAAATACCGCAACAGACTTGATGCCGAACCTAATATGTTATTACAACTTTCATCAATAAAGCCCAATATTAAAAATATTTGTAATAATAAAAAGCAATTTCACGCATCTCATTAAGTAATTATTGTTAAAGTAAAATTATTTACAATTTTTATTATTTTTATTATTTTTTTTAACATATTTTTTAATTAAGTACCTTTTAATTAAGTAACACAATATAAGTACCTATATGAAATAATTATATTTTTTTTTGCAAATAATCCTAACAAAAAGCTTAAAAGCTAGAAAACAAGGTAGGGGTTTCACGATTAAAGTGGACGTCAAAAAGAGTTCCACGGATAAAAAAGTTTAAGAAACGCTGGTCTACATCGTCTTCTACTCATGGCAATAGATTTTAATACGCAACTGCGTGATATAATTAAATCGATTAATGATGTTAGAAACGAAAATAAGCAGCTAAAAGAACAAAACCTAAAGTTAACTAATGAATTGAGCGTAGTCAATAAGAAAATTAATTTTATTGAACAAAAATTTTTTGAAAATCATATTGAAATAGTTGGTATTTCTGAACAAGTAAATGAAGATTGTTGCAAAATAGTAGAAGAAATATCAAGGGCATTAGGAGAATCTGTATCAGTCGTATCGGCGTATCGTTCAAAATCAAAAGGGCCAAATAAATCTGGAAAAATTGTAGCTGTTTTAAATAGCTATAAAAATAAAAAAAATCTGATGGAGCTGTCAAGAAAGAAAAAATTCAAAGCAAGTAATGTCAATGCAAATTGGAACGATGAAGGTATATATATTAACAATTATCTAACACGAACAAATAACATTTTATTTTATAAAACTAGAATGTACGCAAAGGCTCATAATTATAAATATGTCTTACATTACAATACATATCTGAATTTATGAAAAAATATAACATTTGTAATAATCAATCAATTTTAATGATATGTGTTAATATTAGGAGCATAAATGCTAATTTAGATGAATTACTATTATTTTTGCAAAATGATTCTTATTTTAATTTAGATGTAATTGTCTTAACTCTTAACGGAAACCTGGCATGACCCAAATAATTGTAGTTATTTTATACCAGGATACAAAACATTTTACTCTACTATGAAAAGAAACCAGAATGATGGTATAATTGTCTTTGTTAAACACCTTTTAGATATTGATTTACATGAATATAATTTATGTGAAGCGAATATTGTGAAGTTAGTTATCAATAATTATGTTTTACCGTTAAATCTACTTTGTATATACAGGTCTCCCACGGGTGTAATTAATGAATTTTTGACTCGTTTAGAAGCAATTCTACTTTCAGATAAAGACATCGTTGATAAAAAGATGACCATCCTATTAGGTGATATTAATATAAATATAATAGGTAATAATAATGTTGAGAATAATTACCTTGACTTGTTATCATCAAATGGATTTATCTCTCTTATAAACGTATTCACGAGAATTCCTTCAGGTAGTAGTAATAACTCTTGTATCGATCACATATTTATCAAATCAAATAAAAATAAAAAAAGCCTTGATGACTTTAAAGCTGGTGTACTTCAAACAGATTTTTCTGACCATTACACTACTATTTTATCCATACCGAAAATAATTAAAGAGACACAAAAATCAGCCTCAGTCGAGTATATTAATTTTAAAAAGTTAAATGATTTATTAAAAATTGTGAATTGGTCGGACTTATACAGTATTGGTGACGTTAACGAGTCACTGGATTTTGTATATGCACGTATTCTTGATGCTTTAAATAAATCAAAGAGTCTTAAATTACTAAATTCTAAATCTAATCGTATTAAAAATTGGATGACATCAGGTTTATTATGTTCGGTTCGAGAAAAACAAGAATTATCGTTAAAAACAAAAAAAACATCCAAACAATAAAAATCTAATAAAGTATTATAAGAATTACAGAAATAAACTAAATTATGTTATTAAAATGGCAAAAATAAATTATTACAATGATCAATTTCAACATGTTTCTGGAGACCCTAAAAAGACCTGGAAATTAATAAATGATTTAACTAATAATCCTAATACTGATAAAGATATCATAAAACGATTAAAATATAATGGTTATCTAATTGATGCTCTAAAAGAACCGCTAACTGCATCAAACAATTTAAATATGTTTTTTTCCACTATAGGACAGAATCTAGCCAATAACATAAAAAAATGTCTCGATGAAGTTTCCGATGTGACATCACATGCGATTAATTTCAACAATTTATTCTCGGTAAAAATAAATTCGAAGGAAATCTTGAATATAATACAACATTTTAAAGACAATGTAGCTTGTGGTTTTGATAAAATTAGTGTAAAAATTTTAAAACACATAGCTCCTCATATAATAAATCCTTTAACGCATGTTTTTAATTTAAGTCTGAAAGTTGGTGTTTTTCCTGATAAACTAAAAATAGCGATAATCAAACCTCTACATAAAGGTGGTGATAAAGAGAATATGAACAATTACCAACCGATCTCTATGTTGAGTAGTTTTTCTAAAATTTTTGAAAAAATAATTAAAGCTCGTTTGATAGATTATCTAGAGAAAAACAATTTTCTTTCTAAAAACCAGTATGGATTTAGACCAAATAGAAGTACCGAAGATGCGTTATACACTGTGACAGAATTTATATCTAACGCACTCGATAAAGGTGATAAAGCATTAGCCATATTTTTAGATTTGGCAAAAGCTTTTGATACCGTAGATCACAGTATATTATTTAAAGCTTTCAGTAGCTATGGTATAAATAATATTTGTTTAAACTGGTTTAAGAGTTATCTTAATAAGAGGAAACAAATTACAAATATAAATGGGTTTTTAGGGCAGGAAAGTGAAGTTGTATATGGTGTACCTCAGGGAAGTATTCTCGGTCCAATTTTATTTATTATGTATATAAATAGACTATGTGATATGAATGTCGACGGTAAAATAGTCGTATATGCAGATGATACCTGTTTGTTAGTATCAGGGTCAAATTGGGAAAATCTAAGACAAAAAACGGAAATAAATTTAAAGAAAGTAATTAAGTGGTTAAATACCAAAAAACTGTCTTTGAATTTTAACAAAACTATGTTTATGGTCTTTTCAATACAAAATATTTTACCACCTTTCGAAGAATTTTCTTTTCATGAATGTTTAAATGCATCAACTTGTAACTGCCCAAAAATCAATATTGTGAATAGAATAAAATATTTAGGATTAATATTCGACTGTAACCTCAAATGGAACTTACATATAAATAGCTTGTTAGTAAAATTGCGATATTTAATGTTTAAATTTCATAAATTAAAATATTTAATTTCCTCGCATACTATGAGGATAGTTTATCTTTCTTTATACCAATCTATATTACAATATGGTATGGTAATTTGGGGTGGTGCATCTAAAAATGTTCTACAACCATTAAGGGTACAACAAAACAGTATAGTTCGTATATGTTTGAGAAAGGAGGATCTCATTGGGTCTTCCTTTTCAAACTATAAAGAGTTTAATGTGCTTCCGATCGAATTACTGTACAAAAAAACTGCTATAATGTTTGTTTATAAAAAATCTAGTTTTTTCTTTATCAAACAGAATAACAAGCCAATAGGGGAAGATAGATTATTTAATATTAAAATGTTACTCACAAATACAAGTTTTGGTCAAAAATGTATTAATTATCTGGGTCCTGTTATATTTAACTCTCTGTCGATTGATATAAAAAAAAATATTTTTAACGATTCAATTAACATTAAAAAATATGTAAACGATGTTATATTTAGTCAACTAAGTCTTTGTTTATCTTAAGTACAGTATTTATACAGAGTATTTTTGTTTGTTTATATTACAATATTTGTTATTATTTTTTTTTTTTTAAATTATTTTTTTTTTGTTATGTATTTCGAATTAAATTACTAGAAAATGATGTTTATTGTTACTCCCTGCACCACCACAAGCTTATCTTAAAGGTGTAGGTAATTTTTTTTTTTTTTTTTTTTATTATTTCTAAATACTTTGTATAATTTGTGTTTTTCAAATAATAAAAAAAAAATCTTTCAATTCAAAATTCAAATTCAAATTAAAAAATTCAAAAAGGGTTCCACGGATAAAAAAGTTTAAGAAACGCTGGTTTACATCGTCTTCTACTCATGGCAATAGTTTTTCATCAAATTAATTAAATCAACATGGTTCCATTACAAACGCACTGTCAACTTCTCTTTTTTCGGATATTTCAACATTTGCTGATAACCAAGAAAAATCTTTTACAAATCTAGACTCTTTGACACCGCCAAACATTTTACAAGACTCAAATATGATCGAACAATTCACATAGAACCGTCATATACAGGAACACAGGTACTCAATGTTCTAGACAAATCTTGACTTAATTCTAACTTTTTTTTCAAATTAGTTATTAATTATTTTTTGTTTGTCAGGTTAAGAATTTGGAAATTCAAAATCAACCATTATCCCAAGATTCTCTTAAAGGTAGTAAAAATTTTATTAGAAATTAATTAATAAAACAAACAATGACATACCACACATTCCTATAAGGCTATAATCCTATATCTGTTCTAAGTTTCACTAACTTGACTACCCTTTAATAAATGAAGACCACGGAGCAACAACAAGACATCTCCACTTTTACAAATTTTTCAGGAGAAACAAAAAACTGTTTTAAAAATTAATAAATAGTTTAAAAAATTTACAAAAAATATATTCAAATACTTTGGCAATAATTATAATTGATTTCATAAAAAAAAATTAAATTAAGTCTTGGAGATGTCTTGTTGTTGCACCATAAAAATATTTTTTTACTTTTAATGTATAAAATAATGTAATTAATATGAAAAATGTATTCTTTCTTATAATATTGTATAAATTACCTGTATATTATATAATTCTATACTTACAGGGGCGTAGTAGTAAGAAAAAATTTCAGGGGGAGGTGGTGTTTCATGTGAAAAAAAATAATGAACAAAAATAATAATAAAGTAGTTTTTATTTTAAAATATATTATACTATAGTTATTACAGAAGAAAATACAAAATATTTACAAAATATTCATGAAGAGCTTATAGCAAATCGCTTGATGAATCAAAGGCTCTGGAATATGATGGATAGCTTAAAAAATGATATAAAAAAATTAACTCAAGCCAATGTACCAACATTAGGAATGTTTAATGAAATTGAAGATAAAATATTGTTAGCAAATATTCCTTTTTCAAAAACAGAAGACATTTTAGAGTTTGAAAAACTATTGCAAATTGACAATAATGATAGAGAAAAATTGGTAAAATTGTATAATCTAATTTTTTAACTTATTTTAAAATTATAAATTATTAATATAACTAATATACTTGTTTGCTAGAAAATTATATTTTTCTCAATTTGCGGTAATGATGGTAAATCACATTTGCGACGCATTTTGTCAAAAATGTTTACTAATCAACTTGCAATCAATTGTTCTTGGACAGGCAAGGCTTTTTATAAAGATCAGACTAAATTTAAAGTAAAAGATTTACAGATAATTTAAATTGTTAAAGGTAAATTATAAATTAAATTTATTTTTATATAATTCAATACAATTATAATTATTTCTATTCACTATTAGGTGTGATTAAAAATATATATCAATTTTCTGACTCTGTATTTGAAATGGAAGTCCAAAGCTGGTTTAGGACAGCAAAAACTCGCTACGACAGGGAAAAGTAAATACTTATGTGTAATATAAATATTTAAGAATATTACATTTTACAATTACCTAAATCAATTTAATGAATATCAATATGTTTTTTCATGACTGTTCGACCGCGGAACGGGGTCGCCGCCAAAATCCTGGACGCTCCAAGTCGCGCCAGATGTCGAAGCTCTGCGCGACGCGTTCCCCCTCCGGAGTTACCGCGCCGCCGTCAACGGCCGGCGAGCTGGCCATCGGCCGTCGCGAACTTTGTGGCGTTTGTCTTTTTCCAACGGCTGAACGTTCAGAACGTAGCGCAACGTCCGCGCTATCGTTCCCATGTGTCGTAAAACCTCGTGTGAACGCGAGGTGCAAGTGTGCCCGAGCTGTGATCAGCAGCCACGATCGATACCTAGTACCTATTACTGAAGTACGTTTTCGCGTTATTATCGTTGTCGCGATACGTATCTATTTACATCGAGTAAAATAAAAATTCGCGTGTGACCACTCCTATTTGTCCGTCGGGTCCTTCGTGATTGACGTCCGACGTCGAGCTCACATCGAGCTTCCGCTCGCGTCTATTTACGCCGTGCGCGTGTTTTGTTACCCTCCGCGTGATCGCGAGTGTTTGCCACGGAAAAGTACGTGAATATTATACTAATTTCGCGTTCGCGCTACTCGCGCGGAACCACGGGCCATCATCGTCAAGCGATTAGCGGGAGATTTGTCCGCCGTCGCCGTTCTGGCGAGGGACCGATATTGGTCGGCACCACGGATCGCCGCAGTCGCCGAGCCACGTAGCCGCCGAGCCACGCAGTAGCCGTAGTCATAGTCAGGTCTATCATTTGTTTTGGTCCCACGTGTCAGTGGGCTGTATATATTATAATTATTGTTCACCAGCTGTGGTATTTAGTGTTAAGTTGATATTACTATTATGGGCACCCGTTAATTGAATTATTTATTTATTGCAAATATACGTGTTTCCGTCCCTAAACTTTTGACTACATTGTACAAATTAAATAACCTGTCCCCGCTCCAGCCTTCAACACCTAACGCAAGTCGTTGCCGACAACCGCACCATTCGTAGGATCGGTAACGGCGCTCACAATGACTATTCAGAAAAATAGATTCTATTAATTTTTCTTTCAATAAAGTTATTAAATAAAAATGTAATGTATTTAGATATAATAAAAGTTGGGTTTAACTTAAACGGACAAACATACTCAATATTAATTTATATTATTACTTATTAGTCTATCATTTCTAATTAACAATTTAATATTTTTCAGTATTCCCAAAAAGCTGTAAATGGGTCAAAGATATTGGAACTATTTCTTCACGTCAGTTTTAAAGGCGTATAAGAAATAAAATAGAACTATTAAATAATAGTCTACCAATTGCTACAAATTTTATTAAAATTCAGCCATCACTTCAGGTATGTTGGATAATATAATTTATAAAATAGGTACATTTTCTCAACTTTTTATTATATTGTTTTAGTCCAATCCAATCGCACTTTTGAAATCCCCTGATAAACAACTTCATTCAACCATTACAAACAACAACTGCAGTTATATAGAACCATGTGATTCCAATACAACACTGAACTTAACAAATGAATTTCATGCTTCTAAGTATTACTTAAATTTTTTTGTTACATTATATGTTGAAATATTAAGTTATTGTCTATAGGTAGGTACACATTTATTTTTTAGGAATGTTCTGCTGAGACTCAGCCTATTGATGACATGTTGTATGTAACTAACAGTAATAAAGATAAAAACCAAGATTTAGTTCAACAAAATGTGCCAATGAGATGTTAAATATTCTTAGGAACACAGGTCAAGAAGTTCCCAAGGATATCCGAACAATTCTACGTGAACATAAGGCAGTTAGACCAATTTCAGAAATTAAAAACGGTTCATATCTTAATTTAGGTATTTGTAATATTGTACAACCTAACTTATTAAAACAAATTAATAATATAACTAATAATATAATGATAAAATTAAGTTTCAGTATTGATGGTCTTCTTTTAGGTAAAAATTCTAAATCACAGTTTTGGCCTATTCTTATGTCATTCATAAATTTCCCCATTTTTAAAAAGAAAATTTTTCCGGTTGGTATTTTTCACAGTTTTAACAGTAAACCTGGTGATATAAATGAATATTTAGGACCATTTATACATGAGCTAAATCACATTTTAACTTATGGTATTCAAATAAACAATAAACAAATACATTTTGAAATAGCTCACATTGTGGCGGATGCTCCAGCTAAAGTTCTTTTATTAAATGTCAAAAATCATAACGGTTATTTTTCCTGTACTTCGTGTGAAGTTGAAGGGGAATTTTTGGATATAATTTGCTTTTTAGATTTATTTGCGCCGTTAAGAACAGATTCAAAAAATATCATACCTATACGTTTTTACCAGTGCCAACATTTTTTAATAAAAACAAAACATTTTAATATCAGATTTTAATGTCAAAAAAACATTTTTAACCTAATAAAAACAAAACATCATTTTTAACCTACCTGTAGTATCTACTGATGCTACACACAGTCCTAAGTCTGTATAATAATGTGAAAGAAACTGATTAATTTAATTTTAAATTTCGGGCAGTTTCGTATGTAACCCAAAAAAACTCGGGTCGCAATTCGGAAAAAATGTTGACCGCGGAACGCAACTAATAGCCACCCTTTTAATGTGAGTATCAATTTAATTAATATAATTTAAAATCATTATTATTATTATTATTATTATTATTATTGTTTTGATTTAAACTTAATTTTAGTATTTGTTAATTAATTCTAATTCCAGCCGAACAATTTAAAGCAACAGCGAGTTTGATAATGTATTATATATTGACAGAGCATCTAAAATTCATTAAAAAATACACAAAAAAATAATTTGTCATCAAAAATAGGTCATGCCATTTGTTGCCGCCGCAACATAAAAACAGTATAGAATATAGGACATCGGTCACGGGGAACAGCTGGACACACACACACTCACATATCACTATTTGTATTGTTTTATTATTATTATCGTTGAATGTGTCTTGTGTAGGGTGGCCATTCGTCCCGGATTTCCCGGGACGTTACCGGTTTAGGAACCCATGTCCCGGCGTCCCGGACAAAGTTTTCGGGACACCGATTTGTACCGGTTTTGGACTTTTGCATAGTTATG
Source organism: Metopolophium dirhodum (assembly GCF_019925205.1). Taxonomy (NCBI): domain Eukaryota; kingdom Metazoa; phylum Arthropoda; class Insecta; order Hemiptera; family Aphididae; genus Metopolophium; species Metopolophium dirhodum. The sequence goes on along the minus strand of NC_083560.1, from coordinate 117,664,011 downwards.
TCCCGGAAATTAAAACCGTTTTTAAATTGGTATTCTTTTACTTACTCGGTTATCGATTTTATTTTGAACAAATCCTAATCGTATATTATTTCGATAACGAACGTCGGAATGTACGACAATTGCAGTTATAATCAGTTATAATTAATTTTCAATCGGGAAAAACCATATTATGATTTTAAATTTCGAGTATTACGGTTACGAAAGATTATACTACAGAATGTATAGTTTACCTATAGTCTATACATTATAAATTAGTTAACAGTTATTTGCTGACGATACAAGTTGTATGCGAGTGCAATATTTATCTGATTTATCAACAGTTTTGTTCGTATTTATAATTTACAGTGTCGTAGTGACTATGCCGCCTAAAAGACTTTGTCATTTTAACGAAAAGTTGCAAAATGATTTCCCATTTATTAAAAAACTTAAATCTACTGACGATTTCAATGTACAGTGTACAACTTGCCATGGAACTTTTTCAGTAAGTCACGGTGGACGATCGGACATAAACGATCACTTCAAAACGCAAAAACATAAGTTAGCTACAAGATCATCGATTCAATCTGGTAAAGTTTCCAACTATTTTTCTGCTTTGGTTCCTACTGAAAATGATTTTTTGTTAGCCGCCCGCGAAGCTACTTTTGTGTATCATACAGTAATTCACAATCACAGTTTTCGTTCTATGACTTGTACATCGGAACTGATTCGTCAATGTTTAAACGACAAAAAATTCACGTGTGCAAAAACAAAAACCAGGGAAATAGTTGTCAACGTTATTTGCCCGTCCATAGTTGATAATACTTTAAAAGAACTATCTTCTGCGAATTATATATCTGTTTTAGTTGACGCCGTTGACGGTTCCAACCACAAAGCAATTAAACTAGTACCTGTTGTTGTTCGTTATTTTTTGCCTCATGTTGGTGTAAAAAACAAAATACTAGAGTTCTCAAATTTGCCCGGTGAAACGTCTGATTTAATTACTTCTAAAATTATTGACGTTCTTACTAAATTCGGATTAAAGCAAAAAATTGTTGCACTATCGGCTGATAACACAAACACTAATTTTGGTGGATTAAATAGAAAAGGAAAAAATAACGTGTACACAAAACTTCAGACAGAATTAAAAAAAGATATACTTGGATTAGGTTGCAACGCTCATATCCTACATAACGCTGTACAAATCGCGTCAGATAATTTACCTATTGACGTAGAAGCTGTAATAGTTAAACTTTTTGGATATTTCCACATTTATACAGTGCGGGTAGAAAAATTAAAAGAATTTTGCGATTTTGCTGATGTCCAAATACCGTGATATTTTATCACAGGGGTCGGCAATAGGCGGCCCGCGGGCCATGTCCGGCCCGCGGAAGGAAAAATTATGGACTGCCAAAAATTTTCTTAATTTTCCTATATATCCTATGCATCACTCCCCCCACCCTTCATAACAAAAATTAAACTAAAATTGAAATCGATTTCATGAGGCGCTGAGACAATAATAACGGTTAATCATTATCTGTGTTGTTGTTGAACGTGCCGCAGTCACGGCTGCGGGCCGAGTCGCTTGCATTCGCGCGCGCGCGCGCGTGTGTGTGTGTGTGTGTGTGTGTGATTTCAGAGGCGATCTATTTTTATGATTTATTAGGAAATTACGATAGCGTTCATCGTATAAAGCTGTTTATAATAATAGTCACGATAACAGAACACCATACATTGAACCTACTTCTTGAACACTTCAAGTTGTACAAGTTACAAGGGCATAACAAGTTAATTTGTGATCTGATATCAAGGGTATCTGCTTTCCGACGAAAACTTGAAATCTTTGAAGAAGATATAAAAAATCAAGATTTTATTCATTTTCCAACAATCCTTGAATATAAAAAGAATTCCGACATAGACTGCAGTATGTTTTTGAGTTTTTTGTCGGACCTTGGTGAAGAATTTGGTAAGAGATTCAAAGACTTTGCAGAAATTGGAAAACTGTCTCAATTTTTAAAAAATCTGTTTGAAGTTTCTCCGACTGGAGAATGGATTGACGTTGCTACAAAATTATTCAGACTTCCAAAATCTTCACTTCAAATGGAAATTATTGATTTGCAAGAAGATATCTCATTGCAAATGAATAAGACTTCGTCTACTGAAGATTTTTGGATAAAACATGTCTTGGATAAATACATGAACTGTAAAACCCTTGCCATAAAATTAGCTACTATGTTTGGCTCTACTTATGTATGTGAAACTTCGTTTTCAAAAATGACGTTTTTAAAAAACCGATACCGTTCAAGATTAACAGTTCACCACCTTGAAAACACTTTACGCATCAGTTGTTCTCCAAGAGTACCAGATTTTAAAAAATTAGCCCAAGAAAAAAAATGTCATTTTTCTCATTAAATTTTGTTATTGTTAGTATGAATGTATTATTACTTAATAAATAATTAAATATTAAATACTGTGTCTAAAAATGTGATTTTAATACAAAAATAAATACATTAATGATAAAATTATGTTTAAGATTTTTTTGGCCCTCGAAATTTTTTTTTTTTAAATATCTGGCCTGCCATATAAATTAATTGCCGACCCCTGTTTTATCACATGCCAAAACTAGATGGCTATCGCTGTCTCCTGCAATTGACAGAATTATTTTAATGTTTGATGGCCTAAAGTCGTATTTTATTTCACAAGATTCGAGTCCTAAGATATTGGTTGACTTTTTTCAAAACGTCACTGCTCTATTATATATGAAATGTATACAAAGTATGCTTAAACTGTTCAATAACTATATTCAAAAAATTGAAGGGGAAAAAATTTTGGCTTTTGAATTAATTGATATATTAAACAGTTTATTAAATAACTTAAAAAACAGAAATAATGAACATTTTATTAATACTGAAATGGAGATAATGATTGATTCTATTGAAGAAGAGGGTTATTTAGTTAAAAAAGAATTTGATATAAATTGTCAAAAGTTTTACGATTTATGTATATCGTATATTAAAAAGTGGACATTACCTAACCAGGCACTAATGGTTGAATTAAATTGGTTGCACTTAACAAACAAAAATACAGTTACATGGAATAATGCTAAAAATACAATAAAGATGTTATCAAAATATGTTAAAGTTAATGAAGATGAATACTTTTATGAGTTTATGGCTTTTATAAACATTTTTCAAGACAAATTTGATGACTGGACAAAAAATGTTGTTTTAGTAGAACAAAAATGGGTACAAATATTTAATATATTTAAAGAAAAAGATGTAAATATATCAAATCTGGCAATGGTTGTAGAGTTTGCATTTTGTTTACCGGGGTCAAACGCGTCAATAGGGCGAGTATTTTCTTTAATGACAACTACTTGGACTGACGTTCGAAATCAAATGGATACTAAAACAATAGAATGTTGTCTGATAACAAAAACATATGGATTGAGTTGCATTGAATTTTACAATGAAATAATAAAAAATTCTACACTACTGAAGAAAGTACACAGCACTGAAAAATATAAGGTCTCTTTGGACGACAAAAATAAAGAAAAATAATAAATCAGTAAAATCTACCTAGATTAGTATACTTATCTTAACGGCTGGAAATTGTATTATTGTTTTTATTTGAATTTTAAGTGTTCATAAAATAAAGATAGCCTATCTAATTGATTAATTTGAATATTATTTATACCTAAAAGTTATATACAGCTACCTATGTAATTATATAGTAACTTACTAGATATTAACCTATTTTTTATGAATTTTGGTGTCCCGGATTTCTAAAAATTAAATCTGGCCACCCTAGTCTTGTGAGTTGTGGCTGTATCGATGTATGTCATTATAATTTATTAAGTGTTTATTTACTTAAATAGTAAAATGTATTATTGTTTTTTATAATTGTGAGCGCCAGAAGGGCTCAAAGGCATATCGATATTATATTCATTATTAAATATAATTGTGGGCACGAAACACCCTTTTATATTATATTTTGTGTTGTGCGAACACCAACGTGTGGTGTGCAGTCAGATTTATTGTACCTACTTATTTTATTATTGTGAGCCATAAGGGCAATACGTTTATACTATTGTGGCGCATCGCCGTTCTATATTAGATATCCATAGGCGCAAATCGCCACATTTTAATATTACCTAATTATTTTATTATTGTAATTTGTGCGTGAATTGGCACCTATTATTATATTTTATTTTAGTACAGGACCAGCTAGCTAGTATATTTTATAATTATTATTTGTCTTGCCAGAAGAGCCGTACATTATTAGCATCTTTATATTTTATAAGTACGAGCTTTAACAGCTCTGTCAATATTTATTTTATTCTGTTCGACCATAAGGGTTAGGTTAGGTTAGTCAGGTTTTATTTAATAATTATAAAATATCTACAACCCTCTTGGCTCAATAGTTGAATATGTATAGTAAATAAATAAATAATAATAAAAATAACTCACAATTTGTGGAGCGCAGACTAGGTAGCTGGTCCTGTACTAAAATAAAATATAGTAATAGGTGCCAATTCACGTACAAATTACAATAATACACATAATACGATACAAATTAGTACATAGAATATAGGAGTTTTACCAGGACATTTAATCTTAGGCCATTACACCCAATATGTCACTACAACCTGTGTCATTATAAACGGTTTCTACTGTATATTAATATAGGCATTAGTTAAATGTGTTAAAATATTAGTTATGTAAATTAAGTTTAAATACATACTTTTGTGACGTCGCTGCAGTATAGGTATATATAAATTTGAAGTTACAAAATACAATTGTCAAATAGTATAATATTATGATAGGTATAGGTGATATTGTGAATATTGTTAATTAGGTATACGCTGAAACTTGAAAGGTTAGACAGGTTAGAGACTTAGAGTACGAAAGTCAAAACTCTAAAGGCATTTAACTATTTGAAGCACGCCCTTTTATAGACTTCCTCTTCACTTCACTCTTCTTCCTCTTCACTCTTCTGGTGTAGGAATACAGTGTACATGATATTATAGTACATAACTACACCTGACCCGTCGGATGTTCATTGGTCAACACAAAATATCAGATATAATAGGTAGATAATATTAATTATACATCGTATACTAGCTGTATTTATTCACTATACGGTGTTCACTATATTATACAGTTACCATATAGTCGATATTATTCTCTATCTTTTTTATAATGGGTGATTTCAATTTAAGATTACTGAAAAACATAGGAAAAATGATTCTGCGTAAATGAGTTTTGTCTATGTTGTGGGCCAGAGAGAGAAAACAAATAAAGTGCGCTGAAATCCTCTTACATATATTATATAAAGTTATGTGTATATACACCGGTAATAATATATACAAATTTGATAATAATTAGCACAACCTATAAAGTGATTTAAAATAAAATAATATGTTTAATTTTTATAATATTTACATACACATTAATATACACTATACATGTATGCAAGATTCCTAATAAGTTTTTAATTGTATGTGTTTTATTGGTCTGATGTGTAACCAGCTTTTTAATTCTCATGGCATGTTGCGGTCGGGCAGGAAACAAATCGGCAGGATATGTCTTCAAAACACATTATTTTAATTAATACAATTAATATTATAAATAAATTATAAAATTTTAATAGTGTACAAAATAATAAAACTTTAACCTTAAACTGTGATGAACAATTAAATAGTATAGAAAATAATACAACTGAAGAAATAAACCATGATCAGAATAATACTGATGAGAAAAAGATTAATATTTAGATTATAACATAATTATTTTCAGAGGACGTAACACTAAACAAAAAAACAGTGATATCATTTTCAAAGCTGTAGAGCAATAATATGGATTTTTATTAATTTTATTTCGTACATAATTATTAGAGGTTTGAAAAGTAACAATTTAATTTGTTCATCAAACCGAAGAATCGATAAATTCGACGATTCAGTGCGCCAATAATATAGACCAAATCGTAAATATAAATTTATCTATGATTAGACAAAATTGTTGAAAATTTCATTGGGTAATAAGTATATATATATTGTACAAGGAAACTGCTTGCTCATCGCAGCAGACAACAATCGACCAACGAAGACCGATACGAGCGCGAAGACGAACAAACACCAGTATACAATGTTATACAGTCAGCCCAAGACCAATAGATGATGCTTGCTACTTGTCCATAGACCAAACCGTAAATATAAATTTATCTATGATTAGACAAAATTGTTATAAATGTCATTAGGTAATAAGTATATATGTTACGGCTTAAGTCCGAAACATGGTTAAAGTGCACATTATCCGGATAATGTGCACATAATCCACAATAGTTGGATAAGGTAAACACTTAACATTTAGAATCATAGTTTCGTATATTAACCGGCTATTTTGCGCATTATCCATTGATTGGTGGATGAAGTAACTAGGTAGAAAAAATGTACAAAATAATATATTATTATATAATCGTAAGATATGAAATTACTTATGGTGCTATTTTTATGATGTGAAAACCATACAAAGATAAAATGGAACTATATAGAATATTGATAATAGGTACTACCATTTATCTTGCGATCATTAAATTTTATCGTAATCGCTTGATGTTACCTATAACATCAGTTTAAATTTAGTTGTGTTCGGAGTAACATGTGAATAAAATAAGTTCAAAAGACGATTTTTACGTGTGTTTTAATAAATTAACTGCGGAAAAAAAATAGAATTCTATTTATTTATCACAAAAAAAATATTCTGGAATAATATTAGAAATTAAAAACGCTAAATCAAACAAAAAAAAACAAGCACAGATTACCGACATTTAAAAAGATATGATGTAATAACTAGAGCTAGGATTTTAATGACCTAAAAAATACACAAAAATGCACTAACAAAAATGCAAAAATGACCTAAAAACTCTAAAAAATGAACTTAAAAAATGACCAAAAAATGTACTTAGATGAGTGAAAAAATTTATTTTTAAAATATTAATTAATAAATATGTTTTATGAATAAAATAGGTATAAATTTGACTTGTGAATTCAACCGCTTCCTGGTATAATTATTCTGAAAAATCAATAAAATCATATATTAACATAACAAAAAACAAAATGTTTGGGAGACATTCTAGCCAACCTCCACGTGGTGTCTCCTGGGTAACGCAAATAGGCTAGTCCCAACTCATGTACTCCATAAAATATATCGGGACCCAACTCGTGTACTCTATAAAATATACCGGGACCCAACTCGTGTACTCTATAAAATATACCGGGACCCAACTCGTGTATTACATAAAGTATACCGGGACCCAACTCATGCTGTTTTTGAAATCTGGGACCCAACTCGAGTTTGTCCAAATAAATTAATGAAAAATATGTCATATTTTTTTACCTGTACACATATTATTGCATTGCACAATTCGATGATTCTTAAGATTTTCAAACAGGAAGCTGCGACGGCGGTCAGATAAAATGTTTTTATATGAAGAAAAACTTCGTTCAACGTCCACAGAAGTAACAGGGGCATATTTGAAATGAACCATATCATTTAAAGTTAGGTCTTCCGGAATACCATCTCTACTTGTATTTTCACCGTCCAGAATAGCAGATATATTTTTTAAAACTTTGAACCCATTATTTTTCATCAAAACATTATTCAGTTTGTTTGATATTGTTTCTCCGATTACATTAGGAGCAAGGGACAATGTAGTTTCAATTTTTTTAATTGTATTAATAGTTTCTGATAATAGGACTCCAGAAGCCTCCAGCTTTTTTATTTCTGAAGGAATGAAACCAAAATTAGATTTTATATAAATCAAATTAGCCTCTAAACTTGATTCAGACATAAGTTTTTTTGCTTCTTTTATATTAGTCGAATCATCATGATTTAATTCAAGTACAACTTTTTTTACATAAGAAAAATTCTCACAATAGTAATTTACAGCATTTAGCCAGGTTCCCCATCGCGTGATTACGGGTTCTGGTGGCAATGGAATACCTGGAGCAAGAGTTTTAAACATTTGTGTACAATATGGTGATTTTAAAAATATTTTTTTTACGCAACTTATAAGTTTATTGACATCTTGAAAATTTGTTCTTATTTCTTCCGCAACTCTATGAATTGCATGCGCCACACAGGTTACGTGCACCATTTTTGAATACAGAGTGCAAATAGCTCTTCCTGCTTTCACCATATATGGGGCAGCATCAGATACAAAAATAAGGACATTATCGTGTTTTATTCCTTCAGGCCATAATGTAAACATGGCTTTATCGAACGCTTTTGCAATGGTTGAATGATTTGTTTTTTCCAAGACATCAGAATATAACAAAAATATTTTTCCTGAATTTTCTGCTTCCAGGGTACCAATAACTATATTTAATACATAACGGCCTTCAACGTCTGTCGTTTCATCTACACTAACCCAAATTTTTTTATCGCCTACATAGTGTCTAATATTTCGTATTGTATTTAAATAGCATTTTTCAACATAATTTTTACGCAATGTAGACTCGTCTGGGATTTTAAATTTTATATATTTTTCTAAAAAATTTCTAAAATTTGTGTTATTTAATTTAGCAAGTGGAATATTAGCTGCTAATAAGGTTTTACAAAGCTCTAAATTAAATGACGATTGATCACTATTATTTGTTAAATTAGATATTAGTACTTGATCATTTTGTTTCACTTCATTCAGTTTTCGTTGAAGTCCACGAGCATGCTTATCTCGACTGATGTGCTGTTGAATTGTAAATTTCTTTTCGGAGGCAACTGCAACATTACACACTTTACAAAAAAGCACCATACCGTCCGTAGAAAAAATATCGGCACCAAACTCACTCACAAAACTACGTAAACGGCTTCCTACTGTTGACTTAATTTTTGGCATTTTTAATGTTGTAATATTAATTTTTAATATTAGTCGTAATATTATTTGTTCAGTATACAATAGTGTACAGATCGGTGTAGAACCATATAGGTACGTGTCGTATTCACTACTAAAGCTACTATTGTATACCTATATAGTTTTGGGTTCGTTCGATATGTAATCTTATCTTACTTACTCTTAGATTACTTTTTCAATAACAATGGACTGGAGTAGGTGCTATTAGTATTGCCAATTGGCAATTACTAATTGCCTATAGGTACTAGTTGGGATAACCTTTACAACACGTATTAAAAAAGCTTAAAATAAACAAAAATTAGTTAAAATACATAAAATGAACGTAATATTTGTAATATTACGTAAAAATGACCTTAAAAATGCAATAAAATGCATTTAACACAAAAAATGCAAAAAATGCAAAAAAATGCAAAATAAAAAATAAATTACATATTCTACATTGTTAAATCACGAAACAAATTTAGTTTTTGGTAAGAATTGTATAGCACTTAAAGAAAAAAAATGCAAAAGTCATCAAAATCATAGCTCTAGTAATAACTATTGACGGAGAAGACAAATTGATTTATCCTATAGACGGTGGTGATTCAACAATCTATTACTACGTTCAACACGAAAGTATGTACGATATTCTTCATGAAATCCATTATAATATAGGGCACGGGGGGAAACACAGAATGATTGCCGAGACAAAGAAAAAATATAAAAATATCACACAAGAAATTATATTAATGTATTTAAAGTATTGTGAACCTTGCCAAATGAAGCAAAAATGTAAAAAAAAGGTCTAGTTACTAAACCAATGATATTCTCTGAAATAGTAGGGCTCAAGTAGACCTCATCAAATGTAGTTTAATATTTAATTGTTAATAACTTATATTAATCAATTTTATTGAAATAAAATATATATTATGAACTTATTAATAATATTTTACAATTTTACATTAGCCATAACACGATGGCTAAAGTTACTTTAGCCGGGTAATGTATACTTAATCAATTTCCTAATAGTTTTTATTCACGGCTAAAGTCCGAAATTGGATAATATGTATATTATCCGGATAATATGCACATTAGCTTAATTCGGACTTTAGCCGTAACATATATATATATAACAAGGAAACTGCTCGCTCATCGCAGAAGACAACAATCAACCAACAGGTCCGTTACCCCAGTACCACCAAACTGAAAATTAAAGTCAAAAAGTATCCTATCGATTATTATTTCATTTGTACACATTTGTAATCCAAATTTAAACATTAGTACACCTCTCCAAACTCGGGAAAATCAATTTTCCCTTGGCGGTACTGGGGTAACGTTACCCCAGTACCGCCATCGGCTTGTATTAGTCCCACCGACTCCAAATTAGTACCAACGATTGTTATTTCATTTGTACACATTTGTAATCCTAATTTAAACATTTGTACACCTCCCCAAACTCGGGAAAATCAATTTTCCCTTGGCGGTACTGGTGTAACGTTACCCCAGTACCGCCATCGGCTTGTATTGGTCCCACTGACTCCAAACTAGTACCAACGATTGTTATTTCATTTGTACATATTTATAATCATAATTTAAAAATGTGTTTAACTGTTACACCAATACCGTGGTTATTATACAATCGTTTTATCGACTCCAAAATGGTTCCAAAAACGCTCAGAAGCAATTTTATAAAAATTAAGGGTACGAGAAAAAATATTTTTTAAATATTACAATATAAACACAACATTTTTTAAGTATATTATATTTTATAAAATATGTACTATCATTACATTTTATAATAATAATGGTAATGATTAATGACTATTAGATAAATAGTAAATAGAGTATTAACTATTCTAATTAATATATTAGACACAACGACCCTTACGTCGAATCTACTACTGTTAATCATAATAATAATAACTACTTATTAGTATTATTTCCCAGTTTCTCAAATAATGGTGATTTTGTACATAGAACATTGCCTTTGATCAAACCCATGTTGTCATACTATATCGTAATACCTACCCATTAACGACGGTTTTTATTAGAAATTTTAAATAACTATTATAATATAATATTACTATGTATATTATGCTATTCGAGCCTGTCATTGCTTCGACAAAAATATATAACAATTATATATAGACTTATATAATTATATAATTTGTATAGACCTTTTAACAATAATTGTGAAATAATAATATGCTGATGGTAACGTGACAGGGCATACTTCAGTATAGCTGCAGTGTCATCATAATAATAATATTATTATATTATATTCGCGCAGCAAAAGCGACGGCATGCGATAGCGTATCGTAAAGAATCTGAATAAATGTAGATACCTACCTATATAACATACAACTCACAAGAGTACACGATATTATATTCAATACAAACACAAATAAAACAATAACTAATAATGGTGATTACGTGTATTAGACCAGCTATTCCTATTATGATATTATGTGGTGTGTATGCCAGTGTGAACACCAATACCATGGTTATTATACAATTGTTTTATCGACTCTAAAATGGTTTTAAAAACGCTCAGAAGCAATTTTATAAAAATTAAGGGTACGAGAAAAAATATTTTTTAATTAATATAATATAAACACAACATTTCTTAAGTATATATTTTATAAAATAAGTACTATCATTGTCACATTTGTAATCCTAATTGTACCCATGATTATTATTTTATTCGTAACGATTTGTATAACCGGAAAAAATATATATAATAGCATTTAATAATACCTTTAAAAGTGTTTATTTTATTTTTTCAAGTAAAATTATAATTATTCAAATACTTTTAGTTAACATTGGCCTTTGTTAATAAAATATAATACACTTACCTATTTTATTCAATTCCTTTTGAATATTTTTTGAAAATCGTATTTAATAATTTAAATTGGTTGAAAAAAATAAAGTTAAAAATTGGAAACATCATATTGTATAAATTAAGAATTCTACATCGTATTCTTGTTTAGTGGATTGAACTTTTGTTTTCATATCGTCATAGGTTTCCCATTTCCCGTTGCTTCGGAAAGCGCTGGCAGTATAGTGGCTGACCGTAGCCCTCGACGTCACCACCATGAAAATTAATTACCCCTCGTAGGTAATACATTTCCGAAATAGCTGTTAGGTTTTTCTCTATTTTGCATAATTTTTTATTGTTTGGTTTCGCAAAGTTTTGTCTCACCAATGTTACCGAAGATTTCTCAATATTAACTGTACTGGTCGATGCTTCTAAACCTAAATTAGAATGTATTATATGTAGTTTTGCACGACACGACAAAAAAAAATAGATCATACATTTTTATAACATTTTATATTTACCGTCAGGCAGTGAAATCAGCTCAACCAAAATATGTGTAGTAGGGTGAATTGAAGATATCCTTTGATGTGCACAGTAAACACATTTCTCTTCTGATTCTCTGAGATATTCATACAATTCTCCTTGGATTTAAAACTCGTAGTTAATTTTATTTAATGACATCATAGTAGAAGTTGTCTCAATATATTTTACAGAACAAAAATTATTTTTGCAATTGCTATTTCTGATAAATGATGGCATGTCTACCATTAATTTACTAGCCATTGATGCTGCTGTGTCAGTCATATCAATGGATTTTAGCCCACCAACTAGGTATTTTATTTTATCACCAAAAAACTGCAAAACAAGTAATAATCGTTCGTAGTAAATATCCTTAAAATCATTTTGTGATATCATCTTTAATATTAACTTAGCAGTTGTATTAGATAATGATTTATTTACAATGACATTTTTAAATTTTAAGCTGATGATGCTAAAATTGATAACATTGAATCTACCGAATGTAATGATTTAAAAATAAGCATGTACGTTGTTATTGATAAAACTTCACCTTATAATAATATATTAACCGAGTTGGTATAGTTAGCTATTTTAAATGAATAATAATTAAAGGGATTTGGAATAGCGACTTTTATCCTATCTTTTATTACCAATTAAAGCATATTATAATTATTACGATTGATTGGGATAGTGAGTGTGGAGATTTCTAAACGAAGGATATAATGATTCGTGATGCACCTGAGTCTGCGTGTCTTAATTAACTTATCGTTGATGATGAACTTACCATAGACAATAGACATTGTATAAATATATTTTATTATAATTTCTTACCTGGTTGATATTTCTTGACCTGAATAATGATAGAATTTTAAATGAGTATTGACGATGTTGGTTTTGTTGAAATAATGTAAGTAGGTACAATTTGTGGTTAAATAAAAGTTATTTTAATAATTCACAACAAGATTTTAAAAGATTTGAAATGAGTATTTTTAAGCTAATAAGCGCTTTACGAGTGTAGCGAGCTAAGACGGTGTGTATGAAAAACTGTGTAAGGCAGTATTGGCTAATGTGAGCAGACTGATCTGAGTATCAAAATGGGGGTTCTACTTATAGTAGGTATTGATCTTTGTACCTTGTTGTTCCATATTAAATTGTTGTTTATTTTTGCATAAATACATGGGTATAATACAAAATATGTTATTGTAAGATTAGTGACATTTGTACATATGTATAATATACATGGTTATTACTTATTCATAGTTTTTTGTACCTTTTGATTAGTATCAGGGTACATGGGTACATATATTTATTATATTTTTATATTGTTTATTAGATATTGTTTTGTAATTTGGTTTTATAATAAGTACGATTGTGTATAATTTTGGGTAATATAATGGGTACATGGGTACAGATATTTATTGTGGTTTTCTGGTAATAAAATAATATTTAATAGTATTATGATGATATTAAATCATGAAGCTGTGTAGGCGCAATGATTTAGATATCATTAAATCCACTTCAGTTTTTTTAATATTATGCCCTCATAATATGATATAATTCGGAAAATTTTTTTTTAATTTTGATGGTGAGAAAAAGTTATATAATATTGATTTTGTTGTTTTTTATATGTTTCATATGGTTAATAGTTATATAATTTGATTGAATATTTTCATAGTGTAAATGTAATTAATTAAATATAATAGGTATATAATTTAATTATTTGTAGTTAAATAGTTTTTATATAATATAATGGTTTAAAAGATTTTTTTTTTTTAATAATATAATGGTTAAATAGTTTAAAATAATATAATTGTTAAATAGTTAAAAATGATAGTTACATGGTTATATGGATATATATATTTTTTGTATCTTAGACATACTTGACTTCTGGTATGTCTTTGGGTGAATTGTTTTCTGGTTTTCCCAATGCATCTTGTTGTTGTTAACTGCATTAACAAACTCCTCTTCAGTATATTTAAATCGTACATAGTTTTTCTTTTCTTTTGATACTTTTTCTATTTTTTCTGTTGCTTTACTTTTGACCATTGCTATATTTTTGAGTACCTAAACATTTCATTGATTATTTAATACAAATTACAATTTAACAAAGATAGGTGGATATTGTGAACGAAATGTATTGACATTTACGTTGAATTAGAAAATATTAAAATAAAATGCACTGTGTTCATTTACTAGTAAAAAGTAAAACACCTTAATCCTAATGAATGAACAGTAGTTCATTCACTGGTTTTTGCATATTTACTTGTACCAGTGCTTGAACAATATTTAAATTGGATTTTAATTTATAAACAATATTTAAATATATTGGAGACTAATATTATCGCAGAATACCGTAAATTGTTGTCCCCATAAGTATTCTCGAAAGTAAGTAACACCAAAAACTAATCCTAATAATTCTAAGGTAGTTGATGAGTAAGTTTTTTCGTTACTTAATATTTTTCTGTATGCGTATCCTATTGGGTGTAAAATATTGTTATTGTTTGGCTGTTCTAGGCAGTCCCTAAGCCTGTAATTGAGGTGTCTATGGTTAGAAATACCTCTTTGTCGTCATCAAAGTGTTTTAATAGTGGTTCAGAAGTTAAAAGTTCCTTTAATAGGCTAAATGATTGTTTTTGTTCTTCTTCCCATTTAATTAGTTTAATATCACCCTTTATTAATTCGGTAAGTGGGTGTGATATTTTTGCAAAATCTTTAATGTGTTTTCTATAATATGAACACATTCCTATAAAAGATCGAATGTCTTTTTGTGTTTTTGGTTGTTTAAATTCTGTAATAGCTTTAATGTTTCTGTTTAGCGGGGTTATCCCGTTTATTGAAATATTATGTCCTAGTAGTTTGATTTTATCATTAAAGAAAAAACATTTGTTTGTTTTTAGTGAAAAGTTCATTTTGTCCATAATAAAGGTGTTTTTTTAAATTTTCTAATGATTGCTTAAAATTATTTCCATATGAGGCTAGGTCATCTATATATATGATTAATGATTTATATAATAAGGGTGAGAATGATTCATTTAGTATTCTTTGAAATATAGCACTAGGTACTGTTGTTAAATCCCTGTGGGAGCCTAGTAAAAGTCATTAGTCCATGTATGGAGGTAAATGCTAATTTATATTGGTCGTCAAATTTAATAGGTAACTGAAAAAACCCACTGTTAAGGTCTAGAGAAGTGAAGTATTGTGATCCTTCTAATAGTTTTTATATAATATAATGGTTTAAAAGATTTTTTTTTTTTTTAATAATATAATGGTTAAATAGTTTAAAATAATATAATTGTTAAATAGTTAAAAATGATAGTTACATGGTTATATGGATATATATATTTTTTGTATCTTAGACATACTTGACTTCTGGTATGTCTTTGGGTGAATTGTTTTCTGGTTTTCCCAAGGCATCTTGTTGTGGTTGAAGTTGTAGTTTGACATCTTCTTTTGTGTTTTGTTATCATTTGTGTTTTCTTTGAATTGGTTTTCATGTTGTTTATGCATGATAAATTGCGTTAAGTTATTGAAGATACCAGCTAACATTTTTAGACTCCATCCAAATGTTTGGTAAAGTAATAAGATGTTAAGTCCGGTGTTTAATAGACAAATTATTATTTTTGTAAAAAAAAATATTCCTAATAGGCGGAGACGAAAGTCCCAAGTGTGGTAAATATTCTTTTATTAATTCAATGACTTGTTTATGTTAAATATTTATTAATGTCCCTTCTTTATCATAAATAATTTCTTTATCGCCTGTTTTTATATTGTTATTGAAGGCATTAATTTTATTATACATTAATTTATACTTAATGGCATTGCTAATGGAGTTGTTGTGCTTATTAATATTGTCATTTTCATTGATTACTTGATTTACATTTTCTTGTTTACTTGGTAATGATTCTAATTGTGGTGATAAATCTATTAATATGCCTTCTTTGACTTGTATTATTTTCTTATCAGCTGTGTAATTTATTTTGCTTATGATTTTTGTTTTTTCATTGATTATAGCTTTATTATTTTTGTAATTATTTATTTTTTGTATTAAGTCATATATGGTAATTGTATTCATTGTATATGAATATTTAATGGGTATTTTTGTCGATGGTTTTATGGACTTTGTGCCTGGAATCCAGTTAATTTGATTAAATATCTATAAATGATAAAAAAAATCTTTAAAAAATTCAAATATGAAAAAATCTATATTTATTTTGATAAAAAAATCTTATAAAAAATCTAAATTTGGTAATAATCTTAAAAAATTCTTTATTTGATACAAAAATGTATATAAAATAAAATGAAACAAAACTAAAAAGAAATAAAAAATCTCTATAAAAATAAAATATAAATTTGAAACAAAAATATATATTTGATATACAATCTAGATTCTAGATATGATAAAAAAAGGTATTATTTCATAAAACAAAGGTTAGGTTAGGTTTGGTTAGGTCTCGTGGTGTCTAATATATTAGGAGGACGCCACACGGGCGAAAATACCGTACAAAAACATGCCAATTTTGTTCCAATAATCCGGCTTACTGAATGGTTTTAGAGCAAAATACCTTAATTAAAAGTTGTAGAGGAGTGATATCGGGTGACGTATAAGACTCGATTTTTGATATTTTAATTTTTTATTCCAATTATTCACAAGTAAAAAAAGTGAGCCGTCGCGGGATGCCTGGCATCTGTTTGATCAATCATCAGTTAACACATTAGATAATTACAATTAATTTTAATGTCGGAAAAGGATTGAGACAAAAATTGATTTAAGTTATCCAGTAAAAATTGTGTATCCAACTACTGCCGATGGAACTTCGATAAGATATAATAAGTGCACGTAAAAATGGGCATCACCCAACCACCAATTGTTAATTGACACACGTCACGGTCACACGTGTACTCGTAATATTATTCTGTCTGCTGTGAACTTCCAATATGCGATACCTGAATCCACATTTTAATTAAATAATTTAAATATTAAAATTTGTTGGAAATCCATCTACGAATTGTTGATGTGCTGAGCATATACATCAAATAGGTAAGTTTTATTTTGTTTTTTAGCTATTTATTAAGGCATAACCATTTATTTTATATTTAACAAATTGTTTGCGCAATTATTAAATACTTACACGAAAACAAATACATACCTAATACCTATATGTACAGTACATACACGTAGATTGTTATATTATTATAGTAATTAGTTATTCACACATAAAAACAAGTTGCCATTCTTTATATATTATGATATTCTAAAATTCTGTTTTATTTTATTTATAAATACTTTTTTTAGGCCATGAAACGTTTGCTTGCCTCCCTTTCAAAATCGGATGAATCTGATGAATCTGTTACTTCTAAAAAAAATCGTAAATCTTCTACAACAATAAGTGTCAATGATCGCGATATTCAAAACAATATTTTTGATATTAGTCAAAACGTTGTAAACGGGCCCAATCAACCCAACATTACGTTCCCAAGACGAAACATCGGTGGAAAACAGAGAGCATTTAATGTTTTGTGGTATTCAAAATACGAATGGTTAGAATACTCGAAAATGAGAGATTCGATATTTTGTTTTTACTTTCGCCATTTCACTAGTGATAATTCCGGCTACAGAGATGAAGTTTTAATTGTTAATGGTTATTCTGATTGGAAGCATATTGGAAACATGTTAGAAAAACACAAGTCTTCAAATATTCATAAACTGTCTCTTGAAAAATATAAATCGTGGATATCTGCTAAAAAAACTGGTTCTGTAGCAACAAAATTAAATACACAACTAAAAGAAGACATTGTAAATAATCGGGAAATTGTGAGATCGTTGATCAGATGCGGGTTATATTGCGGGAAACAAGATATTGGTTTACGTGGTCACAGAGAAACTAATAATTATATTGATGATAATTTAAAAACTCATATTGACCCGTTTTAAAATAACGGTAATTTTATCAAGTTGGTAAAATTGCTTGGACTTGAAAATGACGATTTTAAAACAAAATTAAATACATTACCAAAAAATGCTAAATACACTTCAAAAACAATTCAAAATGAAATTCTTAATGTGTCATGTAAAATTATTTTAAAAAGTATTGTGAAAGAAATTCAAAATGGAAGTAATTTTTACAGTATTATTGTCGATGAAGCTAAAGACGAATCAAATGTTGAACAAATGAGTATTTGTGTACGCTACATAAGTGACAATCGTATTAACGAAAGATTTCTTGGATTTCTTGAGCTTAAAGAATTGCATGCAAAAGCACTTGCCGATAGTATTCAACTTTTTTTGTGTTCTATTAATTTGGATATAAAAAATTGTATTGGCCAATCATACGACGGAGCTTCTGTTATGTCGGGGACTATCAATGGTGTTCAGCAATATATCCAAAAAATGTCTGAAAACCCATGCCCATATGTGCATTGCTATGCACACAGGCTCAATCTTGTTTTAGTAGATGCATCAAAACATGTTTCAGCTATTCATAATACAATTGGTATATTAGAAGCAATTTTATTCATTTCAGTCGTGTTCTTCACTAAGGAACAGTTTATTTTTGGAATCACAAGAAGACAAAAAATTAAAAAATTAAAAATACCACAGCAATGCGAAACAAGATGGGTTTTAAAGTACAAAGGGATACATTTCATTAAAATACGTTTCAAAAGTGTTATTAAAACTTTAATAGTAGTTATCACTATATAATAACCAGTGTAAGCGCTTTGTTCCGTTCGTCAACGCGCCATAGCGTGAACGCTTTGGCTGCACTACCTATTTCGTTTGAGCGTTTGTGAGCGTGGACCGATTACGTGGGCTCAGATATTGTGACGTCACGGTTGTAGTGTGAGCGCTGATATGCGCCAAGTCGAACGCACCGCGAGTGCTTAAAGCGTACAAATCGACCAAGACGAACGGTGCCCACTGTCTGACGCGACTCTGTGTTCGTTAGTGGGACGAACCGACCAGACACCGACAACCGCGTGCGTTCGACATTCAGCCCGTCAGTTATACCATTTTCGATCTAAATTAATAAAACACGACTTTATCCAATCGCTCTAGTGTTGTTTATTTATCAGATATTAATAATTTATAATGGCCGACCTCGGTAACTCAAGTCGTGCCACAATACCTTATGTTCAATTACGATAAAAGTCAGCGAAATTCAAGTAGATGAAATATACTCATTACTAGAGAACATTAATAAAACACTTTGAGAAGTATCTAAAATGGTGAAAAAGTTCTTATTCATACTGTGTAATTCAACACAACAATTGAGGGGTGACATTCCAAAACGTACTATTGCCAAAATATACAAAATCGAGATATGCATCGATTCTTATGGAAAAAAAGGCGGGAAGTCGATTGGTGCTATCAGAATTAAGCTTTAATCATCTATTCCATGAAAAAAATCGGTTCATAAATGTATAATTCATCCAAAACGTACTATTTCCACAGTAAATTTCGTTCAAAACGTACTATTTTTTTTTTTAGTCCAAAACGAACTATTGCCCATATTAAAACCATGTAAGCAACTTATGTGGAGGGGACAATTTTTTTCATAACGCACTATTTCCAGTGAAGTTTTAATTTTAATTTTAATATTTATAACTTATAATCGTTTAATATATTTAATATTGAATAAGATATGAAAATGAGCATTTTTATTTGATGTTACGTAATAGGAGTTATGATAAATTCATTACTTTGTTTACAATTTCTATTAATAGAAAAGTTATTAACAAAATACTGCAGCTATCCGCTGATCTTTACTGATGGTGTAGTGCATCGTGAATTTTATTATTCGTGTCTACCGTCTTGTGAGTCGTGACGACTATAATAAAATATTGTTTTATTTATTTACTTATAAACAAATAATAAAATACACCATAGTCAATAACTAGTAATAATATTGAAATATGGCGAATATAAGGAAGTTATAGTTTCCCCAAACACTTATTATGAACATTTTAAAAAATTCACTTCTGTTAATATATATGATTGTAATTTCAAATTTTTTAATTACAAAATTGTTGTAAAAGACCTAATAAAAACAAATTTTTTCAAAACTACCCAACAAAAAGTGTTTTCATATAAATCTGGGATGAAAACTGTTGGAGTTTCGGCAACATACACAGATAATATTACTCGTAAGCAAGTATTAAAAAAAAACGTAGATCTATCAAAGTTGAATGAGGTACCTGAGCTTCAAAGATTAAACCATGTTAGTATAAAAAAACAAAATGATGTAAGAAAATTGATGAAGTTCTTTACAATACCCAATGAAGCTGAGCAGTTTTATACCAATATATTTAAAGAAACAACTACAGTGGATGATATTAATGACAATATTGAATACAACGAAGATGATGTGTGAATATTGATTATATTTTTAAGTATTTTATTTCATGATACTCAGTTTATTGTTTTTATTTAAAAAAGTTATCAATTTTTTTTTAATTTTATTATTATTTTAATAAGAAAAATGTTTTAAGTTAATCTTGTGATAAAAATCAAAATAAACAAATAATTTATTTGATAATATTTGTAAGTTTTTTATTATATAGTATAAACCTAGTTTATTTAAAAAACATTTTTTCACTCCATTGAAAAGCATGTTTGAAAAAATACAAAAATTTATTATTATTATATTATCACAAATATTGGTTTTCTTGTTTTAGGGCAAAACGCACTATTGATGGAAATAGTGCGTTTTGGAAAATAGCCAAATAAAATATTAAAATATATTTTCACTTTAATTCCAAGCAAAACGCACTAATTACGGAAATAGCACGTTTTGGACGAAATCTATGATTTTATTTTTTTATTTACTGTTATATCTTTTAAAAAAATTATTAAATTTTCATTTGGATTTAATAAAGCAATTCAGATGAATTTTATCTATTTTTTAAAAGATCAGTTATCACTATATGAGATTTCATTCAACGAAAACAGAAAACTGCTCTTCCTGAAAAATCAAGTTTTTGGCAATAGTACGTTTTGAAATGTCACCCCTCAATTATCTCCATCCGCTAATAATGTTCAATTACCATATGTTCAATTATTTGTTGGACCAGACGTGGTTAAAATCATGGAGGACCACGGTATTTAGTTAAACTTTAATATACCTTATGTTCAATTACCTTACGTTCTTAGGTTTTGACTTAGGTTAGAAATTAGAATCGCCATTTAATTTTCAATGTTTTCAGTATAACTTTTTAAAATGGAAAATACATATATCAGATATATATCAGACATGATAAGTTTCTTGACCTCAATACTAAATCCATCTAACCATCGCAAAATTAACAAGAGCTTTATTGGTACCCACACAGCATTTGGAAAATGATAATATTTTAAAGTGCTTGAATAATGAATATTTTATAAATATTTTCTTCTCATTATAACAAAATATTGTACTATAAAATTAGCATAACCACCGCCGCCAACACCACTCCACCAAGGCAGACCACTGTCGCCCGACTGTGTACGTACGCTACAACCCTCCACACAGCACAAACCTGCGTTATCCCGCATTATCAGTTATTACATTGCTGTGAGCAGTTATCATAATCTATTAATAAGCAGACTCTATATTATTTCCAATTTATAAGTGTACGTAATGGTTAAGCGTCGGAAAGTAATTATTTAAAAAATATTCGTGTATAATATGATACGTATATTATGATAATATAACGCAAACAAAAACACACACACACATACATTTGTCCGGTCGTAACCCATTTCGCCGCGGTACCATTTCGCCGCCAAATTAATCCCATTTTGCCGCCGACCCATTTCGCCGCATAAAATTATTTTTGTTTTAGAACATGGTTATGAATTTGTGATTTGAAAAGTGATAAATAGACACAGAGAAATATTTATCAGAAATATTTATCGTTTGAAACGATCTTAGTGCTATACTATCTCAATTCTGAAGTTATCGATTGATAAATCCCCAATAATTATATAAATAAAATAGAATGAATAGTGTGTCGTCGCAGCGATAATTGCAAAGTTACCACAGTCAGTGCCATATGATTATCACCAGTACGTATTTGGGCATTTACTGTTCACAATTTTTAAATAATAATGTCGAATATTGAAGAAAAGAGTTTTTACTAGTTCTGACAGTCATGATTATTATGCATTTATGCAAATATCAATGCGTTCAAATCACTGGTGTTATCTACCACGCATCACAATCTCATAGTTCACACTTCACGTCATTACAACAGGAATATTTAAAAAAAAAAATAGTATAAAAAATCAAATTATTTTGCAGATTTGGGATAATATTATTATGAGTATTATCAATTGATGAATTAATGATTTTCATCGTCAATATTTTAAATTAGGCACATTTTATATTTTAAGACCCTGACAGTTCAATATTAGTTATTTAATTAAACACAATGAATAATTGTTGAGTAATCTTAAGTTGAGAGTTAAAGAGTTACTTAAAAAATAAATTCGGCGAAATGGAACTGCGAAAAAATAAATTCGGCGAAACGGTACCGCGGTGAAATTAAATGGCGGCGAAATGGGAGCTGACCATTTGTCCGCCGCCGACTGTACCCTGCAAGGTCACAGCTGAATAACCACAGCCGTCCTTTCACTCATCATCAGTCTTCACCCCGATTTTTTACCAAGTCATACGTAGTAAAACTATAATGTATCCGTGTTTAAAATATTTTAAAATGTCGTGTACCAGCAGCTAAGTGTCTACTATAAATTCACCAGACACATCAACAGGATTCATTGATTTTTTAGCGAATGGCGAATTTTATGAAATGGTGAGTTAAATTATTTTCATATTACAATTAAAAATAATACAGTTTATATATTATAGCTATCAAATATACCAAAACGAGTATTTTATAGCACGTTATTAAGCCAAGAAGAAAATATCTCTGTTGGCGATGAACAAAATGACCAACGAACAGATGATACGTTCATTTTATTATTGTTTTTATGCATTTTAATATATTTACCATTATAGAAAACCAAAATGATTTATGGGGAGAAGATTCGGAAGCCATTGTCGCTATATGTCTCGAAAGCATTGGACAAATTTATGTGGGGTGAAGATTATAGTGATGATGAAAGGGTATTGAATGAAACATGTAGTAAAATTGAATCTTGTACATAATATATTAAAACTTATTATATATTTGTAAAATAAAAATTCATAATTATAATAAAAGGACATTATTTATTAATTATATAAATATTATTTACAATTCGTCATCTGATACAACCGGGAATAAACTTCGGACATTGTTTCATCGGTATCTGATGATTCCATTTCGACATCTGTCATTTCATCATCAGTATCTATCGATTCAATTTCATCATCATCATCGGTATCTACCAAATGCAGCTCTTCGTAAGCATAGAGGTCCAACATATTTATGACAGGTGGTGACACTTGCTCGTCTCGACTAAACACCATATATCATAAATTAAAAAGAAATATAGGTAAATAATGTTAAAGTTGCTTACCTTACGGCCATGAGTAGTTCGTCTATACGATGCCATACGTCATCTGAGTCAACGGATGGTGGCGGTGGTTCGTCAACGGGTGGTTCTGGTTGCACTCTGACACTAAACATTAAATAAGTCAAAATTAATAATTAAAATAATAATATTAAACTTACATTGCATCAAATTCGATTTGAATTGACATTTCGAAACCTTTGTCATTTTTCTTTTTGTCTAGAAAGTAGAAACCCAAACATTTTAAGACAAGTATATTATACAAGTATTAAATGTTACAGTTGTATGAGTAATGACCTACATAATATTGTTCTTCTTAAAAAATGCATGCATCAGCCAAGTTCAAATCGGTCATTTGTATACCCTCTACCTGTGCGAAAGAGTCTTTTGTAATACTCAGTTGACGATACGATAATTTTATTTACATTTAAAAGAAAATAGTAAAGAAAATTTCGATGCACTTATCAACCTGATTTTTTTTTTAATTATCCAGAAGGGTTTATCCTAAGTCATATTTTACTGTTGGAAAATGTCCATCAACCCTAAGATTGAAATAATGGGGTGAAAATTACGATATTTTGGATCGCCATAATATATATTTTTTCGTATTGTTGTGAACCCCTGTCTGTATGCTATACGCAGTATGATATATAATAATAGTATAATATATAATAGTGTGTAAGCATATTAATATGTGAACAGGCAGAGTCACACGGGCTAAGGGAATTCGCTGTGTGGACAGTTTTGAGCCCGAGCGAGCCCCTACTGTGTCTCGCTGTCTGTATAAAAGTTAGTGTAGTACTGTCAGACCATCGAGCAGAACCTCTGTTAATCTTTTAAGTCTAATTATTTAAATCTAAGTATTCTGTACAACTAAATTTCTTTTAAAATTGATTATATTAATAAAGTATTAGTGATAACTCATACACCACGTATTTCTTATTAGCGAACAAACTCGGATTTGGAGACGTCCATAACAGTATTATATTAATAAATATAAAAAAAAAATAAATATATTTCTCAGACACATTGAGTTTTAGATAAGTTATAATATGAAATAAAGACATTGATAGTCTTTTCATTTGGTTGTTGAACAGGACGAAGGGGAGGCAGCACCATATATCCAGAATCATTAATTGTAGGCCGTATGAGTTTTCCTGTAAACAATTAAATAAATGAAAATGTATTAGTTAAAAATATTTAAATAAAAAAAAAACAAATTATTTATTTATTTATTTGATAATCATACCCTGTAGGGCAATTGGATTAAAACTACAGTAATGTAGATATGAATTACCAATGAAATAATAACAGGTTGTGATAACAGATAAACAGAGATAGCTGGTAGTGGTAGGACTAATTTATATTTAAATAATCAATCAAGGTTAATTAATTTTATACACAACTCAATAAAAATATGTTATCAATTTATCATGTATTTTTTTTATTTTTATTTTAATTTTTTCTTATATTGTTAGTTACGTTAATCTCTTATTTTAATTTGTTTGTTTTGTTTTTAAATTAACTAATGTCCAATATTTATCTTTATGTATTCATTTTAAACAATAAGAACCGTGCCCCCAGCACAAGCTTCGCTTATAGGGGGTACTGCAATTTTTAAATTATATTTTTATTAATATTGTATATATTATATTCTATCGTTGCAATAAATATTAAATAAATAAATAAATAAAAATTAAAAAGAAAACTTTTGCATCTGCATATGTCATATATTTCGTGAATTTTTGTAGGACGAGGAGGAGGCGGCACCATATATCCAGAATCAGTATTGATTGTAGACGGTATTAGTTTTCCTGTAAACAATTAAATAAATGAAAATTTATTAGTTAAAAATATTTGAATAAAAAAAAAAACCAATAATTTATGCTTAAATATTCAATCAAGGTTAATTAAAAAGTAAAAATTACTTTTGCAACTGCAATATGTTATTTTAGCGCTGACTGTCATATATTTCTTTCATTTTTGTAGTCTTTATCCATATAAAACCACAATCAAAAGTATCATTGTCGTCAATGACTATATAAAAAAATGTATCTCTGAGTCCGCAAGCTCTGATACTCGAATACTGTAAGAAAACAAATAAGCAAATAAAACTGTTTTAAATTATTAAGAGCATGTAGTACCAGCATGTGTTATCTCCGTTTTACTAACGTACAACATAGCATATGTTCAACAAAAATTGCTATATTGTACGTTGGTAAGTGTATGTTTCAAAACGGTATAATGTTAAACCGTTTAAACGCCATCATATAAGCGTAATAAATGACTTCATGATAGCAAAATTAAAAAAGAATGTAATAAATACCATAGCAGCCATGGATCTTGATTTTGAAGTTTTTTTTTCTTTCATAAAGCTTAGTTTATCATTATTTAAACTCATTAAAGTCATCGTTTTAAATTTTCGATATAGAAATGATCTGCAAAAAAAATTATTTAAACATTATCTTACGCTACAAAATAATTAAAATGTATACAACTAATTACATTCTTTATTCAAACTTCCACGCATAAACACACAATCACCCTTCCCTAAAAAAAAAAAATAATTACCTTGATTTGTTTTGGGCTATTCTATGTCTCCTATGTTTCCCGTAACTGAATATCGTCGCCTTTTAAATAATTTCTGAAAATAAACGTACTACGTAATTAAATTTAATAATGTATTAAACAAATATTATAATATTACTTTGAAACACGTGTTCATAGATTAGTGGAGAGAGGTCTCCAGACTGCAGAGTGCAAATGCCAAATAAAAGAAAATCGTCAATCGACTTCTTATTATATAATATATTATACTATTATAGATGAACATATATACACGGTGTAACCGATAGAACTGACTTTTGGAATAACTTTTTTTCTAATCAATTTTTTTTAATTTTTTTTTTATTTATCATTTATAGACTCTAGCGCTACATGTATAATTTATTTTTCTTTTGTTTTTATTTTTTAGTACTGAAAATAAAAAAATTTTAATTAAATTAAATCTTTTTATAACATATTAAAAATTGCCATTTTTTAAGAATATTATTTTTAAGGATTGCAGCGTTTAAATTTTTTATTTTCATTCGGTCGTTGATCCAATACAATCAATTAAAAACTGAATTATACGAGGCGCTTTTTGTGTATTTGGTACACTTGCACTTATTTAGTGATGATAAAAAATATCAGGGACATTTTTTGAGAACAGTTTGTAACAGTTGCCGTAATTGATAACAAGTTGCCATCACTAACTTATTAAGCGTTGCACGTTGGCAATCAGAGATATCAGCTGATGACTTATAAAAGTAATACACTAAAGATACAGTCTACAAAAATAATTTACATTTTTCATAATACGTCATAAGCTTCACGTTATACGTACAAATTATATTCATATGCAAATAATAATTTAGTAATTTCTATCATGATTCTTTATTTCTGTGGTTGTTTTATGCTAAATAACGCAAATGTTCGAACCATAAATCAGAATGTAATGCTTATAACAATTGTGGAAATTCAAAAATCGCAAAAAAGCGCTGGTAAGTATATTTTTCACAATATTATACAACACTATTAAATAATTATAACTTATAATATATAATTTGTTAATAGTTACTTTTGGGAATTTAATCATTAACGCATTAAAAGAATACAACTTCAACTTAATATCAAAATTTTTAAAATGATTGAACACTCATTATTTCAAAAAGTTTAAGTGTTTTTTTGAAAATATATTTTTACATAGTTTTAAGTCGTTTACAAAACAATGTTTTTATTTAAACGTTATATTTTTAAAATATTTTTTATCCTTATAATTTTTTAAGTATCGAAATATTTAGAAAAATATTCTGTTTTGGAATATTAAATTAAAACTCCATGTAATTTCAATAAAGTAAAAAACTTATTATACTTATATTTTACTAATTATATGGATAAAATATATTTAAAAATATAATGTTTTAATAAAAATATTTTGTAAAACGACTTGAAACTATGTAAAAAATATATTTTCAAAAACATTTACACTTCTTGTAAACACATTGAAAATATTAATGTTCAATGATAAAAAAAAATCACCCAGTAGACAATTCATTATGTAGTAAATTATTACTTCAGAATTATTAATATGGCTAATGTCTGGATCAGAGTATGTAGCAGTATCTATTGCTAAACCTTCTACTTTTTCACATACTTCATCTATATTTGAGCTAGTAGTTTGCGTAAGAGCCTGTAATGATTGAAATACATATTATTATAAATTTAATTTTAGTTTTTTTAATTGTTGTTATTTATTATTGTTTACATTTAATTCACATTAGCTCACTGCAAATTTCTGTTTTAAATTTTCCTAAAAAAAACAATGACAGTATATTTTTTAATTTAAACGTGTGTATAATTATTAATTATGTAAGATTAAAACTTACAATTTCTTCTTCCAAACTTAAATTTTTTGTTTGTAGTAATGTCTGTAAAGAAATGCGTTTAATAATTACAATTTTTTTACTGTTTTTTTTTTTTTTTTAATATACAGTTTAATAACTTACAACTTTTTCGGTCAGCCTTTTTTCCCTAACTTTCAATATAACCTAAATAATTAATGTAAATATTTAATGTTATTTGCTCTATAATTATTATTATTATTTGTCTAATTTTATTATAATTACTCATTTACTATCAATATTTTGTATATTTTATGTTCATACTTTAGTCTTTAATTTTAACTTTAGTAGAGAATATTGATTTTTAGTAACTTACAACTTCATCTGTGTCGGATTTTTTTTCTGTGTCCAGTTGAACCACCTCCTCCTCTGCATAATGATTGCTTTTATTTTTTTTTTGCCACTAAAATGTTTTGCAATGTGTGATATTGCTGTAAATAATTATGTAAAATATGTACCTATTCTGAATGTATTTTTAAAGTATAAAGTAAAAAAAAAAGAAATGTATTCTCTACCTATATTTTAAGTGTTAATATTATTACATATTATATACCAGTGGTTTTCAACAAGCACACCTAGTGAATACTCATGGCACCCAGTTTTAAAATCACTATTATATACACTTACTTGACGCAAGTTATCCATTTCCTCAAAGCTTTTTTGAAGTTGGTTTTTATAAAAATCTACTTCTGTTTGCGTGCCATTATTATTTTGATACTTAATATATAACTCTCCAACATCTTCAAAGGTAGTCATTTTCAATATTGTGTTCACTATTGTAGTGTTTTTGATGAAGTAACAATGTTTAACAAGCTTATCTTAAATCTTATCTTAATCCCTACCCAATGTATAGACTTATTTTAAGATTTTATTAGGTTTTTTTTTATTTTTTACCTATTGCTAAAAACAATATTGTAACCTCTCTTTTCAAATTTTATTTATTTAAGTTTTTTAAAAATTTTTTTTGAAGATGTCTCTTACTTTCAGTTTTATTGAGTATTCTGAAATATTAGAAACTTTTTATGCATGCCATAAAAACGCGTTAAATGCTTCTCGTATGTACTTAGAAAAATACCCTAATAGAAGACAACCTTCAAAAAAAACATTTATCAATGTTGAGAAAACACTGAAGCAGGCAGGTATTTACAAATAAGTATAAAATCAAAAATAAGTTATTTATTCTTTTACATTTTTCACATACAATATGTTTTATTGAATTGAAAAATATATAGGTATATACATATATAAAATATAACACTTGAAATTAAAAAATATATTTGTCAAAATTATAAGTCAATAGTACATACACAATCACATCACAATCAACATTAAAAAAAAATAAAATTCTCTTATTTTTAACTCTAGGTAGCTTTCCGAATAGTCTTCATAAATCAAAAAATAATGTCACATCTAATGAGCGACATTCGGTTAGTATCTTGGCTGCGTTTAGTGTTGATCCGCATGCTTCCTCAAGGTCAATATCCAGGCAAACAAACATAAGCCATACCTCTGTACACCGTATTTTAAAGACCAATTTGTATCACCCGTATAAAATACACTATGTACAAGGTTTAAAACCTTCTGACCCAGAGAGGCGATTAGAGTTTATAGCAAATATGGTACTGCTGTATGAAAATAACCAAAATATTATTTCAAACATATTATGGACTGATGAAAGTTCATTTAATAATAATGGAATTGTTAACCGTCACAATTCGCATTATTTGAATAATAATAATGCTAATTGGACACGTCAAAATAATGCACAAGTAAGATGGTCTACTAATGTATGGTGTGGCATTATAAATAATCAGTTAGTAGGACCTTATTTCTATTGACTGGACAGCAATATTTAGATTTTCTTCTTAATACTTTGCCGGAGTTGATGGAAAACATACCTCTTGAAACTCGAGCCAATATGTGGTTCCAACAAGATGGTGCTCCAGCACACAATGCTAATATAGTAAAAATATTTTTAAATGAGCACTATTAGTAGTTAGGACGGCCAACTTACAGCCGTCAGCTCAAACAGATTTTATACGATTTTCCAAGTACGAGTACTATCGTTTTACGAAAATAATGTAATGTTTCAAAGGGGGGGGGGGGGGGTATTGAGAACGGGTGCTTGTAAATTGCGCCCACATTAAGTAGGTAGTAAAAATACTATAGTAAATTGCGCCCGGGATTTTTTTGGTTCTAAAATAGGTATAGTAAATTGCGCCCATAGTATCTACTATCTTGAATTCATCGTTACCTATTATGTGTGTTTTAAAAATACTGTTGTTCATTTATTGGTGGATAACTCGAACGTTTATCGCTATAATCGATATGATATTAGCGACATCAATGCCTTTACGCGTATACAACTACTTTACGTAGTACGTACAGCTCGTAATACATACGTACATTTTAGTAAGCCGTTTGCACTTTGCACGCAACAGTTAAACATTATATAAACGTTATGGATATTATACATACTGAAAACCAGAAAAAAAATGACGTTATAATATACCAAACATTTAAATTGTCCAAATTAAAACGTGAGTTGTCTTCGGGCGAAACAAAGTGGCGATGTGCTGTAAAAACTTGTGATGCATTTTTGAAAACTGTTGGAGAAAAAAATAATATGAAAATAACTGAAAAAAAATGTGAATCACCGTCATAAAATAGATATATTAAAATTACAACGACAAATTGTGTCCGCTAGTGCAAAGCGGAAAGCAACTGAAGATATCTGTGAAAGACCAGCGAAAATACTTCATAGCATAGCAACAGTTCAAGATACGAGCTTAATCAAGGTTAGTGATGTTAAATAAATCAAAAAAAAATATGTATAATGGAAGAAGAAATTTACTACTTCCATTACCAAATACAACGCAATTTGTTCAGGAAGCTTTAAACTCAATGAAATACAAAAGCTCCAAAGGAGAGGATATGCTTCTGTATAATGATTTTAATAGTGAACTCGTAATCATATGTTGTAAATCAAATTTAGAAATATTATGTAAATCAGAAATGTTATATGTAGATGGTACATTTGAGTATTGTGCTAAGCACTTCCTTCAACTATTTAGTGTTCATGGATATTTTAACGGGCACTATATACCATTGGTGTTTGGTTTATTGAAAAATAAATCTACTAACACTTATATACATTTTTTTCAAACATTGAACGAAAAATGTACTGAAAACGGGTATATTTTGAAACCCAAATCTATGGTTATTGACTTTGAAAAAGCTATTCATTTTGCTTGCCTAAACGTTTGGCCTGAAGTCATAATTATAGGATGTCGATTTCACTTGACACAGGCCTGGTGGAGACGAATTCAAAAAGTTGGTTTAAGTTCAGATGCCATGACATAATATGTCCGCGTACATGGTCGCCCTGATCTATTCATCACATTTACATGTAACCCTACTTGGAAAGACATCATAAATACACTGTTTTCTGGACAAAAGCCGCACGATCGTCATGACATTATAGCAAGAGTATTTCATATTAAAGTAAAGAAATTAATGGCACTCTTGACTAAAGGAAAATTATTTGGTGACGTACGGTGCTATATGAATTCTGTGGAGTGGCAAAAGCGAGGATTGCCTCACGTTCACATCTTACTGTGGCTACGGAATCGAATTTCATCAAACATAATTGATAATGTCATCAGTGCCGAAATACCAGACCCCGAGCAAGATCATCTTTTATATGACATCGTCAAAAGTAACATGATTCATGGTCCCTGCGGCAGCTTAAACCCTAATGCTCCTTGCATGAAAGAAAATACATGCAGTATAAGATACCCTAGAAAACTTTGCCGAGAAACACAGACAGGAGACGATGGATACCCAGAGTACAAGAGGAGGTCTACAAATGACGGTGGTTTCACTGTAAGAATTAAGGGACTTGATTTAGACAACCATTGGGTTGTGCCTTACAACCCAGTCTTATTACGTACTTTCAATTGTCACATCAATGTAGAGATGTGTCATTCTGTTAAGTGTATTAAGTAAATCTGTAAGTATATAAACAAGGGCAGGGACCAAGCAGCGTTTACGATAGAAAACCAGAAGGATGAGATTACAATGTACGAAAGTGGTAGGTATATCAGCAGTGCCGAAGCAGTATGGAGAATATTATAATTTTCCATTCATGAACGATATCCTACGGTTTTTCATCTAGCCGTCCACCTTGAGAATGGTCAGCGAGTATACTTCACCCCTGATAACTTGGCAGAGAAGCTCAATAATCCTACTAAGACTACGCTTTTAGCATTTTTTGAGTTATGCAAAACTGACGTTTTCGCAAAAACCCTCCTTTATTCGGAAATGCCTTCTTACTTTGTATTTAAGAATAATAAGTTTCAAAGAAGGAAGCAGGGAAGGAATGTAGATGGCTGGCCGACCGTAAAGAAGGACGATGCATTAGGAAAAGTGTATATTATCCATCCACACAATACTGAATGCTACTATCTTCGTATGCTTCTTCGTGAAATTAGAGGACCAACATCTTTTTCAGACCTAAAGACTGTTAATGGTATCCTCTATAATACATTCCAATATGCCTGTAATGTGTTAGGTTTGCTTGAAGATGATAATCACTGGAACAATACGTTAAATGAAGCTTCTTTGAGTGATTCTCCTTCCAAGCTGCGTGAACTATTTACAGTAATGTTTGTATTTTGTCAACTATCGGATCCCTTAACTCTTTGGGATACACATAAAAACAATCTTTCAGAGGATATTATCCGACAAATGGATGCTAACCAAAAAGATGAGGCTCACAACAAATGTTTGATACAAATTGAAGATGCAGTGCTTGCTGTAGGAGGACAGAATATATCAAATTATGGGCTACCTCAGCCAACAAGGACAGAAAATAACTTTGTAAACATAGTCTATCAGAGAGAGATAAGCTACGACCTGAATACCTTAACAAAGGTAGTAGTGAGCAACGAGGCCTTACTGACGAACGAGCAATACAATGTCTATAGTCGGATAATGCACAGCATTAAATCTGATACTGGTAAATGTTTTTTTCTTAAATGCTCCTGCAGGAACAGGAAAAACTTTTGCTTTTGACAAAAGTAAGGAGCAATCGTAGTATTGCTTTGGCTGTTGCATCTTCTGGCATTGCTGCTACGCTTTTGGAGGGGGGGGGGGGAGGACGGCTCACTCAGCATTCAAACTTCCTCTCTATCTCATTAATATAGAAACGCCAATGTGTAATATACCAAAACAAAGTAATATAGCCAAAGTGCTTCGCAATTGTAAGTTTATTGTTTG
Organism: Metopolophium dirhodum; assembly: GCF_019925205.1. Lineage (NCBI taxonomy): Eukaryota > Metazoa > Arthropoda > Insecta > Hemiptera > Aphididae > Metopolophium > Metopolophium dirhodum. Next base: position 117,630,596 of record NC_083560.1, on the reverse strand, counting down.
GGATGAAAGCACTATGGTGCATAAAAGAGGTTTTGAGGCACTTGATAGATCTCTTAAAGATATAAGAAATAAAAATGAAGTGATGGGAGGAGCAACTGTTCTTTTAACTGGAGACTTTAGGCAAACTCTACCAGTTATACCAAGGGGAAGTCGATCAGATGAAGTTAAGGCTTGCATAAAAGCTTCTTATTAATGGCCGTTAATAGAAAAACCTTCTCTCAAAAAGAATATGAGGGTCCACCTGGGAGGTGATGTCACAGCTAGAAAATTCTCTGAACTTCTACTCAAAATAGGAAATGGAGATTTTCCTGAGTTAGCTGGGAAGTTGGTTATCACTAAGGACTTAGGTTTAGTAGTGACAACACTACAAGAACTTATAGTTCAAATTTATCCTGATATTGCCGATATATAGGGTTTTTCAATAAGGACGCTCGATGTTTCATAGTGAAAAAAACAAGTTGTGTGTGAGATATCTACTTAATTTTTATTTTATTTTAAAGAACGTTATATGGCAATTACTTATGGAATATAACATCGTTCAAATGTCCGCCTCGGCTTTGCTTTGTGGCACGTATTCGGGAGGTCCAATTTTCTACCACTTTGTCGCATAAATCTGGTTGAATTTGGTGGATGGCGTTGGTTATGTTGACTTTGAGGGCATCAATTGTTTGTGGTTTATTTGCATAGACCTGCGATTTAAGATAGCCCCAGAGAAAAAAGTCTAAAGGCGTTAAATCGCACGATCTCGGAGGCCAGTTTATGTCACCATTGCGTGATATCACCATGCCCTCAAATCGTTCACGCAGAATGACCATCGTTGCACGCGCTGTGTGACACGTAGCACCATCTTGCTGGTACCACATGTCCTCAGTATCCATATCATCGAGTTTTGGTAAAAAGAAGTTGTTGATCATTGATCTGTAGCGCTCACCGTTGACGGTTATGGTAATGCCTGTTTCGTTTTGGAAGAAGTACGGACCAGTGATTCCGCCAGACCAAAACCCGCACCAAACAGTGACTTTTTCGGGATGCATTTTGTTCAAAAAACAAATCGATGGATTGGTTATGTGAGCGCGCTATTTTGACCCCTAAAAATGACAGGGCAGCTGTGATTAATGAAATTCTTCTTAAATCATTTAAGGGAACAGAAATGGAGTATAAGTCTATAGACATGGTACGGAAGACAGATGACGCAGTTCATTATCCTGTGGGGTTCCTCAACGCACTTAATCCCTCTGGCTTTCCAGCACATAAGTTAGTCCTTAAAGTAGGAGCTCCAATTATGCTGTTGCGAAATCTCCAACCACCCAAACTCTGCAATGGTACTCGACTGTGCGTGAAAGCACTCCAAAACAATGTAATTGAGGCAATAATAATTAAAGGTTGTGCTCAAGGAGAATCAACGTTTATACCACGTATACCACTTTTATCATCAAACTATCCATTCGAATTTAAAAGATTGCAGTTTCCTATCAAGGTATATTTTGCAATGACTATAAATAAGTTGCAAGGGCAGTCGTTGAAGATAGCAGGGATTGACTTGAGTGATGACTGCTTTACACATGGGCAATTTTATGTGGCATGCTCCAGAGTTAGTTCCCCTACAAGCTTAGTCATTCTTGCCCCAAACGGAAGAACAACCAATGTAGTTTATAAGGAGGTCCTATAATAATAATAAAAAAATAATAACAATATTCACATCCTATAAATAAATGTTACCAATGAATATAATAGTGCTATAACAATTAACACACACACACTTAACAATTAAATTGTGAATTCCACGTAATATTAGTACCATCTATACAATTAAATTAAACACTAACACACGGCCTATGAAAATGCCAAAAGGGAAACTAACGCACGGGCGAAGCTGTGACGAGTCGGCTAGTGTTTTATATAAGGCTATATGAAAGAAACTCGAATCCAAAGACCTGATAATGGATATTAAAATATAAATTATAGTTAACAATATATTTAAAATTTTTTTTTTTTAGGTCATTAGCCTGTAGTACTGTAGGGGAGGGTACTGTAGAATTAACAATATATTATAATAGGTAGGTATAGCGTATATTATTATAGATAGTAAACCAATAATTGACTTTGAAGGATCAAACCTTGATCCTTATTCCTAAACTTTTCGTCGGTGAACGAAGTTTCGTAAATGTTACTTTTAATATTATTATTAGCAGTGGTGAAGCGTCATAAGAGACAAAGAGACAACGTCTCCCCACTTAGAAATTAGAACACAGGACAAATAAATAATTATTATTTTGTTTTATAAGATATTTAAAAATGTGAATTTTTTTTTTTTATATTCTAAAATATATATGATGTATGTTTCAGGCGACGAGGTGGCCGAGCGGTCTAACGCGACGGATTCAGCACAGCCGGTCCGAGTTTGATCCTCGACCACCGGGCGGCATTTTTCTCCGTGCAAGTCATGGTGTTCGGACAACAAGTGCCGCCATCCCCCACCCGGGCATGGCAGATACCTACGGGTGCCCAAATTAAAAATTCTGCAAAAACAAATCACGAGTAAACAAATCTACAGTACCCCCTCCCCCCCTACAGTACTACAGGCTAATGACCTGAGTAGTCGAAGCCTTAACCCAAATAAAAAAAAAAAAAAATGTATGTTTCAGTATTTCACTGTATTTGTTAGAATCGGTTTTTCGTTGTACCTAGTGTTGTACAATTATAGAATTCTTGAAATAGATTAGAAGCGCGAGATACGGCCGTGCGTACGAGCTGGCGATACGGGTCATTCCAAATATGGTATTATATTATCTAATAGACGTTGCCACGCAACGTCTCGCAAATTTTGGCGCGCGGGTACAGGGGGGATGTTAATCAGAGTGGGGTTTATTGTTTACTATATACGCTATGAGACGCGTCTCGCCGTTCGTAATTACCTCAATAGTCAATACTTATTAGTTATTATCGACGTCGCCGCGCCGTCACGTTTGTCACGGCGCGACATCGGATTTATTAATATGGAGTGTTCAGATATAATTAGTGAAATTTTTAAAGTTTCTTTCTAAAAAGTATTATTTTAAATTTGTCTACCCTAATCCCGAACCTAAGCTTCGCCACTGATTATTAGTGTTATTATTCATGGCCGTATTCAGGGGGGGGGGGGGTTTTCAGGGTTCAAACCCTCCCCGATATGTCATCAGTCATCAAAAATATTTTTATTGAATTTCCGCGATAATTCTAAAGGCCCAGGCATATAGAACGCGGTCTTGTCACGACGGTCTGCGATACAATTGTAATTAAATACAATATACGATATAACAGCCCGTCGCGACAAACCACGTCCTGTGTTAAACATCGCGTAAATTAAAAATAGAATACAATCATAATAAATATGTGACGTTATCGTATCGCCAACCGAGGGTTATAGACAGTAGACACAATTAATGAATGTTTCGTTTTCGTGTCAAGAGTAATTTCGTTATCTTTAGTATTCTTTTATTTCGTTTGTGTAACTTATCAGAAGACGTTATTCGTTGATAATTTTTAATTCTAACTTGTAGACGGACATATTATTTCTTCATTTGGATTCCTGCCCACACAGCAATTGTTAATCAATACGATTGTATAAATATTTTTATTTGATTTAAATTCAAATATTTAAAATTTATAGTTGAAACAATATTGAATATATATTAATTTTTATTGATTGTAACCAAAATATTTATCAATCATTATTAAATATTTAAATAATCATATTTTATTTTCAATTAATATATGAGGTTTAATAAGTTTTAAAATTTAATAATTATTAAATATACTGTGTTTCAATAACTATTTAAAATTAAAATTAGACGTTTATCCAATATTTATATTTAAAATTAATTGTTGGTTTTGTGTTGTTTGGAATAAATATTTTTATTTTCAACTACTATTTAATGTTTAAATATCGTTACAAATTAATTTAAATTAAATATTAACATATTATATTGATATTAAGTTAAAAATGCTTCAATTTCTATGTTATATAATCAGGGCTGTATTTAGAATTTAGGCGCCCGGGGCACTTATAAAAATCCACCCCACCCCATTTTGTGGCAGAATGAGGAGGGGGGACAAGGCCACCCGCAGCGCGGGGGGGGGGGGGCTGAATAAAAAAGTCCATTAAAATTTATCGCCCCCAAAAAATTTCACGAGAGGGGCAATTGCAGCCCACCCTGGCCCCCCCCTAAATACGGGCCTGTATATAATTATAAATTGTAGTCGCCTATATATAGGTATATATATATATATATTTTAATTATATTACCTTTTATCTATGATAATAAAAGGGAATGTTTGCACTTTGCAGGCGTATGTTTAGCCGTATAGGTACAATCGACTCTTACTATTAATTTCTATTTTATATATTATTATAATTACCTACTCAAAGTATAGTAGCTGGTACCTATATAATAACTGTATAAATATATATTTATATTATACAGAAAAATCTATCTTTTTCTTTTTATTATGTTTTATAATTTTTAAAATTATGTAAAATTTTTATTATATTATATTTTGAACAAATGAAAATATATAAATATATTGATATAATTATAATATTATAATAAAATCATAGATGGCAGCGATAGAGATTAATACAAAATATAATGTTTTGTCGCAATAATTTAATTGATAGACATTATTTTTATTATTAATTTTTAATAACCCTATCGATTTTTGATTGTATTTATACAATTTAAATATATAAATCTGATAACCTGCTGCAAGGATTGGGACTTTATGAATTTGCATATTTGTTCATTAGGTGAATATAGAAAAAATCTGGTTCGGTATAAAAATTTGTTTTGTGTTGTCTGGGTTTGAAATTTAAAGTTTAAACATTATTACAGTGAATATTATTGATTTTTTCTATTAATATCCATATTTTAATATAGATTTATTGATTTAATTATTACTATACTAACTGCGTCATAAAGAGTTAAGATACTTTATCTAACTTAACAACTTTGAGTTGGTAGTTTCAAGTTTGGTACATTTAATATCTTGATACAGACTTGATCTAGACGTTCTAGTACCTAAGACCTAAGTATTTTATATAGTTGTAAAATATGTAAGAGTAAGACCTACCTCAGGTTCCTTGTGATTTTATTTAATTGGTTTTAAAACAGTACCTATAGGTATTTTACTTATTTTATGATCTCTGTATCAGTAGTTGCAGACTACGTGTATCAAAGGTAAGGAATTATTATACTCGCTATTATTAAGAAATGCAATTAACTAAATGCAGGTTAAAAGCGTATAGAATATTAGAATCTATACTATAGATGCGGATTGTTCTACATTTGTTTTATTTAAATGTAGGTATCAGAATATTCATTGTTATTTTTGTAAGTATTAGCCATTAAGACGTACAAATTATAATATTACAATACAATATTCAAAATTCAGTTTGTAGGAGATGATACTGTTTAAAATAGTTGTAAAATATAGTAAATTATTAAGCTGCGTACACTGCATTAGCGAGCCGAACCTCTTGCGAAGTGCGAACTATTTGCGAACCGTTCGCACGAATCCATTTACCGTCGGTTTTTTTTGACCAACTTCTAGCAAACTTGGTACAAATTTGGACGTCACAAACGGTTTGCAAAAGGTTCGGCGGCTTAACAATATTGTCTATTTTAAGTTATAAATATAGAAATCTGTTGTTGTTGAATTATAATTTATAAGTAATTTGCGGGGAAAACCATAAACGACCGTTGCGTCCACCGTACTCCGCACTGCCCATGTTTATCGTTCGGGCACGGCGTTCGTTGGCCGTCGGCCGTCTGTCACGCACTCACACGACAATCGACAATACGACATCGGACATACATATTACATACACTGATACAAATGTCAAATAATTACAATTACATTGCAGATTTAACCAAGTATTCTTGTCTAAATGCATTTTACATTTTAACATAAAACATTCAACATACGTATTCGTCACTTGTAATAATTAATAATTATTATACTGTACGTTTTATTGTGTCGTTCGTTTTTTACGATGGAAGTCATAATATAAAAAATATCTGCAGTTTACAGTTCACGAACACATGTTTGTCTACATTTTGGTAAGTATACTTAAGTTTTTATTATCGTGCTCATTATTGTTAATTGTTATTAATATTAGGTATAAATTATTGTAATCACCTACTAAAACGATGTAGACAGAATCAGAATGAATAGTTAAGCATAAAAATAATAAGTTATTTAATATAAACAAATAGGTATTACATTTTGTATTACGTATATTGTTATTTCTATGTAATATGTTATAAATATATAGTGACGGGCCAGTTTCATTATACTGCAGGTGATATTATTAAGTAATTCATTTGTTTTACTAAGTATATTAATATGTAACAATGTAAAATTATATAAATTAATTATTGTGGTTGGACTCCCTACTTTCACTATAAGCTTATTGTTTGTGTATTAACTTTGTTGGTTACCTACACATTTTGACCGTTGCTACAATCTGTAAAATATGTAAATACAAAATGTATATAATATAGTGTTCTTAAATTGAATTAATTTAAATATAAAATATATTAATACCTATTGGCTATTACTTAAGCAAGTTGTTTGATAACTTATAAATATATAATATACCTAAAATGTTTAAGTACTAGCCATGGTGGTGTAAGTAGCTGATAGTGTAATAAGATTATAATATAATATATAAATCATATTATGTTCAGAATTAATATTAATGATAGGAGTTGGAATAGTCTGCTATTGGTAACAATACTCTGGACGTACAAATTTTTAATTACAATTTACAGTTAACTATAAATTTGTTTTTCCTTTTAAAAAGGTTATTGGATGAAGTAAAAATTGAGATATTCGCAAGTTGACGATTGTAATGTACCTATAAACATAGTACATTTATGTCAATAATTTATATTTTTAACAACTTAAAAATTATAAATTTACAGCTTCAGACGCCACGATAAATTATTAATTTATATCAATTGGGATTTTGGTAAGAATAAACAAATTAAATTTACAATTAAATATTAAGTAGATAATTTTTTTTTTTTTTTTAATAAATTAGTTACCCTAAAGAAAATTGCAGTATACTGTTGCTGATGAATTCAATGCTTGGTATTGAAGTATAATTATTATAGAAATTGTATATTAGCATATTATGCTTTTATCATTTATTATATTTATATAAGTTTCCAGACGCCAACAAAAATATAGGTACACAGTATTATTTTTATATTATTTTCAATGTAAATTTTATTTAAGTTAGTAATAAGTTTAATTTATTTGTTTTACAATAAATTATTAATAGTTTGAAGTTAGCTGGTAGGTAGTAAAGTGTTTTCATATCTACTATTATTTACACTAGTAGGACTTTTCTATAATATATTATACATATAATAATAGTCATTCTTTTATTTTATTTTAATGACAAATATGTCTAGTAAATCTGAAAGTAAATCTACTAAGCGTAGAAGATATTTGAACGATATGGAAACTATTGATTTTATTGTTGAAAATCAAGAACAATTAAACTTTTTCCCACAATCAAGTACATCCCAAGATAATGGTAATAATTTGGTTGTAGAAAGCCATGCTAGACCATCTCCCAGCGTAATTGGTAATGATGATCACCTTTCTAACAGTCTTAGTATTGATACATCTACCTTTCCTTTTTCAAGTATTAATTTTGATAACAATAATGTAGACATATCTGATTATGGTGATCTACAAAATGAATCATGTAGCTCCGATTCAAATGATGAATGTTTAACAAATGCTAATAATATTTTATATGATGATCAATGTTCTATTCTTAAACTTATTGCTAATTGGACAATTGAACATAATATTACATTATCTGCACTATCTTCTTTATTAAAGGTTTTAAAAAATCATAAATGTTTTAGTTATTTTCCTGTTGATGCTAGAACGGTGTTGAAGACACCTAATAAACCTAACAAAATTCAAACTGTTCAATCACGATATTATTACCATTTTGGTATTGCAAATGGTTTAAAATCTCATTGTAATTTTTCAATTATTAAAAAAAATATAATTAAATTGGTTGTTGGCATTGATGGTTTGCCTTTGACAAAAAGTTCCTCAAGCGCCTTTTGGCCAATTCTCGCATATGCTCGGTACAGTTCTTTTAAATCTAATGTGTTCATAATTGGTCTTTATTGGGGGAAAGAAAAACCACAAAACAGTAATTTATTTTTAAAAAATTTTGTTGATGAACTTAAACTTTTAGCAGAAAATGGTTTGGATACTGGTTATGGTAAAAAGTATGTGAAGGTAGATACATTTTGTTGTGATACTCCAGCCAAGAGTTTTATTTTATGCACCAAAGGTCATGTTGGATATTATTCCTGTCCAAGATGCACCGTTGAAGGTGAACGTATAAATAATACCATGTGTTTTCTAGGTACAAATTTTCGCAATAGAACTCATTTAGATTTTATAAACCGTATTGATGATGAACATCATATAGGCAATACAATATCAATTTTAACTGAAATACCTTATATAAATATGGTGGACGATTTCAGTATTGATTATATGCATTTAGTATGCTTAGGTGTTGTTAAGAAATTGATTTTATTATGGTTGGGTATATTTAAAAAATCTCCTGTACATGTTCGCATACAAAGCCGATATGCAAATATAGTTACCAATCGTCTCTTATTTAATAAAAAATATGTAACTGTTGATTTTTCAAGAAAACCTCGGGGATTAAATGATGTAGTGAGATGGAAAGCAACCGAGTTTAGACAGTTCTTACTTTATACTGGACCTATAGTGCTAAAAGGAATTTTATTGGATGAATGTTATATTCATTTTATATGTTTACATGTAGCCTTTAGAATTCTATTATCTTCTAATAGTACTGAAAAGTTGGTAAATTTTAGTAAAAAAATGTTGATACATTTTGTTGAAAAGTTTGAAGAAATTTATGGATCTCAATTTTCATCTCAAAATATCCATGGATTAATCCATATTGTAGATGATTATAGGAAATTTGGCTCCTTAGAGGAATGCTCTTGTTTTCCATTTGAGAACTACATGAAGTTTTTGAAAAAAATGGTAAGAAAACATGAGAGACCACTAGAGCAAGTAATAAAACGCTATCAAGAATTTTTAACCTTTAGTGAATGTAAATTAAACAATCCATGCAATGAAATAATATACAAAAAAAAGCATGTTAATGGACCTTTACTTGAACACTTTACTACCTCTCAGTTCCAAATAATTGTTAAAAATAGAATTAAAATAGATATAAATTCTGTTTCTGATTGTTATATAGGGTTTGATTATGATAAAAAATTATGTATTTTTAAAGTTATAAATATTTGTAAAGATTCTATTAATGGTAGAAATGTATTTTTGGTTAAACAATTTAATAAAATTTGTTGTTACTTTAAAAAACCTATTAATAGCTTAAAGTTAGGTATAGCATTAGTTGATGAATTATCTGAAGATTACACAACAATTGATGTAGAGTTAACAGAATTTTCTAAGTATATGATATTAATTGATAATGATAATAATAATGTAGCATACCCCATTTTACATACTCTTGATGTTATTTGATTATTATTTGTAATACAATTATTAATTTTATGTGTATGTTATAACATATAACCATAAATAAATTGATCTTATTATATATTTTATTTACTTTTTATTATTACAAATTCTGAGTTGATAAAATACTTAATATAATATTTATATATATTGAATAATTGATAATATCTAAATAATATGTATAGGTATCCTTATAAATTGTAATTTATGCTATGATATTTATTGTTTAACAAACATTATTTATTGTTGTATTATTATAGTATTAGAATATGGCAACCTATTCAGTAGTTCACTTTTATGGTGATGACTCTGTAGAACCTGTACCCAGTTTTTGGTTCACAAAGAATGGAACTTGTGCGTGGCCAAAAAACAGAGCTTTGATTAAGAAATTTGTACAACTTAAAACTATTCCTAATGAAATTGAATTTGATTACCATGAAGCAAGAATTCTTAAAAAAAATATCAGTAAAAAATATTATTTGATAACAAAATTCCTAACTATTAAATACTTTTAAAATTTGATACCTTTTTATACTATAGAATCATTTGGAGAAGCTAATAATTTGGCAGAAAAAGGGTGTAATCAAAGTGACCTGTCAGATATTGGTGAATTAAAGTCTAAGAGAAAATTAAAAGTAAAAACCAATAACCAGTCATATTCAGATTGTCCCGAGTATTCAGGTTATTAATTTTATTTGTTCTCCTAATTAAATAATAATATATCTGTATATTTTAATTTATAACACTTATGTATCACAATTATTATTTTATTTAGATTCTGATGATGAAAAATTCAATAAAAGTAATAAGTCTGATCGTACATTAAAATATGCAGGTTGGTCTCCTTCTCCAAAAAAGTTGAAAAGTAAGTTTTTACTTGTAATGTATTATAATAAATAAATAAATATCTATTGTATGTTATTTTGTACGTATAATATATATGAATATTTTTTTTAAAGTGCTGAAAAATCAACAAAGACCATCGATAGTTAAACAGCTGTCTTATGACATACCATCAAATTTGACTGATAAGTATAAGAATGATGGTAAGTCATAATGTATTTGTTATTCACTAATAATTGCTACAAATGATTTATATCAATAGGATAGATGTATTATATATAATCATGTTTTGTTTTTACAGTACCAACATTTAATTTAAACTATTATGATAAAATTAATAGTAATGAAGAAATCATTGAAATTCAATTAGAATCTTCTGATGTTCATCTTGGTAAATATTATTTTTTTTAACAATAAAGTTATTATTTATTTATTTAAATTTCAATTATATTTTAACAGATGAAAGAAGTTCAGAAGTATGTATCAGAACACCTAAACTATTAGACATATCTACAGAAGCTGTTAAAAATAGTACACCACTAGGTAATTCTTCAGTTTGATTTAAAAATATACTTTATATTTATATTTACAAATTTCATACAGGCACAGATTATCAAAAAGAAACTTTACATATGTTGACATTTATCAAACATGAATTAAGACGTATCATAAACAATCAAAGGGATATGGCTCAAAGACTTGATTTTATTGAAATACGTTTAAATAGCATGCCAACAAAAGATTCTTCTATGAATGGGATATCCTCATCATTATTAAATGATATGACTTGTCCGTTACCCATCGATAATATGGCAGATCTTGATACATTGGAAAATAATATTTTGGGAGAAGGTACATTCCGCATAAACTTGGTAAGAAACTAAACTATCTTTGATTTACTTATAAAATGGTTGAAATATTGAGTTTTAATTAATTATAATTTAATTTTTGTAACTAAATAAGTATAGTAATTTTAGAGTAATCGAAGAAACAAGTAAAAGTTCTGTGCTAAATAATATTATAATACGCTAGGTATTCATAATAATATTATATAATACTATTAAAAATACTAGCTATTATTTTATACCTATAAATATTTCTAAAAAAAGCAACTAAGTAAAATGATTATCATGGATATATTTGTCGTATAATTTTAGAGGATGCTACCCATGCATTTGTTGTCTCTGTCTTACACACGTACGACATATCAAAATTGTGTTCACTAGTTTCTATAGTTTTGATATTAGAGTGAATTGACCTTTTATACAATTTTTAGATAATAACATTATTTGTGCTTAAGCGTTGGCTTTTACTAAATATGTATTTTAATTTTCAAGAGAGATATGATCATTTTTAATTTTTGATATTTCACATACCCATATTTTGCTTTAAAATGAAAAAATTTAAAAATCGCCAACGCTTAAGTACAGAGAATGTTCTTACCTAAAAGTTTAATAATAGGTCAACTCACTCTAATATCAAAACTATTGAAACTAGTGAACAAAATTTTGGTATTTCGTATGTGTGTAAGACGGAGACAACAAATGCATGGGTAGCATCCTCTTAAGGACTTGGAAGATCATGGCCAAGTTTCTTATATGTATACCTACTGTCTAATATTTGTTTACTCAGTTATTAAAGTATAAAGGATAAGTTGTTTTTATTTTCATTTATTTCCTTAGTTTTGAAATTTGAGAGTTTTGCCTTTACAATTATTTTAATATATTTACATATTTTTAGGTGAATGAACTATCTTATATTGGTGGAAAAAATGTTAAATCGATGGTAAAAAGGCTTATGGCTAAGTTATTTAAAGATGAGTTACTGAAAGACTTCTCTTATACAGGGAAAAAAGGAAAACAGAAATTTTCAAATTTAGCAACTTGTTCAGTAATATTTGGTAAGATGCATAATAATTATATAATATAACTATTGATTTTATTGTGTAGTAGGCAGTGGTGTAGGGAAAAGATGATTATTTTTAAGCAATGGTTTTTAAAAATGTATGGGTGGGTGTACCCATGATGCTTAATTTAGTAAAATTTGTAAGTCAATAGTGCAGATAATACATGCTCAGGCTACATAACTACTATAATCATTTATTAATATGATATTTTATTATCAGGTACAATATAATAATAACAATGTTCATTTATTATATAAATATAATTCATTTTATAACTAAAATAAAATGTGTAAAATATATCTTATTAAATCAAAATTTAAGATAACTAATAGTTTACATGCAATAAAATAAATAACTATAATAATGTACACACATAAATTTTAGTAAAACTATTTGCAGATTTGTAAACATATAAATGCATATGTTTTAACATGTTATATAAATGGCCATCAGGAAGAATATATTATATATCCTCATTCAACATAAATATAATCTTTTCTCTTAACCAAAAATAAGTTAAACACACTAATGTGTAATTTCTGTTTAGTTATAATGTATAATGAATACTACTTATATGCTATATTTACCTATTATTAAAACTTTCTTATTTAATTTTTAGATGCCATCAAAACTCAAGAAAAGTTTAAACACAGTACTCAAAATGAAATGGAAGATATTATTAAGTATGTACTTGCTCAAGCTCCATTTAATTTGAAGAGGCAAATTGAAAAAAAAAACTAACCTTTATATTTTTTATCATCCATACTAATTCTTTTATTTAAAGCTGTATCAATTTTTTTTTAATCCAAGTTGGAATATTTTTTTTTTAAGCGATTTAAATATATTAAAACTTAAAAGTTTAAAATAAATAATATATTTTATACAATGATATATTGAATAATATTTTTTTTTTTTTTTAGATTGGAATTTCTTTTATTTTTAACTGTTTATTTTCTTTTTGAGCACATATACAGTGCAGGTTTATTTAAAAAAGTATTTATATATTATAATTTACAATACCTAGACATTAATTCCTCATTTAATTTTTATATTATGTGTACTTAATTTTTGATTGTATAATATTAATTAATGAAAATAAAATGTTAATTATTATTAATTGCAGTTGTTTATTTTATATTTATTTAACATTTGTTTTCCTCGTATTCAATGTAAGTTAACGTTGATGGTACATTAATTAACCATTACAAAATCATAAATAAATATAAATTTATAAATATTAATTATTTAATATTGATTAAATATTTTTTTTTTACTTTGATTAATAATTATACAAAGGGTTCAACCAATATTTATTAGGAATTATATAATATATAAAAATCTTTTATCTATGAAAATTTAACATTTGTTTAATATTGAATACTTTTTTGAAATATTTATTTAACTTTGTATAAATATATCATTGCTGTGTGGGTGGCGGCTGACATCACTGTACAAGGCGAAAATCAGTTAGTGTTTCTACTACTATTATAGTATTATACTATTTTCTATTATCGGAGACCGACTATTTTTATTTTGTTTTTGCATTCGAGACAAGCACCGTGTTTAATGCGGTTATTATAATATTAATATCATAATAAATTATATAAATTATCCCCCCTCTTCGGGGCGTAAGATCAATAAGATTATTATTATTATTTGTTTTTATTATTATTACGTTGAGGACAAGCATCGTATTTAGAACGATATTTACAAAAAATTGCTTTAAAACATCGATATGTTTATGTAAAATATTTTTTTTTTTTTTAGTATTCATTCTGAGAATTTATGTATGAAAATGAAACGAGTTCAAAAACAGTTGAGTATTTCAGCATTTACCCAAATAAAAAGAAATAAAATAGACAACCCTACTTCTGAAAATGTATCAATTGACCAAGCTAACTTATCAGAACAAGCTGGGGAAAATGATATTGGTAATTATGTGCATAATTTAGAAATTAATGATTTAAAAAAAGAAGAACTTTTAAAAACTCCATGGGTACCACATTCGACGTATATTTTCCCTGTTAAAACCAAAAGAAATTTACGATTTCAATTATCTTGGATAAAACGATTTTCATGGCTAAGTTATTCACAAATTTTCGAAGGAGCATTTTGTAGACCATGCGTTTTGTTTGCTCGAGAAAAAGGAGGTAAAGGTGGCCATCAACAATTAGGTGCACTTGTTTCTAAAGAGTATACTAATTGGAAAAATGCTTTGCAAGATTTTCAACTACATGCTAGTACGTCATATCACAAATTGTGTGTTGAAAAATCTGATAGTTTTTTAAAAGTGAATGAAGGAAGATCTAAAAACATTACTGAACAACTCTGTATTGAACGTTCTAGACAAATAGAACAAAATAGAAACATTTTACTTTCTGTTATAAAAACAATTATTCTTTGTAGTAAGCAAGAAATTGCTCTCCGAGGTTCAAACGATTTTGGAAATTTAATGAACATAAATACTTTTAATGACGGAAATTTCCGAGCACTTTTACAATTTCGTGTAGATTCTGGTGACACTATTCTAGAAGAACATTTGAAAAATGGTCCAAAAAATTCGTTGTATACTAGTCCTGGAATTCAAAATGAGATTATTTCGATTTGTGGTGATATCGTTAAGTCAAAAATAATCCAAAGAGTTAATGCTGCCGAGTGCTTTTCTGTGTTAGCAGACGAAACTACAGACATTGGAAGAATTGAGCAAATGTCGGTATGCTTGCGTTATTATGATCAAGGCGATAAAAAAATTCGTGAAGACTTTTTAGAATTTACACCTGCTGTTGATCTTACTGGAAAAGGACTTGCAACTTTAATAATGAGTAGTTTGCAAAATAACGGCATTAACTGCCAGTTTCTAGTTGGTCAAGGCTACGACGGTGCCTCGGCAATGAGTGGTTATTTACATGGTGCTCAAGAATACATAAAAAAAGACTTCCCCATGGCTCTTTATGTACACTGCAGTACTCATTCACTCAATCTTGCGTTGGCAAACGCCAGCTCATTGCCCACAATAAGGAACTGTATTAGCACCATTCAAACTGTCGGAACATTTTTTAGCTCTTCTGCTCAACGTAGTGAAGTATTGAGAATATCTATCATCGAAACTCTTCCACAGGCAAGACATAGCACGTTAGTGGCATTATGTGAAACACGCTGGGTTTACAAGCATGAAAGTGTCTTGCGGTTCAAAGAATTATATCCAGCCATTATTGTTGCATTAGAAAAATTAGAATCTTTAATAAATAAAGAAACAGCTCAAAAGTCTTGTCAGTTATTAAGTTCAATTAAAGACGCTAAATTTGTTATACCTCTCATAATAATAGAAAATATTTTTTCCTATACGTTAACATTGTGTAAACAGTTACAGACAATAAATGCTGATTTGGTCGAAGCATGTAATCATGTAGATGACGTGTTGGCAATTTTGGACGAAATGAGAGAAAATAACAATAAACATTTTTCAGACATGTTTTCCGTTGCTGCAATAATGATGAATAAAAATAAAGAAGAAATAGATTTTCCTCGTTTCGCTAATAGACAAACACAGCGTAATAATGTGCCCGCTAATAACTCTGAAGAGTATTACAAACTTAACATTTTTTGCCATTTCTTGACCATATAAGAATACAGCTTTCTGATAGATTTCAAAAACACAAATTTTTAATAAAATCATTACAACAAATTATTCCAAGTAAATGTATACATTCCACTAGTGAAGAAATGAATGACTGTGTACAGTTTTATTCCCGGATATTGACAGAACCTACTGTTTTCAAAGCTGAATTTTCAATATGGAAATCAAAGTGGCTTAAAGAAGAGTCACGCCCTAATACAGCGATTGAAGGGCTTGACAACAATTGTAACATACTTTTGTTTCCAAACATATGGAAACTATTACAAGTCTTAGCCACTATACCTATGTCAACAGCGACACCAGAAAGAACATTTTCTTCTTTAAAAAGATTGAAAACGTATCTTAGGAACTCGACTGGTGAAACTCGTCTCAACGGATTAGCGTTAATGTCAATACACAGGGAAATAAATGTTGATCCAGAAGAGGTGCTAAATCGGTTTGCAAAACAGTCGAGGAGAATGATGATACTTTGAAAAATTCTGGTTTGTACTTTGTTGTAAATTTAATAAAAAAAATGTTGTTAAATACAGTATAAATAAAAATAAAAACTTATGTATTTACTATTTAGAATAATGAGGTTTATTTATTCTTGTATTATTGGTACCTTAAGCAATGACATGGTTATATTAAATTAAAATTCATAAAAATGATGGTGTAGTTTTATATTATAATGAAACCCCCCCCCCCCCCCCCCCCAAAAATGAATCCTGGATACGGCCACACCCAGAAAAATACTTCTTAATATCAAAGAAAAAAGTAGATAAAACTAAGGAAAAACGGGTATGATTTGGAGCCTATGATATCAAGTCATAGAAATAAAGCATAATATATATTATAATAAAGATAAAAAATTTTCGTTGAATCAATTTCTTATTTCATTAATTTTAATCCAATAATCCATAAATTTAATTCGCCTGGAATTAAACTGATGGAAAATGATGTGCATTAATTTAAAGATAAAAAGTCATAAGGTGTTTAATTTAATGAAAAATATCTTTAAATTTATATTTTAACTATATAATATCAAAGAAACTCATGCATTAATTGAATGATATCATTTCTTATTTTTAAAGATTACCAGGTTTTAAAATAAATAAATTTTTTTTCATTAAAACTATGAATTGTTTTCATACTTTAAAAACAAACTTGACTTAGAAATAAATTTATTTATCTGAATTAATAAATTTGAATTAAATTGAAATTTATAATAAAAATTATACAGTTGATGTAAATACATAATAAATAACACACTATAATTTAACTAAGAAGAATCTTATTTTATTGTTTGAAAGTAAATGATTTTCTAATACAATTTATAAACAAGTAATTGTTAAATAAGAAATATATAATGCAGGTTCTTGGCAACTTATAGAATATAAGATGAGTAAAATAAAAATATACATTGCTTAAAAATACAATCATTTATACAATTTATAAACAAGTTATTGTTATTCAAGCATTATGCAAACAATATAAGTTCCTAGTTACAGGATAAGATATGAATAAAATTAAAATAAAAACAAACACAAATGTTAATAATAATAAGATATTCAACTAGATCACTGCAGTTTACTGATCAAAAAAAAAAAAATTAAACATAAATACAATTATAAATTTAAATTATGTATAACTTAGGATTAGATTGAACATAAGTTAAGTAAAAATGTAAAATCAAATTGTGAAATTTAACAAGTATTTTAAATGAAATAATGTTTTAACCGTATTACAGTGTCTTTATTATTAAGATGATATAAATTAATTGGAGGACCCATGAAATCTGTACTTCTTTTTAAAACATATAGATCAGTATCAACACTTGAGACAACATAACTAACATAATGTTTGTTATAAGAGAGTACATTCAGAGTATCACATAAAAAAAACACTTTCTCATCAAAACATATAATTTTTTTTAATTTATATACTAATGTATTACTGTCAAATAAAGCTGTAAGAATATGGTTGGTTTTATACACTGTGTTGTTATGTATAATTTGGTCATAACAAAAGGCCTGATCAAGTACAGCCAAATCATTAGGTGAAAGCAACATTTTAATTTTTTCAAAATACACACATGAACTAAGTGGAGAGCCTTCATTTTTCGAGATACAAGAACTGTTACTTAAACTTAAAATAAAATCAGAAAAATTAATGGAATATCTTATACCCAACGAAATAGGAATTTGAACTCTAGAAGTTATGTTTTTGGTGTACATTTTAAGTTGTCTATGCTTGGACTCAAATCTATAACACCATAATAATTTTAGGGGCCCTGACTTTTTTATTATATTACAATAGTGGATAAGAAAATGATGTTTGGGCTTTAATGAATCTTGGAATAACTCAGTATATTTATTATTATGATATGTGATATGTTTTTGTAAATTTAAAATAATTTGATTATTGAATTTTGGTAACAACAGTAAATCAATCATCTCAATAAAATTAATTAAAAACAACCAAATTTGATTATTTTCAGGGACTAAGTCTCCTACTAGGAGAGGAAAAAAATGAACAAATGTCTGCATTTCCCTTGAAGACATTTTGAATTTCAAAGTATTAATTTTAATTTGCATTATAGGAGGGGACATGTTTCCAATTTCGTTGTCGCCATAATTAAATCCTCGTTTTCTATTATTTAATGTTTCCAAACTAAAAAATCCCAAATTAATTAAATTACATATGATATGGTTCATATTATACATACAAATTCCCTCAAAAATATCATGCATTATGTCCACTGAATAGTTAGTAACAACATGGAAGGAATATACTTTGTTAAATATTGATTCTTCATAAATACCAGTAATTTTACAATTATTAATTTTTACATGTTCGTCATAATTTTGTTTATTTCGGAGTAAGTTAGTATTTTCATTGGAAAGTACTTGAGTACTTTTTTTGTCAGAAATACAAAAACGACAGAAATAATTTGATGAGAATGACCTAGCAAAACCTAAAACACTATTTACTCCTAGGTTATCCCCTACAACGAGACCCAACACAAATTTAATCTTAAATTGTTTTCCATCATTTAATGTTAAATTTATTCCATGACTTTGAAGTTCATTAATTTCATCAACCAAAAAATAAAAACATTTATCATTTCCAATATATTTTACATCTTTGGAGTTGAATAATGCAGCTACAAAAATATTATTTAAATTTGATTTTAGTGCTTCAGGAGCAGTGGGAAATGAATAATAAACACCTAAAATAGAAGATGAATGTGAACCCAATGGGTTGTTCACCTCAAAATCATCAAAATATAAGAAGTAGGGTATATAAACTATACCATCCTCTTTGAACAACAACATTTTATCTTTCCATAATTGGCTATTAATGAAATTTGTAAGCCCACTATCATTTTTCAATAGATCTTGATTTTTAATATAAGAATCTAAAATACCTGGTGCCTCAAAGTATTTTCTAAATTGAAATTTTAACGGTAATATAACTCCTTTCACTTTTTTTTCATCTACAGTATTAGTGTTATTTATTCGTACATCATCTATGATGTTATCCAAAGTAATAATTTTAGGCTTTTCATAATAATCATTAATTTGTAAAGATTTAAGAAATTTGTACTCAGTGTCTAATTCTTTGAATGGATTTTCACAGAAATGAATAATAGATTTAAGTGCATTGTTTTTCATAGTATTATTGTCAACAGTTAATTTCTTTAATTCATGAGCAATAGAAGTGGTTATTATGTTTGTTACATTTTGTTGAAGTTGGATAGCCTCTTTTCTAGAAAAATTATATTTTCCATAGTAATGGGCAGAAAATTTTAATGTACATTTTTTTAAAGCATCAATATCTATAGAATCATCACAAGGTTCGTGTGTTAAAGAAACCCCTTCTAAATTTGTGTTAATTTTATTAGTAATCTTAGTTGAGGAATTACTATTAATAATTTTTAAATTATGGTTAGAATTTAAATTATTAAAAATTTCACATTTCATATGTTTAGAAAATGTACGATAAGATGAGAAAGTTTGTGAACAATGCTGTATACCACAACGATAAAAACTTGATGATGTTAATGAATGAACATACTTTAAATGTACCATGAGTTGATCAAGTTCAATAAATAAATCTTTACAGACAAAGCAAATTAAATTCATTGTTAAAATTAATGGAATGATTTTACAAATTATTATACATAAATATTTATTTAATGAATTTAATACTGATACCAAAATATAATTTTGTAAAAAAAGAAGTTAAAAATGTCATAGTTACTAAATTTAAATAGATAAATCAGAAATTAATGATGTCAGTGTAGAACTTTTAACATCACACTCATTATGAATATCATAGATAAATTTCTGTACAAATGTCCAAACTAAACCAGATTGAATTGGGTACTGTAGGTTAAACACTTGGAAAATTTTAAAACATGTGTCTAATGCACGAATTATGTTGGACAATTTATAATAAGTGTTGAAATAATATACATAAAAGTCTTTTGTACCATCTAAGTCAGCTCCCACAATGCAAATGAATGGTTGCACTTTTTCTTTTTTCTTGTAAGCGTTGTCAATCTGTAATTGAATTTGAACATGTAAGTCATTCATTGAAACTACTTGTAATAGAAAAGAAGTTTTGGCATCAGAAATAGACGTTTTGACAATACGTCGTTTGTTGGTAACAGTATCTATTTCATAAGATTTTGAAGTTGGAACCAATAGAGCATTCATTAAATCCAAAACTAAATGATTTCTAGCTTCTGCAAAAGCAAAAATGAAAATAATTACTTATTTAATTAATTTAAAACAGTGTTAAAATGCTGTACCAATATCTGTTTCTTTAATTTCTATTAAACGCTTGACCAATAATTTGCTGTTTCCATCTTTTATATTACTGATCATTAACGGAATAATTTTAAAAATAAATTGATCCCACTTCACAAACAGTGAGTTTCCTTTTGAAGGGTAAATATGATCAAAATCAATATCAATCTAAAATAAAATCAATCAAAGAAATAATGTTAATAAAATTAAAAATATAAACCTTAAATGATCTATAATTCTTGTATTAAGCCACATTATATTTAACTAAACAGCAGACTTGAATTTGCAAACAATGTTAAATCAGCAAACTTGTTACATACTTTTGAAACAAACCCAAACACACACCATTAAATATAGATACATTTCAAACTACTTAATAAAAATTCAATAAAATAAAATATTATTACCAAACTGTGACCAAATGACTGTTTCAAAATAGGCCATTCGTCAAGAATATCATTTATGGTTATATTTTGAGATAAAAGATAGTCTCTACGAATTCCACAAGTTTCTTGCCATTTTATAATTACTTCATTCATAGGTTCAACATTAAACTGAAGCCATTTCTTCACTTCAATTAAATCTTCATTTACTACAAACAAAAATGATTGTTTACTGCCCATTACTTAAATTGATTTATTTACTTATTTCTGAGTGTAAAATTATTTACTTAAAGTTTTCGTATATAGTGCAAATGGTTCCTCTAACGTAGCAATACCAGAATTTTTTTTAATTTTTTTTGGAGGAGACCATAACTTATGCCGTCGCAGTTTGGTTAAAGTATTATGATACTTTTGGTACAATATTCCCTTTGGTTTTTTACCAGGTACATTAATGAAATATGTTTCCTACAGGACAATTACATTTGTTTAAAATATCACTAAATTAAATGAAAAACCTTTATTTTAACAACAAACCTTGACTTCAGATTGGAATATATTAATTATACCGTTTGAAATATAATCAATGATTTTAGGAGATGCATTAACTTTATGCTGGACCATATATTCAATTATAATATCAGACAACATTTTTCTTAATTCTTCATTAAGCCTCAAATTTTTTTGGTAAAATGACAATATCATACTTCCTTTTCCAGATGAATTTAATATTTCTTCTATGCTTATCTTAAATAAAAGAAAAAATCAATACCAATTATTTTCTCAGAGAACTTTTAAAAATAATAAATATTAAATATATTTAAGTTACCCATAGGTAGGTACATTAATTAACACTTAAAACATACCTATTTTAAATTTTATATTATAGTTATAAAGAAAAATTAGTTAACCGCTTAAAACATAAATTAGCTTAACATTTTTATAAACCATTATTTAATGTGTATTAATTTAAGAAGTATAAGTATTAATATATCCTTACACGATCCTTAAAAGGAATTGGACTGTTATTGGAGCTTGTAGAAGAATGTTCTGATATCTCTGAATCCGATAAAATATCTGATACATTACTTGTATTGTCTCTAGACTATAGTTATGCAAAAAATATCAGTTACTTATTTAAGATAATCTATTTACCAGTTAAACACTTTTATTTTGATTATAACTTACACCAACTAAGTTAGACTGCCACTTTTTCAAATTATGTTCAAATATAATTCTTTGTCCATAAAACGTTTTTGGACAAATGTCATTTAAGTGTTTTTCGTTCATGTATTTGAGGCTTTCACATGTTATTCCATGTTCTAAATTATAGATGAAATAGTGTTAGGAATTTAGAATTATATATACATCTAACTCACATGTGGCGGGCAAACTGATCATTTTCCAGAGGCAAGTTACAAATATCCCAAAGACCCACCCACCACTATCAAAAAGTCGAATAATTATATTATGAATAAACTATATACAATTAGTTCGTAAGACAAAATTGAAAATATAAAGTAAAAATACTTGGGAAAAAATGACACCCATGAATAAAAGGTTGAAAAATCTCAGAGGCAATTGTCTCTGAAATTACCCTTTACCACTCCATTACTAAAGCACACTAAATAGGTACCTACAAATAATAGTTATGTATGTAAATCTGTTTCTCAAAGTATTTACAAGTACAACCTGCAGTGTAAATACAAATAAAATAACTATGAGTACTTACCAATAAATAAGCTGAAGAAACAATCTCCTTTTAATTCAATCAATAAGTCAATTAAGGCTGATTGATCAGGAAATTCAATATTTTCGATGATCACGGGAGCATTTATAATAATGTCTTCCATGTTGTTTTACAAAAATGAAATTTTGAACTATTAAAAATTTAAAACAAAATAGCGCATACACGATCCGAAGTGGAACAACGGACAGTTAGCCAGTTAACACTTTAACAAATAACTAATAAATAGTTGTTAATTATAAAGAAATAAAGAATATCAAAAATATTAGGTGGCACGATGTTACACTATATGAAAATGAAAAAATATCAAACAGCGTGGTCGCATGTGTACATCAAACTCGTCGAATACCAAAGTGTTGTATTGAAATGTTCGTTATTCATTATCGCCGCCTATCCGATCGCCTTTATCAAATTATTATTGTCATAGTTTAGGGAAATTCTAACCATAAATACTAAAAATAAACATTGAGTATATAATTAACTGATACATGGCATTATAACAAAGACGTAATGGTATCGTTTTTAAGACAAATCTAGCGCTTACAAATAAATTACCCATATCATTAAATTAAAGATATATTTTAATATTTAATCTTTAGTTTAAGAAAAAAAATCATTGTTTTAAATCAATTTAGTATTAATCTCGAATAAAAGATTTTACTTAAAAATAATGTTTTACTATCATTGAAACGTGGAACGTTAGGTATTCAAATCTATCACCATTTTCTTTAAAATAATTATATTTTTATTACATTTAAGTATGTTGTGTCCATGAAACGAAACTATAGACTATATTATTTTAAATATTTATATTTCGTAAATTTAAATAAGTTATCTTTAGATTATGGATATTAATTTATTGAATATGGTTTTATTTTAAAGAAAAATTGATTAATTTAATATAATTCAGCATTGATTCTAGGTAAACTGTTGTACTTAAAAATAATGGTTACATTTCATTAAAAAAATGAAAGATTTTTTTCTGAGTGCATGTTATTATTTATTATGCGAAATCATATTATCAAAGCGTATAATGAAAAATGATTAATATAGGTAATTGTTATAACTTCAAGTAATAATTTTTAAAAGCAATAATAATTTTTTATTATTTGAATATTATTGATTTGATATAATATAGAATATCATAAATTCATAACTCAAGATGTATATATTATAAACTCAACACAGTTTCTATTACTACAAATCTTCTCTTTAAATACGAGTACCTATCGCACTAAAATGTATAGCTAATAATAAGACTTAGTAGTATCGCTGCGTCCTGCTAAACAAACGTGCGGTATTTTATTATTTATACTAATTATGATGACAATTTATTCACACCACTGCACATGTAGGTACCTATCACCAAATATACCATAGTAAGTACATAATTATAATAATATTATAAATAATAGGTATTTATGTGGATAAGTACACTTACTTAATCAATTACGTTGCGAAAATACTTCAATGAGTTAATTCATAACAAACATAATATATCATTATTATTACTTATTACAATAAATTTCTAGTTAGGTACTAGTCAAAGACGATATAAATTATAACCTGGAGAGACGGTACTCGCAGAGTCGCACTGTAACGTTGTCATTGTTAATTGTTATTGTTCTTTATCAATCTATAATCGAATATAGAGATAATAATTTTATATTAATATAGCCTGGTGTACAACAGTTTGCAAATAACAATAAAATAACAATTATAATAATATGGGCTGATGTACAACCGTTTGCAAATAACCATAAAATAATAATTATAATAATATGGGCTAGTGTACAACAGTTTGTAATTCAATAAAGTATAATTATAAAATAGCCTGATTTACAACAAATAAATAATCTTAGTTAATTTGATTATGATTGTGATTTTATGATTGTGATTGTGATTGTGAAGAGCAGATTGGTTAGTGCTGCTTCCTATTACAATAATAATTTCAGGCAACACACATAAAGTAGACTAAACAATATTTCAATAAATCACACAGAAAAATAAATTACAATTTGGCTATTTGCGCCGGTTATATAACACTGCTTGCTATAAGGCAGAGCACTATTCAAACCAACAGATACATAATTAAATAATAATAAAGGTATACATGATTTTATAATATTTTATGCATAGTAAATTAGTAATTTAATTTATTTGCTCAAAATTAGGCACCATTTGGTTTTAATATAATTTAAATAGTTTTTTATTTCTGCACGGACAATGTATTGCTCGCTATATAGGCCATAGCACGATATTGAATTAAAAACCAATAGTAATTTGTTTTGACTGTATAATATATAAAAAAATTCGCACAGAGCAAAAACGACAACGCGTATGTGTGTTTGTACTAAATTGAATATATTTTGTTTGTGAGTGTGTGTGATATCGGGATTCATTATAATATGCCTTGCCGCACCCATTCCGTGATAACGACAGTGCGCCGTGCCTCTGATATAATTACTGGCTATTTTAGGAAAACCCTTATTGATAATGCCTATATATATTATGTATAGGCATCAATACTTATAATAAATACGAATATACGTATTGATAGTCAACTTAATATTTATAATACTTACTATAATTTTAAAGTTTTAAAAAAAGTAAAAATAGGCTACCCTAAATGTGATTGATATCAATTTAGCACCTTTAAAAATTTGACCAATTTATGCCTAAAACCAGGTTCAAGTAATGTAATAAGATTAAATAAAATGTAATAAACTATTGATGTCAAATATAATATAATAAACGATAAACCTGAGTATTTATATTATTATTATATAATATTCAGAATTCCGCTTTTCATTGATTTTCGGTTTTTATTTTTATTTTAAACTTTCCAAACCATTATAAGAATCGAAAAATCTATCAGTCAAAAAATGTAATCTAATATTTCATGCATTTAAATGCTTAAATGAAACTAATATTTCAATAAGTATCCACCTACCGATATTGAAATTTTTACATGATGGTCACGTTTATAATTTTTATATAACTTATAACTTTTAAGTCCTAACACGTCATAAATTATAATAATAATATTATATTATTATTTATTATGTATTGCCATTTGTCGTAAACATGTATACATTCCTCATATTTAATAATAAATACAATTGTTATTTTGTCGGTTGGCAATGAAAAACATTAATTTTCATAAATCTTACCATTTTACAATCTTTATCATACATAAATAGTTTGCATACCTAGGTAATTCAAATTAAGTTTTTAAATATAATGTAGGTATAATCAATAATGAATAAACCTTCAAACAAATATTAATTTTTTAATTTAAGAAAATTAAACTTTATACAATATAATATATTATATAACATATTATGTTGGAATAAACCGTATACCTACGTACTTATATATTATAAACAATTATGTGTTATAATATAGTATATATTATTACCTATTTTTGGTTTTATAGTATTTAGGTACTCACTTCGGAGTTCGGGCCTATGTAAATTGTAAATTTGTTGTTTGATGAAATATTTTTAAAAAGATGCTGTTCATATAGTGTTTACGCCAACACCTTCCTAAATCACAGAGAGGATTAGAGGATTATCTAGTTTAAAAAATTAGGATTAATCTAATATTCTTATATCCCATAACGCATATGTTCCATACTTTCATATCCGTACCACGTTGCCAACCACCGCCAAAGTAATCACTTAGTTATGATTAAACCGAACACAGAAACTTCACGCTCTGTGTTAAAATTTATTCAAAGCGTAATTTATGTATAGATACATAATAAAGTTTGTGGTATAATATAAGGTAACAAAAATTGTTTTAACTTATTTTACTATGCATCTATAACGTTAAATATTAATTAAGATAGATAGGGATTACGGAGTCTCTATCTCCTCAATCTAACTTTATCGATTTCCTTATATTTTATAACTTAAGTAAGGCTGAACCCTGATCGCAACCACTGTGTATAAAATATAAATAATAAATGTACTCAATATTATTATTTAAAAATCGTGACTAAATAATTATTTCATCAAGTTAGTAACTACTGAAGAGAACTAATAGGTATACACTATACATACATTATGAAGTTACATCATTTCTAGAATTCTTAATCTATTGTTTTAATTTTTGGAAACAATAATAGTAGATACATCATGCTAATTATTATTCTTCATAAGTCATCAGTCAGCACCATAGTTGAATTACAAATAAACCATTAAACTATTTAATTTTGTTTTAAGGGGATTCGATACCGTGGTTTTCTGTTTTTGTCTAACACACGTGCGACATAGTATTTTAGACGTGCTTTTTGCCAAACATACCAATTGATTTAATGAAGCTATAAGAATTGTGAAAACAGATTTGAATTTATCGTCAAGTCTACTTGAAATCAACTTTCCCACATTTTTGATATTATCCCCCAAATTCTTAAAAATGTCATATTCAAAAAGAGTATTTAAAAATTCTGGTATTTCAATTTTTGGAGAAGTTAAAATCAAAAAATCAAAAATGTGCGAAAGTCGATTTCAAGTAGACTTGACGACAAATTCAACTGTTTTCAGTTTCACCTCTCTGCTGTACATTAGGTGTGGGTCACTAATGGAAATGTTAAATTTAAATTCAATGATGATAAAAATCATTGTAGGTATACGAAGAACGACTTTCGGCGTAGACGGTCTGTCAGCATATATTACTATAATAAGTATATTTTACGATATTATTGCAATTAAACTTTAAAGTAATTTGTTTTACTATTAGTACATTTATAGCATTTGAAAATGTCATTATGTGTGTAAAATATAATACATAATATAGGTATACTTTAAAAGTTTCAAAAAAATAACTGTCTTATATATCTTTAATTTGTACAATCTATATAAAATATTTTTACAATAAGCACAATAAATGGAGGGATACTTTATTAGCTTGATTGAAGAAGCTATTCAGTAATAGGACAGTCATAGGTTACTCTCCGTTTAATATCTAATTTCGTCCAAATTTTAACTTTAAAAAAATGCTGTATATATTTTTTTAAATTTGTGGGTTACAGAATGGAATACTTAAGAGAAACCATGATTTAAATTTTCAATCCATACCTATAAAAACCAAAAATAGTTTTTTGACCCACCTAATTAACAAATTTTATTGACATAAATAAAAAAAAAAATTTTAATGCCTATAAATAGCTCAAGAAAAGAAAATATTTTGAAAATTTTATCATAGAAAATTATAAAATCAACATTTGGGTGAAAATTTCAAGTATTCACGGTTATTCGTTTTTAAATTACTACAAAATAAGAAAATCGTTCGATGAAAATTAGTTAATATACGGGTAAAAATTAATTTGAATTTCCAGTAAACTTTTATTTCATGTTGGCGTTAGAAAAACTTACGCAAGTCTTATATTAAATTTCCAATTATTAGCTATGAAAAGAAAAATTGTTATGGATTTCTGACTCAAAATAATTTGCAGTTTTTCGTGATTATGATGACAAAATTACAACTTCAGACGCTCATAAAAAAATATTGTGGATTATCTGAAACTTTTTGTTAATTTCCACTTACAAAATCTTATGAGGAACCTTGTATTACATTTTCAAATATCTTGACTGAGCAACAACTCAAAAAGAGTCTATTAAGAGTCTAAAATAATATTTTGAAAATGTCATCATGTATGGTTTTTTGGTTTTCCCAACCGTTATGAAAACTTCTAGGAATTTTTCACTTATTAGTTATTACCAACTAGTTTTACATTCCTACTATAAAAGATGTTGAAGTATAAAATCGAAGCATTTTACTGCCTCAAAAGGTGATGACAGACGCAAAAAACACACATAAAAGCAACGTAAATTCGGAGGCCTTTTTTCAATGGTTTCCCTCCACGAGTGAGAATGTCTGGATGCAGACGTAACTAATCAAGGACACGCGCACGTACAGGTCGTCTTGTCTGCGCGAAAACCACAGTTCGTGGAAACACGTAGTCGTCGTCGTCATCGTTGGTAATCGGTGACAAGTGGCCGTCGGTCGGTAATATAATTTTTTTTCTCGGAATATATTATTTATTTCCACCGAGTGGCTAGAAAATCAATTCTCTGAAAATATAATTAGTATCTAAAATTATCGCTTATAGTTTCCCTGACCAATCAAGCTCGTAATTTGCACGGGATGTATACAAATTATAAACTATATTAAAAATATTAAAATAACATCGTTATCTCCTCGTTACACGCATACTCTATAAGTGCTACCAATAATACTGTCATACTGGCTTCCGGCTTGGTATTTGTCCAGTCTTCGTCAGTAAGGTCTGCCGGAACTCTGGCTTATTTTATTACTAATGAGTTTTTCGTACAAAGTATATGTTTCGAAATAATACTATGGATTGCTTATTAATATTTAATTATACGTCTCTAAAATGGACTGCGCCACTGCCAACTAGTGGTTTAATAAAATACTTGTTTTTAATATTAACAACCATAATGATAGTGATAAATATGTATTATTCAACTAGTGACGCACGAAATATACCAAACAATATTTGTAAATTATTTAGTTAATTATTTATTTATTTATAACCTACCTAACTATAGTTAATAATAAATTATTTTAATTTATTATCTTAGATGATTTATGTATCGTATAATTTAATTTAAAAATCACCAGTTTACAGTACATAATATTATTTTGCGATAACTATATCTAATGTATGATATTAATTCAAGTTACACCTTTTGAGCACGACCACCGAAAAGAAAATGACAAAATTATTTTATTTTTTTTGATAATAATAATACCGTACGGAAATATATTAATTAGACTTTTTTTGCTTAGCAATTGGTTAGACTGTAAATAACAAAAATAATAATAATATATTACAGTCACAATTTTTCGTTGCGAAAAATTTTTTTTTAGTCATCACGCAAAGACCGCGATAAAAGCTATGCAATAGCTTAAAATTGAAAAAATTGAAAACAATAAAATGCAAATTATTATGAAACAATAAAAAAATATTTTAAAAGTGCACTTTTTTGCTTAGTATATTATAAGGATTATAGGATAATATAAGTAAACAACTCAAATTTCAAGTTTTTATGAATGTTTTTAACCGAATTACAACAAAAAAACTCTTAAAATTAAAATGTCTATAAATAGCTCAAAAATGGTTAAATTTCCGAACTTTAAGCCGTAAGGAAAAAAATCAAAAATACAACAAATAATATCTCTTGTCATTTTTCATTTGAAGCAATATTTCTGGTAGAAAACTTCGTCCGTAATTATTTAATATTATAAAATCGTGAAATCGTACGTTTTTCTCCTTTAACCGCTTTTATTTCGAGTAGCGTTTCGAAAATCGAAAAATGACCTCTTTAAAGTACCAGCTCAAGAACATTACCTTTCAGAAAATATGCTATATTTGATACTTTTGAGGAAATTTAGAAGGAGAAAAATTATTTACAGAATGAAAAAGAAAAAGATATAAACATCATTGTAAAACCATTACATTCCCCGCTCCGCTCAGAATCTAAAATATGATACTTTTGTATTTAAATTATTCTGTATTCATCATGACATTAACAATGATTAGAATATTAAAAAGGTGGATAAGTGGATTTCGCTCTGCTGTACAGTAGGTTACAAGTGGGTCACTGTTATGGATGGTGTTAAATTTGAATTCAATGATATAATATCATTGTATAAGAAAAACGATTCTGAGCGAAAACGGTCAGTCAGCCTATGATTTTACCAAGTATATTTTATGATATTATTGTGAATAAAGTAATTTATATATAACCTATTTACGTGGAGCCTTGTTTTAAATTTTCAATCCTTAGCCATAAAAGTTAAAAATTTATAAAATGTATACATTTTTAACCACAAAATAATTAATAAATTATAAATTTGATAAATGTTGTCAAAATTTGAACTTTAAATGCTTATAAAAAAAAATTGTGCCTATGTATTTTTAATATTTTTCAACTGCTATTAGAACGATATATCAGGAGCCTTATATTAAATTTTCATGCTTTTTTACCCAACAAATAAAAATTAATTGATATTTATAGAAAAAAAAACTAAAAACATTGAAAACTGACAATGTCCGTAAACAGCTCAAAAAGAGTCGAATTATTTTCAAAATTTTATCGTGTATAGAAAATGCTAATACAAACATTCAGTGAAATTTTCAAGTATCTACAGTCATTCGTTTTTTAATTACAATAAAATAAGAAAATTGTTACATGAGAAATCGAGTAAATATCAAATGTTGTAAAAATATAAATTTCAGACGCTCATAAAAATTTAATTTAAGTTTCTTCTAGACATTTTTTTTTTGACAAAGGTAGACAAACTTATGAGTAATCTTATATTACATTTTCAAATCTTAGATTTAAAAAGAAAAATTTTTATGAATTCTCAACTCAAAATAATTTGCTATTTTTCGGGATTTTTCGGTTTTCCGTATTTTGTCAAAATTTGAACTTTAAATGCTTATAAATAAAAACTGTGACTAAGGATTTTTAATTTTTTTCATCTGCCTTTGAAACAATAACCTAGGAGCCTTCTATTAAATTTTCAAGCTTTTTTACTCAACAGATAAAATTTTTTTGATATTTATAGAAAAAAAAAACTAAAAAAATTGAAAACTGACAATGGCCGTAAACAGCTCAAAAAGAGTCAAAATATTTTGTAAATTTTATGGTGTATAGAAAATGCTAGTATAAACATTCAGTCAAAATGTCATGTCCCTACGGTCATTTGTTTTAGAGTTACACCAAAAACCAAAATCGATTTGCTCGAAAACAGATTTTACGTAAAAATTACCGTTTTTCCTTAATTTTTCTTTTGTTTTTCACGTCGCTTGTGAAAACTACTGGGAAATTTTTACTTTTGATCCACCAAAGTACCAACTAGATTCACTATCCTATCAGAAAAGTTACTGTTGAAGAAAATCCAAGCACTTTTACTGTCCTAAAAAGTGATGACAGACACAAAAATAAAAAAAATAAAAAAAAAAAACACACATCATTGTAAAATCAATACATTCATCGCTTCGCTCAGAATCTAAAATATTAAAAATCGCCTCTGGCAAAACCTAGTAAACTTGTTAATGAATACGTTTTCAAAATTAAAATCCGTCAAACCAAATTCCTCCAGTTTTGTCTAGCTTATTAGTCTAAAACCGCTTTTTTTAAATTAAAAAAAGTTGATCATAATTTTAAGCTCCGTCAATGGCTGCGCATGCGTAAGTTAATTGATTGGGAATATAAATAACGTATGGTCGATTTACTGAGCAGTATTATGCGGGCCTACTGTTATAATTCAGGACATTTCTAGGATATATTGACCAAAAATGGTTACAGATTAAACTTACACATACTTATCTTCGTTTATTTCGTCTACAAGTAATTTTAATGTCATTGAGTCAAATTGCCTATATTAATTTCCTGTAAATACGACCGACTTAAGTAATATATAAATACATAATTTAATCATTACACAATTAATTTATATTATTGTTTATTATTATAGTTACCTATGATACCCATACACATAGGCTCATCTACCTGACTCTGGCCTACGATATGGTTTATATCTTTATATCTATAAAATAATGTAGGTACCAGCAGTGGCGTAGCCAGGATTATGAAATAGGGGGTGTTTAAGTATATATTAAAACCAAGTTTTCAAAATTTGAAACAAAGTTCACAAAATTATCGAAATATGCAGTCAAAATTGTCAAAATATGCTTAAATATATGCAGCTACATTTTATATTATTTTTGAAAAATGCATAAAACACAAGTTTGGTAATAAAAAACTAAAAATAAGTAGGTATATAAACATGATAAAAAAAATGTATACACGGGTTTACTAATTTGAATATAATATGATGGACAGAGGACCCTGTTGCATGTTTTGGACATTTTTAAACTATTGTGAAATAAAACAACTTAATTTTTAAAAATACTAGCATAAAATACTAGGTTAATAAATAAGTTATAACGAATAACGTGATATGCGAACACCGTGATAAACGAACACGTATCTACTGATTTTCATTTCTTTGTTCAATTCATGGTTTAAATATACAAGGTTATTGCACATATTATTATCAAACAAAAATAAAATGGCAGCGTAAGAGGCATATCATAGTATAGCCAGAATAGGTCGTCTCCTTACGCTGCCATTTTAATTCCTTAAAGTGATAAAATGATATAGTGGGGGTACTACTGCAATAACCTTATGTATTTAAGCCATGGTACAATCTAGAATCTAGATGTCAATCATAGTTTTAATACAGTTTTGCCACAAAGAGACTTATAAAATCTTACGTACCATATGCGAAAATAGGGCCAACTGTAGCCAAGCCCCATCAACAACTTTAACAGCTCTCCTAAACATTTACTACATTTTTTTAAGCATATTCAATTTTATAATAGTATGGTATTAGGCTTCGGCCTCCCCAAATCTCAAAATTAGCGCCTATTGTACTCCAGTGTTATCCAATCATGATTTTTCCCGACAATTATATGTACATATGTTTAAAAAATGCAAAATATGCACAAATATGCTTTAAATCGCTCAAATGTGCACTTTTTCTAAAATATGACAAAATATTCAAAAATATGCAAATTCAAACTTTGTGTCTAATTTTGCCATTTCATAAGACAAATTTATAACTTATCTAAAATAATCTACGACCACTACAATATAACATGCAAGCAGTCCCAAACCCTATAAACAATATATTTAGTATGAGGAAAAATCAAAAATGTCTAACATCCAAACCTCCCCTGGCTACGCCACTGCTGGTACCAGTTACATTGTATCATATATCACTATGTACCACTGGTCCTCGGCCCGTTTTATTAAATTAATTAATTATATGAATAAAATTGTATTATTCTTATTATTATTATGTATTTATGTATCGACATACTTTCTTTTCAGTATTCTGAAAAAATATTAATATAATCATTCTTCAGTATGTTGCTTTTTGTTATTCGTGTAAAACTGGTCGAATGCGTTGTAATCATAATCATGTTGTGCCCATTTTGCTGGTTTAAACAATTTGTTGTGTTTATATAGGAACAAAAATGCCTGCAGTTCCATTGCTGCCATAGTGCTACTATATACATGGAATATAAAGAATAAAGATATTATACATAATGTATATTATTATAAATTGTAATGTAGAACATTTTGTTGCACGGTGGCGACTTTGACGTAGTAGTCCATTAATTTTCGTTGTTATCACGGTTTTCCCTGATGATAACTACCTACGACAGCGGCGCGCGGCGTACACTACCTCGCGATGACCTCCATGACGTCGTTTATAATTTTATACCTAGCAGCTAAACCGGATTTTGCACAAACCATCACAAAAACATATCTGAGATGTTAAAAACTTCTGTATAGGTATATTATTATTATATTATATATA
Source organism: Metopolophium dirhodum (assembly GCF_019925205.1). Classification (NCBI taxonomy): domain Eukaryota; kingdom Metazoa; phylum Arthropoda; class Insecta; order Hemiptera; family Aphididae; genus Metopolophium; species Metopolophium dirhodum. Next base: position 117,596,254 of record NC_083560.1, on the reverse strand, counting down.
TAGTAGGTACTTACTACTTAGTACCTATATAACTCACACACACACACACACACACACACACACACACACACACAACAATACAACCATACATATATAAGATACATAAGATTAATGTACATTCATTCCTCTGCTACAATTCTACTGCCACTATTCATCAATACTACGTTTAGTCTTTAGACGACCAATACTTAGGTTAAATATACGGATTTAATAATTGGATAACTTTAATAATAGGTATCATGTTTGTTAGTAGTATAAAATAATAGCCAGTAAATAGAGATAATTAAATCGCACAAAAATCATAAAAAATAATGAACTCTAAAGAACAATGAAAATAGGTACTATAGAAATATTGTAATATTTACTCACAATTGTATAAAATCAAAAAATAAAGTTAATTATATACGTATATAAAAACTTAAACAATACATCTTATACTAAAAAATGCATTAAGCACAAAGTATATAGCATAGCTACCTATACAATATTTGGCTACTAGTTGCGTTCCATAGACAAAATGTCTTCCTAATTGCGGCCCAAGATTTTTGGGGGTAAATAATAATTTCGAACCACGTTTATATGGATACCAATTAAAAATATAAAATATAAAATTGTGAATTATATATCAAGAAATATTTATATATTTTTTTAATGTATGTCGTATTTTTCTTCCGATTTTATTAATTTGGTTTTCTTTTAATCATCGTGCCATTGTATTTCAGTTTTCTAAAGAATGTTTCTTTGTCTCCTATATCCTGCAATTATTTAAGTGAGTAGATACTAGATATTCCTAAGTTTTGTTTAAGTATCACAAGTATATTGTATATTTATCAAAACATCGACGAACACTAAAATATTTGGATGTTATAAGTACAGTCGAACATTCCGTTGAAATTTGAATGGAAAGCCTCGCAGCTATAATAGTTCGCATAGAAGTCATAAACGGTCAACGATAACAATAGTATAGGTATGAACTATGAATGGACACATATTAAACTGGTAAATATTAAGTCGGGCTTCAAGTAAGACAAAAAACACAGGTGATAACTCGGATTTAAATCTTAGGAACGCAAATAGTATGCGGCTATATTTGTCGCAATTTTGTCGTTTGCGCATTAATATCCTAACACATTTTAATTGATCGTTTTTACATCGTATGTCTTAGTAATTAAATAATAGTCAGTAGGTACTGACGTACTGCGACATTAACACGTATTAGACAACCAATATCATAATAGGAGTAGTGAGTACCTATAACTCAGGTTTAAAAATATTTATATTTAAAAATAGAAAATTAATACATTTTTTTTTTGAATTAACCAATTATACTAATTAACGAATTTAGTCAGTCTAAGATAATTATAATTATCTATTATAAATAGTAAATCATAATAATGAAAATAAATAAGTCTCATACAGAAAATAAAATTAAACCAAAATTAATGCCTGTACTTTTCCATTGCGAATTTCACAGATATTTCATCACTGCAGTTGATGTCCACACTAATTGGTTAATGTGTTATAAATTCGACTATAGCATTACAGTATTTAAAGTGTTTAACGCAATTAAGTATACCTATACGGATACGCCGAAAGCTAAGCATTAGTGCGTAAAGTGAAATTTTCCCATGGGACACGAGTATGAGTCCACGAGTGAAGACATCACCACCTTGAGCATTATAATATACCATCATTGGAATAATTATTCACAAAATATAATTATTTATTAAGAAATCAACATTCTAAATTTCAAAATACTGACGTATACGTTTATTATTGACGTCATATTTTTTAATTTATAAAAATAATTTAGGCCGATGATTTTTCCGGTTTTTAGATTCTAACCGTAGCCGAATGGTTTTTACTATCATATTGTGTGTGTGTGAGGTGTCGTGCCTCCGATAATACCATACCTGAATAACCACTAAATATACCTATAACAAGTAATCAAAGCAAAGTGTCACTAATTCTTCCATTAGTGTTGTTTTCCATGCTATGTATGTAATTTATCAAATATTCTCGTTACGCATTTTTTGTATTGACGGGTTTATCTCAATAGAAAAATTAAAAAAATATATTAAAATAATATGTGTGTGGATTTGTTCGTTTAACGTCAACTCAAGGAATAGTTAAAGTTGTTTATGTTTAACTAACTATAAGTTTTTAGTAGAAAATTGTATCTAGTTGATATCCAGTACTTTTCAAAGTAATCAGGAAAAACAAAAAAAAAAATACTTAAAAACGGGATTATTTAACAACACCAATTCTTGAATAAATAGATTATGATTTTTTATTGTACCTAACGTGAAATTTTAGGTTAAATAACGGCAGACTTGAAATGTTCACCAAATATTTATTTATTTTATTTTATATTATATATTTTTATTTCTACATCTATGTATTTATTAATATTTTAATTAAGAGATGTCAGCGCACTGGTTGTTTTTTCTCTCTGGCCCACGCACAACATTGACAAAACGCATTTACGCTAAATTATTTCTTTTGGAGTAATCTTAGAGTAAAATCACCCATAAAACTTATAAATAATATTTTTAAGGGTAGACATATCGATTTGTCAAAATATTGTCTCAAAACAATTAAAATATCATTTTAATTTACAATTTTTTAAGAAAATGTATGAATCATGAATATATATTAATATACAGTAACCATTAATTGTAAATATACCTTAGATCACCCCTAGGTTATTTTTACATTTTATTCGTTTATATGGTAATAAACAAAGTGTTACGTAAAGTCGGTTAGAAAATAAAAATATCTGTACTCAACCTAAAACCATATTTATGTTAATATAAAAAAAACCTGTGGCAGACCGCATATTATGACGTCATTGGACAATATCCTTCTACAATAAATTACTTAAATTATCTTTTTCTAAATACAATTTGATATTTCTAAAAATATTTCTACAAATTTTAAGCTAGACATGTATTAATTATACCATATACCTATTCAGTATTCACGCCGTTTAACGATACACCGGCGATATTGACTAAGGTTTTTGGATGTTTTTGTTGAAAATTAGTCAACATACTTATCTTAGTATAATAATAGAACAATAAATTACAATTACTAATAGTTGGTACTTCACATAAATTAACTATAAAATATCCTAGAAAGGAATAGAAGTTGACTCACTGTCTCCACACAGAATTCGCTTTTCGGTATAATGATTTATCATTCAATTCAAATTTAAAACATCCATTACGCGGTGACCTATTCAATGACGAAGTAGGTACACTCAAAACCTAATGCAACAGCGCGACTTATCCGTTTTTATTTTTTTTTTTTTAGAATTCCTAATCGGTTTATCACATCGCATGTTTAGCATAATAATGTTTGATTTGTGCTGGCGCAATCAATATGTACCTATTGTTAGTGACTACCATTGTAACATATATATACAATATTAGCACAGTGTGCGAGAGGTGCATAACGAGTGACATATAATATTATGTAATAAGGACTTTCCTCGTTTGGACTATGCACCATTTCAAATACATTAAAAAGTATTTGCAATGCGGCATTCGAGCGTTCACGTTTCCTCAATATTTTTAATCGTCATCCTCGACTTCCCAGCGCCACTATCCGCTATCGCCTATTATATTATCGCGAACCACTAAGACAATTATTGTAAACACATAGACTCGTACTCATAATCGTTTAATAATATAATATAGATATTTTAGTCGTACGTATAATATGTTTCAATACATAATTATAAGCTCAATGACGCACGCGCACGCACACGCACACATATACATATTATATATAAATATACTTGATATGTAATTTTGCAAATGTTCGCCTCGGGACTTACACCGGTTTTTCACTTCCCCGTCCGTTGTTGCATTCGCTATACACATTATAATTCGTTTTTATGTACAATACGAATAATGCGATCGTCGAGGTTGTTGTTGTTGTTGTTTAGATATTTATCATTTAATACGTAGAAAATTACAACTAGTATAGAATACATGTAGGTACCTACAAATGTACCTATAAATAATATTACGTCTTAGCGAGGTTGAGAATTTGAGTTTAATCCACTGGCTTTGTGCCAACGTTGACCTTGGCCGCCGCGGAAAAACACAGCGTCGGATATCTTTTGCTACCCATCCCACCGAGTCCTCTCCCCCCCCTGCCGGTGGCTAGTCCCTATTACCGCTTTGCAGATCGGTCGTCCGCCCGCCATGCCACCGCCGACCGGTCCGCCAAATAATACTATACCTGATCGCACATCAGAACCGTCGTCAGCGTTCAGTAGCGGTAGTGCAGCGACAGCGATCGAAACGATTTTCCTGGAGAGAAGTTTCCTGAACATATATCATAGTCTCTCCACTTAAAGTCGACTACAGAGTTTTTCTTATACACACCATGTAAGTTTTTCCCGACTACAATTTATTATACGGTCCCAAGTGTTTCGATGCGCGTGTAAACTCGTCGCGACAAACCAGAAACATTTTACTATAATAATATTAGAGATTATAATATTTACGTTTACAAGCAAATATTTCATTTCCGTATTACGATTTGAAGGAAATTTAAAATTTTTGAAAATGTACAAAAATCATACGCCAATAAATCATAATATCTGTTATTCGATTTAAATTGTAATACAACACAAAACATTACAGATTCTGTGTTAGTAGATAAATTTGGATGCACTTTGTATTTATAAATTAAAGTTTATCCTTCAATTGTTTTTTAACTGTGTCATAAAAACAAAATTTTGTTTTATATTTTATTTTTCACTAAATTCTTAAAGAAGTAGTTACCCAGAATAATTGTATTATAATATTTTATTATTAATAATAAATATTTACTTTAAATGCATTTTAATAATAACCATTATTATATCTAAAACCTTTTTTTAGAATTAAGCAACATTAAGTTTCTGGATGTTTGAATATTTACTTCAATTTTTTTTTTAAAAAAACTAGATAGGTACTACAACATTTTTATATAATAAAAGTTAATAATTATATAAATGTAATATTTGACGATTTTTTTGTTTTATTGTTTTATTTAGTATCCCTAGAAAATTACTACTTTTACAAAGATGTCTCATATCAATAATTTCAAGTCGATGTTGACAATTGCCGTGGTTGTCGGTGTAGCGTTTGCTGCTCCCAATAAAGACAAATCTGAACTGAGTAACGTGAGTACCTAATGTTTTAATCACAATTGTATATATTATTTTTTCACTTAATATAATATTTATACTCGTGTTGTGATCTCTTTCGACACGGACGTTTAAAGGATACAGTATACAATATAATTAAAAATAAAAACTGGGATTGGACTTTTTTTTTTAAAGAAAGGATGTTAGAGCACCATTTTTATTTTCTCTCTCTCACCAATATATTAATTTCTAAATTAAAGTGAAATAACCTCTTATAAAATGTAAAAGATTTTTATAAGATTTAGGGCTTCTCATATCCGTTTTATTATATTTTAATTTTAAAGCGAATTAAGAGTATTTTAAGATCTACAAACATTTTACAATTTTAAAATACTCATAGATCGCTTTAAAATTAAAATATAATAAAACGCCTATGGGATTCTCTAGATAATAATCTTACCTTCAAATTTTAGAAATTAATATGATTACTTATAATCGTTATTGTAAACGTAAAATTTGCCATGTTGCGTGTGGGTTAGAGAGAAGACAAATGCAGTATTTGTACAGTACTGACATTCTCTTAAGAGCTTATCAGTAACAACTATTATAGCTACTGGGATTGGATCTAAGGTAAGTTTTTAATTTCCTCTTTGGATATACACAAGTAATAGGTGAGGTTTAATCAATAGGCTAAACACTACACATGTCAAGTCTGCTTAAAATGTCCGCAGGCATTCCAGAGTAATGTTTCAACATAAATACACCACATTCATTTTTTATACATGTATTATATGTATTGTATACCTATTCAACTTTACTTAACATGTTAAAACACTTCACTTCCCCAAATAATTATAACAAAATTAACAATGTCCTACAATCAAGAGTTTATTTTTCCCAGTTATTAGTTTATAATATTAGTTATTTTAATGGATATTATTGTAAACTTCGATAAGTCTCTATGGTCTCCTAAACATTTACAGTGCCTCTAAGTACGATAACATCTAGCCATACTACTGCTTATAAAATATTGTTACTTATGTTACTATACGCGTGTAGCGTGTATATTAATATTATGACGGGTGTGATGAAAATTGGAAATGTACGAATAAGAGGACTTGGGCACGTAACTTGAACGTAACGACTGGTGATCGAGTTCAATATTAAAAATCATGATAAATGAAAACTGCTATATCGCCACCATTATTGACACATATCGCGATATACACGTATTTTATATTTAACGTATAATAATATATACATCTATGAACGTATATACGCGGTGACGTGTTTCGTGTACAATTATCCATGATATATTTAAATATTTTTTTTCCCTGGGAAGAGGAAAAATTTTTAATTTTTTATTCAAAATATAAATTCTTTAATAATTTAACCGATGCAGAACAACTAATCTTACCACCATAATAATATAATACGACGATACTGTTACGCGTAACTAAACAATTTCCTGGATTTTCAAATTATATTATTTTTTTATCGTACCTGTTTTATATAATTGTAAAAAATTTACATTTATTATTTCGTATGAATATTAAAATAATGTGGCTAAATGATGGTGAGGTGGTCCAGAAATTCCTCCTGGTTACATCACCGATACAATGGCCTTGCGGACGACACGTAGACACATAGATCACCCCGCTGACTTGTGCACAAGGACGTTGACTGATGTACATTATAATATATATTATTATAGATAGGTATACGAAATATCTACCAACGGACGCTCGTCGTTCCGGTAGTCGATCGCGCCAATTACGCTTATTAGTTAACGAAAATATTATTAAATTCATACAAACATAATATTATGTTATTAAATCGTTCATACGCGTATCACGAAATGTACATGAATTTTACACGCGTACATTGTAATTATGACGATTTCTTAATCAAGGCTCACATATTATAGTTATTGTAATGTTATAGTAGCGTCGTTATGGCAGTCTTTATTATTGCGCGCGATTTCCCATTACACGTCGTTGTACTCAAGTAAATCCACTAGGCGGATACTCATTACATAATTATAAATATACACGCGCACATTCAACAACACTAGATGTTTCTAAATCACTTTGTATGGTTTTTCTCACACATTCGACCGATTGACATATTATAGTGTTGAGAAATTTGCGTTCGCCTAACCAATCACTAATTTTACCTATCGATACGCTGCACAATGACGACAGTAATAATAAATAGTTTGTATATAGAAAAAGATAGCAGGTACCATTGAGGCTGTTGACGTGAACCTTGTTTCTACATAATAATATACTATAGGTATTATGTAGTGTGTGTTATTAAAATCTCAACGGTCGTTAAAGTCTCTCGCGTTTCATAAGTATATTCACGGTCACATCCACTCACTTTATTCAGTCAACATCGTCACATCGACGCTGTATAAACACTATAAACAGACATTTCTTTTAAGGGGGGGGCGGGGCATCTTAAGACAGATGACACAGTAATGTGTCTTTGAATTTTAAGTGCTAAACACTGCCGGTTTTATTTATGGATGTACTTTGTACAATGTACATATAAGGGGATTAGACAATATTAGAGAATAATATATATATATATATCAATTAAAAACTCTATTAATTATTATTTTTTTAGTACTGGTAGTATGGTTTAACATAATACATATTATTAAAAATATGTTAATTTACAGGAAATTGCCCAATCCGGATCGTTCATTACCAAGAACGGTGACTCTGTGTCTGCATCCTTCGGAGGTTTCCACGCAGCTGCTTCTCTGGCCGACGATGGTAGTGCTATGGCTTCCGCCGGTGGCAACGGCCTTGGTGCCAGTAGCGGGTACGGTGCGGGAGGTGCCGGAGCTGGAGCCGGATTCATCGGCGTTAACGAATTCGTGTCTACCGGAATGCCAATGAAACCAGCTACCGGAGGATACGGTAACAGTGGAAAACCCGAAGGGCCATACTACCCAGGAGGAGCTGGAGCTGGAATCGGCGGAAACGGTAGCGGTGGTTTATTCGACAGGATTTTCGCCGTGAGTTTACCTATATATTGTACTAGATCAGGTGTAGCAGGATTTTTTTTTAGAGGCTGTTTTAATATTAAATTTAAATATAATATAAAGGGGGGCAGGGTTTAGACACTTTCCATTGTAGTCATCAATTTTTATATGAATAATATAAAATGCAAATATGAAATAGAACCAAATAACCAATATATTTTATAGAAATCTGAATCATATAGTACATATATTGTTTGCGTAAGTACGGTCGATGTGGATGTTTAAACTCCAAAAATACCACACTGGCTAAGCTACCTACTAGGTACGAAACCATGATCCGAAATGCGGCATTAAAATTTAGCTGCACGTATCTATACGATGACAGCGTAACGCAGTATACGAGCTCATTAAATATTGTTTATGGATACCTATATGCGATAACAGAAACATTTTTTGTGTACATAATAACATAATTTTTATATGCATCACATTACAATAGTACGCGAGCGTGTACCTGTATAATATCTAATATATTATTACGCTATAGAAATCGCTTATTCAATTGTTTGTTTTTTAATGTTTAGATTCCCATCAATGTATTACAGTCCGTCAATACGTACTTAAACCAGAAACAAATTCATCAAGGACAACCAGGTATACATTTACAATAATAAAAGTCATAAATTAATAATGTTTTGTACATTACGCTCGCGTGTGTATCATTGTTATTGATTGATAGGATATAGTGTAATATTATTAATTATTATACATAAAATAATAATGGTTATTTGTTTCTTTTTCTATGTTACAGGAGTCGTGGTTCACGGTCACCACCAGAACAACGGTGTTGCCTCCGCCTCAGCATCTGCTGTTGCTGGCAGTGCCGCGTACGGCAACTCTGACAAAGCTCCATTAGCGTCTGTCAGTTCCGACTACGGACACGAGTCTGCTGGAGCCTCCGGAAACGGAAAAGCCGGTGCTTCAATGATGGTACAGACAAAAACAAATTACGATGAAATATTCAACGTACGTGTTGTGTGTGACGGTGGTGATGTAGTAGTACACACACACACGCCTAACTTGGTTCTAACAATCTAATACAATAATAATAACTAAACTCGACTTGGTTTATAAATGTATAAACAATATAATAAAGACTGTAAACGTATAATACATTAATATGCATACGGTGATGGTGATGGAATCAATTGGTTACTGAAATTGTAATATCATCATCATTCTCATACATCATATTCTCATATCAATATATCATAAATATTATATAATAATAATATGCTCATTGTCGTTGTTATCGTTATTATTATCTTTAAGAATTCTACCGCGGGGACAAATTTCACATTGAATGTTTTTGTTAATATTTTTAGATCCCGATCACAGCATTGAGGTCCGTCCAGAACTTGTTGAACGGTTAACTCGTTGCAGTTACTGAAGCATGATGGTGGTGGTTGAAATGATGTTGAAAAACTATGTCATATATAACAGCGGTGTACACTGAAGTAGGCCCTCAACAATGCAACCACACACACAACACGCACCCACATTTAGTCTTCATCGTTAGAACATTGTAATTTGTAATATCATTATAAGTGTGTAACGTTTAGTCTATATGTAGCTTTGTACCGTGTGTACGTACTATTTTTATATTTATTATTATTATTTTTTTTTGGTATATAAGTATTGTATACTATGTGGAGTACATTTTTTGAAACGTCAGACTCCTGCGTAACACATTACCATGTCTTGTATTAAATAAACCACTCCATATAATATATATACATATATTTCTATATAATATAACATACTATTGTAATAGTATAAATAGTAATATTTTTCTTTTATTCATACTACAACATTGATTATTCATTATGTATGCGTGTGAGGTACTGTGAAATATTATTAATGTAATTTAGTAATAGTAATACGTACGCATGTATATTACGCAGTATGTACCTACCGCTGTCTAACTTTTGTATTCATTTTTTTTTTTATTATTATTTTTTTTTATTTATACATATTTTTTAAATAATCATTGAATAAAAATATGGTTTTAATTTATATGATTGTTATAATATCATGCTACTATTATAATAGTTGTGGTGACGTCATCATATTAATACATATTAAGTACATATAGGGCCGGCGCAAAGCTAAATTACGCCCCAGGCCAAAATGCCAACTGGCGCCTTTTTTACACAACAACCCATTTACCATGTTGCTCGGAAAATAACACAAAAATACGAAAAAAATATATATTATTAAATTGGATAACAGGATGCAGGTAGATCAAAGAAAACGATTTTGAAGAAATGTCGCAGCGTTGTAGGGTTTTTTAAGCGAAGTTTAAGTGAGGTAGGGAATAGGATGTTAATCGACAAACAAAAACGGTACCCGCCGTTTTTCCTGAATAGTATTTTGCCCGAAAATCCGAAATAAAAAATTTCAAAATTTAATTAATAGGGAGTAAGCTATTTCAGTCACGGCCCGCGGGCGACGTGTGCGGAAATAAAGATTGTATGAAACATTACGACGCACATTACCGTCGTTACATGTACATTTAACTGATTTGTATTTTACACAGATATCACCACATCGTTGTAACCGTTGAGTCACGTGAGTCACGCGAGTGTTATCGGCCATCGTTATTCTTCTATTTTCAAATATCCATAAAACTAGTGCGTTTTATTGTAAATTATATTGTAAAATTATTTTGATTGTATTTTACTTTACCATCATGACTGAAATTAAAATTTTGGGTGAAACAAAATAACTTTATGGTGGTTTTATTTACGTGCGGTCTAAATTACTAGTCAACGGAAAGACATACTGGGAACGTCAAAAATTAAGTAGCAAAGAGTGCAGAGCATTATTACTGCGTTCAATATTTCTGAAAATAAAAATTATTTCGTACGAGAACCAACGTTGGACGATCAAAATTATTATTACACTACAGCATTTATTATGATATTAATTATTATTAATTTTCATTTTTTTATAAGTATTATAATTTATTTATTTTAATATCGATTCGGGTAAAAAGTGTTCGGGAAAAAAGGTTTAAGGTATACGGACTTTTTCGGAAAAAATACCGGTAACCAACAGCAGCCATTTAGCATTACCCAGAGAGTACCACGAGGAGGCGGCTTTTATTACCCTCCAAAAATGTATTGTGTTTGTTAATTGCACATTTATATAATTTTTATATAATGTAAGTAAGTTTTTATCAAAAATATAAATCGTCAAAATATTATTACCTATTTGTTAGTATTGTAGTATTAGATAGAATAGTTAAATGACACTGATTTAATCAAATCATACCGATTAATTGTTCCTGCTTTATATTGCTGTATTTTTTCCTCATTTTTTCGCTGTCGATCTATAATTTTTTATCTTTGGGACACCTTTGTAAATGAATACTATTTAATTTTATGTAGACCTCGGTTTGAATTTCATTTATAACACTTAATCAAGCACTTATTGGTGGAGAAATATGATTAAAACTTTTGTTAAAAAAAGAATGAAAAGATTCACACGCGTTGGTTGTTCTTATTAATTCCGACGTATTAGATGCCCAAATTCTCGGTGGAAATAAACTATCTTCAGATATGTAAGTATCGGTTAAATAGTCACAGTAATTTGTTAATTTGTCATTTACTGGACATTGTAAACCACTGTGTGACGGGGAGTATAAGACCATTCTCCCGGGGGTTGTTACACCTTTAGCCATTTTTCTCGAGGGCGGCTACTTCACGCCTTAATGACAGGACAGTCAGATAGTAGGTCTTCAACGAAACAATTTGACACTTCATCTGGATTTAAAAATACTAAACTAAATGTATACCGTATCCACTTACCAATTTCTGAAGATTCGTCTTTATAGAAATAAGTTAAACCACACTTTTGAATATTTCTCCACCATGATTGAGTTAAGTGAATCGGCATCCAATTATTGTTGTATTCGGCCAGACATTTTCTATAGCTTTATGAATAGCTAATTCAAAATCAACTTTATATATATATACTATTATATACTTATATAGTTTCCAAATATTATAAAGATAAGATTAAAATATTGAGCGGCCCATTGTAGATATATGATGAAGATATAGTGTTTCCCAAAGTGTGTATTATAAAAATGTGGCTAAAAAGTGCTATATAATATTCTTGGGCAAAAAGGGAAAGTAGTTTTAAAATATTTGGGCGAAAAGAGACGTGGGCGAAAAGCGAATGGTCATTTTTGGGCGAAAAGAGCACCGCCCGTTAAACTTAAAGAACCCTTGACAATTGCCATTATTTCTCTAATTGAAGCTCCAGTTAACCTGGACTATGATGAATGGAATGTTGTTGAATATATAATACCTATGTTACAACTATTTGACTGTTTAACGGTAGAGTTCTCTGCAGAGCAATACCCAACAATTTCAAAAGTGATACCATTGATACGAGGTAATTATTTTAATACAATACCTCTACCAAATATCATATTAGGTAGGTACTTATATATATATTTATTTAAAAATTATTCAATGGGCATATACATTTTCTTTTAACAAATAAGAAAATTAAAAACTACAAACTAATCTTGCTAAAAAATATTTGATAACAAATACAAATTAATGATAATTAATAATATATAAATCTAGGGAAGGATTGTTTACAAATTCAATTAAATAGGTATTAAATTAACCATTTTAATAAGTACATATAACTTAATAATTATTTATAAGTTTACAAGGTTCACTGTTTCCAAAAATTCTAAAAACAATAATCGGACAAGCTTTAAAAACAAATTTAATAAATAAAACATCATAACCACGGTTATCTACTCAGGTTGGAAGACGAGATAAGAATTGTGGCCCCAAAACGGTGTTTTGATGAACTAAAGCACTAGTAGTCACGGGACCATAATAATAATTATCAGGGTTCGGGACTTATAGCTCTAAAAAGCACTAAAATATGCGCTTATATATGACCCAATAAACTTAAAAATATGCACTAAAAAATTTAAAAATATGCACTAAGCCTTATCAAATAGTTTGCAAATTGTTGTATGATTAGTTCTATCCAGTTGTTCCGAGTGTAGTAAAAATATATTGCCAGTACTATCAGTCTTGAGAACTCCTACAACGACGTTTGCTATGAAACGTCCTTCGACATCACACGTCTCATCAATAGAGACCCAAATTTTATTTTCACCTATCTCAGTTTTAATATTCTCAATAGTTTTATTGTACACATCATCAATATATCCCTTACGCAGAGTGGATTCAAATGGTATATTTTTAACTGTATATTTTTCTAAAAATTCTCGAAATTTACTGTTTGAAAGTTTATTCAAAGGAATATTTGCCGCCATTAAAGCTTCGCATAAATCGGTATTGAATTCTGACTTTGTTGGCAAACTGGTCAATAGTGTTTGTTTTTTTTTCTGTTCCTGGTCTTTTTGTCGTTTGAGAGCTTTTTGGTGTTTAACAGTACTAATATGTTGGCTAACATTAAATTTTTTCTCTGAACTTATTCGAATTTCACACACTTTACAAAATAAACTGTTCGCGACTATCGAAAAAGTATCAGAACCAAATTCTGTTACATAGCTTCTTAAACGACCACATACTGATTGTTTTTCTTTTGGCATTATTTTACTAAAGCTATGAAACGCACAGACACACAATAAATCGAACTCGAACTCACGATGACAAACAACGAACTAATAGGTAATTGTACTGGTGTACCGGTGCAGTTTATCGATCTCTCAATAAATTAGATTATTTTAATCACTTGCCGAGCGATACGAATGTAGCCTGTAGATAAGTACACATATCAGACGTTTTTCAATTAACCATAACTCAGATAACTACATGGTTTTCGATTTGTTGAGTAGGTATTTATAAATCAAGTGCACGTACTACATTTTTGTGACAGATAGCTACACAAATAGTATTTACTACAAAACAAATTTTCGCAATTAATCGTTCAACATTTTAATTAATACATTTTGAACAATTATATTAACCACCAATCATTACAAATCGTCGAATAAGCAAAAAATATGCAAAAACCTTTAAAATATGCAAAAACCCCCAAAATATGCAAAAATATGTAAAATAAAATTTCATATTTTAATTCTCTGTACTACAAAACGTATTTGTAGATCACTCTGCTATGTTTTACATCACCTATGATGGATATGCAAATGCTATAAATCCCGAACCCTGATAATTATATTATATTGTTATAGACGGGAATTTATAAAATGTAAAATTTTTTCGTCGTATAAAAATTTAAATATTATTTGTAAACAAGGTTATGGCATAATAAAATTGTGGAAGAGTTAGTGGACAATCGCCCACTTGAAATTTTGTTTTATGCAGTTATTTATAACGGTGGTGGTGAGGTATAAAGAACATTACAAACTACAATATTATAGTATTTATTTTACTATTAATTGATTTTGATTTTTTTCTCTATAGTGGCTAAATAAAGATTGATGATCAAAATACAAACAAAATAGGTACATTAAATTACTTAATTAGAAAATGTCAGCACTTTTATTTTAATAATTTAATTAATCTACAAATCAATGATAATAAGTTCCCAGAAATAAAATACATAAATTAAACTATAATATTATAATTTCATCACACTGTTTCTAAAATTTAATTTTCCTATTATTTATACACCGTCTTATAATAAACTTAATACATTTTCTTCTCCTTCGATATCTCTCAATTATACAGAGACAACAAATGTAAGTGTAATTGTCTTTACGTATTTGTATAATATATTAAGAGGATGTCAGAGGTTGTCTTTTTTTTACCGACCTACAAAAAACCACTTATTAGTTATTACAGCTGTTAAGAGTCATTAATTTTTCTAAATTATTAATTTTATTCGTTGAGTCAACAAGCTTGAAATTTAATACGAGGCGCCTAATATATTCTTACAATGGCAGTGGGCAATTAATAATTACAATATAAATATACGAGTAATATAAAATATCCTAGGCTGACAAATAGTTTCTGCTCAGAATCATTGAGAAAACCGTCCGCTCAGAATTTAACTCATTAATTCCCATGTGTAATAATCCGACGTTTTTACATAAAAACGTCGTTTTAGAGTCCAGGTGGTTACAACAATATCACTCCTCCTAATCAGGGCACAGATGCTGCCATTGGCATCGGATTAGTGCTGAACTAAATATATCAATAAAAGTCAAACAAAATTGAAAAATATGTAATAGGTAATGAATGATAGTGTACCTATATAATCGTAAATGTTTTAGGTGTTGATAGGAAATAAATGATTGTTCTTCTATAACTACTTAAAAACCGGGTATGCTGGTGATAGTAGAAATCAATTTGAATGGATGAATATTTGGTCAAACAATTAATATTTTTATTAATGGTTCTACTGTCCCATATTTAGTGTGTGAACTTTTTTTTACTAATGGATCATTTTCATGTTTATGAACTAAAAAAATATGATGAGACTGAAACAAATCTTATTGGGTATTATATAAATGATTTGCCAGAGTCGTTACCTACTGTTATCAGAGTTCTTGGTAAAGGTAAATTGTATGCAACATTAAGATATGCACTATAACTTGTATTTTATTATAAATTAGGTACTAAGTTATAAATCCTTGTACAATTAATTGTATATAACATTATACATTTTTTTTACACCATTGAAAATGTATGTTGTATTGTATATTTTATTTTCAATAAAAATATTATATTTACAAGTACACCAAATATTTGTATTTTTTAATTTGCCTAATTACATTTGTTGAAAATTTTGTATGTAAACATGAACAAATAGGTACCATCTGACCTATATAATAAATAATAAAACTTCATATTAATTAATTTATAATGGGAATACCTAACAATATTTTTATGGAGAATGTAGAGAATATGATTTTACATTTCAGATAATTTAAGGAAAGCATGGCAGTCATAAAGTATAGGTATTAATTGAGGGAAAGAATAATTTTGTACTTGTCACCAGACTATATTTTTTGTATTTAAGAATAATAATAGTTTCGTGTTCGTCGTAAGACGGAAATTTATGAATAATTATAATGATAGTTTACGGTCGTCGCGTCGTAAGACGAATTTTAGTGAATAATAATTTGTTCGCATGTTCGGGTCCACGAGGTACCGAGTGTCACATAGGTTCGTTCACGTTCAAATTCATATTTTTTCAAATTAACACGTTCACGTTCTTTGAAAATATGAATGCGTTCATTTAATTTATTTTATTTTATTTGATGTAGCTTTAAAGTACAAATACAAAATCTTGGAAATCATAATATTATTGTTGTTTCATGCCCAAGCGTGCCCACTGGAAATGCATGTATTTATTTTATAATTTGTAATATACATAATATATTATACATAATAGTCAATCAATCAATATTTATTGAATAATAAATAAATTTTAACTTTTTAAAATTCATTCAGATTCATTAAATATATAACGTCGTTCACGTTCACGTTTTATTTGAAAAAAATGATGTTGACGTATCGTTCACTAAAATATATAAACGTGAACGCGTGAACGAGCGTTCATGAACGACGTCCTTTCCAAAACACTGCGTTTGTGACACTCGAATAGTCGAATCCACAGGGTTACCACGTGCCAAGGGCATCTTTTGGAATATTAGTAAATATTATTAGTGTATTACAAAACACGTGTGACAGTCTGTATAGGGAAAAAAGAAAGGATTCTTTTACAGGGCTCACGGCTTGCGCTGTGTTATTAGGGAGGGGGAAATATAAAAAGGACTTACGGATTGCGCCGTGGAAGCTAACAGTATTATAGGGGGAAACATAGGGGAAATTCAATACATTTCAAAATGCCAGGTGACGACGACTGCTGTCTTGAGACGGTGGAGACCGGTGGTGTTGTTGTAATAGCTTGCGCTGCCCATTCTCGGGCCCGTGTGTTGTGCTTAGCCCATCATGACAGTGTCAGCGCGGTGTTCACAACAAAAAAAAAACAGCAGCGGAACGTCCACGAGGTTGAGGTGTGTGTCGACAGACAAGTCTATGTTCCATGGTCAGAACTCAGAAAAACGAGTAATCCACATTCGGCGACGGAGCTCTGTCGGCGGTCGAGACCGAGGCGCCCGACGGCAACGGATGACAATCAGCCATGTCTTGGAGTGGGTCGAGGGTCGGGGGACAGGTGTTACGTCATAACATCAAATACTATAGATATCCATAGTATTTGATAACATTGTCGCGACTATTGTACCATTGCGGGAACTATTAAGTATCGTAATAATCATATAATGATAAAAACGGTGTAACGTTATAGGTACGTTCGGGTTCACTGCACTACTGCAGTGGCATATTTACGGCGGGGGGATAGGTCTGTGTTGTTAATTCTTATTCCGCCTTGATCCACACTAACATCAATAGGTAACAATTAGGGGATTTTAAAAATGTATATTATTATTTATGGGTGCATTATTAATTATTATATATTTCATCCCCTCCCCCCCTATCAAAATTCCTAAATACGCCCTGGGGTACTGGTGTTAATAATAATAAGGGCCGAACATTCTGTGACGTTATAACTAGAGTACTAATAATTAACTTAAATTATTACATATTATTATATTAAGATAATATACATTATAGAGTCGATGGAGATGATTCACAAGCATGCTCATCAAGTCACCGCCATTTATTCCTTTATTGGTGAATTTATTCAAATTCTTGAGATTTATTATACTTACTTAAATAGTGTGCTGTAGAGATATAAACTTCTGTTTTTCAAATGAGAACCCCCTTTTATAATGTAAATTAATTATTGCGTAATTTTTTGAAATTGTTGATACACAAAGTTCCAAATTTGAGTAAGTAAGTTCTCGGTTGTTAAAATCTTTATAAAATGTAAGTATTTTAGATTCTGAGCGAAGCGATGAATGTATTGATTTTACAATGATGTGTGTTTTTTTTTAAATTTTTTTTTGTGTCTGTCATCACCTTTTAGGACAGTAAAAGTGCTTGGATTTTCTTCAACAGTAACTTTTCTGATAGGAAAGTAAATCTAGTTGGTACTTTGGGGGGGTCAAAAGAAAAATTAAGGAAAAACGGGAATTTTTACGCAAAATCTGTTTTCGAGAAAATCGATTTTGTTTTTTGGTGTAACTCTAAAACAAATGACCGTAGGTACATGAAATTTTGACTGAATGTGTATATAAGTATTTTCTATACACCATAACATTTTCCAAATAATTTGAGCTGTTTACGGACATTTTCAGTTTCCATTTTTTTTAGTTATTTTTCTATAAATATCAATACAATTTTATTTGTTGGTTAAAAAAGCTTGAACATTTAATAGAAGGCTCCTTGGTTATTGTTTCAAAGACAGATGAAAAAAATTAAAAATCCTTTATCACAGTTTTTATTTATAAGCATTTAAAGTTCAAATATTGACAAAATACTGAAAAATTACGAAAATTAGCAAATTATTTTGAGTTGAGAATTCATAAAAATTTTTCTTTTTAAATCTAAGATTTGAAAATGTAACACAAGATATCCATAAGTTTGTCTACTTTTATCAAAAAAAAAAATGTCTACAAGAAAGTCAAATTAAATTTTTATGAGCGTTTGAAATTCATATTTTTACAACATTTTATATTCACTCGATATCTCGTGTAACGATTTTTTTATTTTGTTGTAATTAAAAAATGTATGACTGTAGATACATGAAAATTTCACTGAATGTTTGTATTAGCATTGTCTATACACGATAAAATTTAAAAAATAATTTGACTCTTTTTGAGCTGTTTATGGCCATTGTCAGTTTTAAAATTTTTAGTTTTTTTTTCTATAAATATGAATAAAATTTTATTTGTTGGGTAAAAAAGCGTAAAAATATAGGCTCCTGATATATCGTTCTAATAGCACTTGAAAAATATTAAAAATACATAGGTACAATTTTTTTTTATAAGCATTTAAAGTTCAAATGTTGATAACATTTATCAAATTTATAATTTAATAATTATTTTGTAGCTAAAAATGTATAAAATGTTCAACTTTTATAGCTAAGGATTGAAAATTGAAAACAAGGCTCCACGTAATTAGGTTATTTATAAATTATTTTATTCACAATAATATCATCAAATATACTTGGTAATATACTAATATCATAGGCTGACTGACGGTTGTCGCTCAGAATCGTTTTTCTTATACAATGATATTATATCATTGAATTAATATTTAACACCATCCATTACAGTGACCCATTTGTAACCTACTGTACAGCAGAGCGACATCCACTTAACCACCTTTTTATAATATTACAAATTTTAGTAGTAGTTAACTAATTTCATAACATATTTTCCCAAATATAATTTTGTGAGTTAGTTTCTTTAAATGGGTTTGAAACACACTATTGTGGCAAACAAATAGGTACCTAATATATTAATCATATTTAAAATCAAATATTGTCATAGAGAATTTTTTAAAACGTGTTTAAAATATACAATATATGCTACAATATTGTGTCAAAAATTTAAAAATATATATTGATGTAAGTCAAAACTGTACTATATTATTTGAAATCGGCACAGTTTTCAACATTTGAAATATTTGTCTTTTATTATCAATAACTTTAATCAAGTTATTATCATAAATAATGTCTCCGTTTGCTTGAAGTTATATCTTTCAAAATGACACAAATGACACCTGCGAAAAATAGATTTATTTTCGATATGATATTTCTTAGGTTAAATACTGAATGCAATATATATCCGATATATGACAATATGTACAGCAATAGTTTGGTGTTTAGTTCAGCAACAAAATATACGCCTGGTCGTAAAACAGCAGTGATGGTAGACGTCGCTATAAAATACGGCGTCGTACCATCGTTAATAAGTTGTTCTATACACCAACTGTACCATACACCAACCAAAACCTCCTATAGATGTCCAAGAATATAACATCCTAATGATCTATTTTACAATAGTAAGATGTTAAATATATTGTTTATTTTAACTTCTACAAATAACATCAATGCGATTGATATTGTATAATATATTAATATATCAACTAAAATTTACTTAATATATGAAATTTACTTCAAATAAAAACATCTGTATAATGTATGTTTCTGGATGCTATCTAGAAACTGTAAAAACTGATGTCAAAAATAACATCTATGGGATGTTAAAAAATGTCGAATTTATTATTTAGTGCTAGCTAATCAGCAGGTATTTTTTCAACCGATTGTCGCCAATCCATTGTCTGCAATGTTCTGCAATCAGGTTAGATGTACCTACCTACTAATTATTTTGTAGTTATTTTTAAAATTTTTAAAAACTCGACGACTAAATTTAATAACTACTTACAGGCTACAATAGATTTAATAAGTACCTATTAAATACTACGTCTTAATAATTGCTTATAGTTTTAAATATTTATGTTCCTCGTTATATTGTGTTATTTTGTTCCTATAATCATTATATTTGGATATAAATGTACATTTGGAAGTTCGAACTTGTCATTACTCATTATGTAAATTGTAAGTATACACTTTCATCATATTCATATTCACTTTTATAGTACATCAGTGGTGCAACCAGGATTTATTCAAGGGAGGGAGGGAGTGGTCCAAAAAATGATACTTAATTAATGTTAAATTAATTAATTTTGATCCGTTTTGAGCTATTCATGAACATTTCAAATGTTCAAGTTTTTTTTTTGTTTTTTATTCTATGCATGTTAACAAAAAATTTTATTTAGTCAAATAGCTTGATATTTTAATACAAGGTTCCTCATAATTATTGTTATAATAGCAGTTGAATAATATTAAAGATCCTAAGGCATGATTCTTTTTAAAAGCATTCAAAGTTATGTAACTACCTAGGTCATTGTTCACTAATATTATATTCTTCTAGACTACGGTATATTTTTTTTAAACATTGTAGTATTATTATCTATTGTTTGATTCATATTTTACAATAGTAAAAACATAAATTTATTGCTGTTCCTAAATATTACAGATTTAATTGTTTCTGAAAATATAATGTTTATCTTGTAAATTCCTAAAAAAAAAAGCGCAAAACTATTGAGGATATATTGTCTCTTTGACATTTCAAAAGACTCCAGTTATGTGCTATAAAAACATTAAATAAAGAAGTAGGTAGATAATGATATTTTTAACAACATAACATTCGAAACAACTGTTGACAACTGTGCTACAATAATTTTGTTTCTGATAATCCTCATAGTCAAATTAATTTGTCACAAGAGATAGGATTGGAATTAGATAAATATTAATAATATAATGTTAAGTAAGTAAGGATCTTATTCAAGCCCGGATTAGGGATCAATTGGGCTTCGGGGCACCACCCACTTAGTGGGCCCTCTTTCAACTTTAATTTCAAAATAATTGTATCATTACATAAAACGACTTGATATTATTGTATAATTTTTTACTGTACAAAAAATATACAGGATGTATCTTATGTCATTGTACGTGGCTTTTTTTAACAATTTATTATGGATCGATGATATGGAATTTCGTTAAAACAAAAAAAGACGTGTTTCTCTATTTTTAACAGGCAATTTTTTTATAATATTTTCAAAATTTTTAAACACGCAGTTCTACCAATAATAAAATCGACTTTATTTTTTCAAATGGTAACCACCATATTTTTTTATGGTTTCTGGTAAAGCTTTTTTCTGAACAATATGTTGACAATAAAATAATCAATTTTGGTTCACTAGGTTATTAACTATGATCCTCTTGGTATTTCTGATAACTACCTTCTTATATACTTAAATAATTAAATCAGTAATCTAAAATGCTCAAAAAAAAAAAAATAAACAAACAAAATTTTTGTCAAACATAGATCATTATTTATAGTAATTTTTCGTGATATGAAATTGTGAACATATTATTTTATAATTATTAATAATAATTTACCTACATACCTATACCTACTTAAATAAATTTTTTTTAAACTGTATGGGACGCGTTAAAAAAAATATATTTTAGGGATAAATATGGGCCCCAGAAATCAATAAGCACAGTGACCGCCCTCCTCCCCCCTTTATCCGGGTTTGATCTTACTGCAGTTTGATTAACTACTAGGTTAATAATATAACATCACAAGAAGTGCTAAGAAAGTTTTTTTTTTAATATTTACTTACATTTGTACCTTTACATTATTACACTATTACGTATAATAATTTATTTAGCTTATAAATATTATGTTCAAGTTACTTACCTATTAATTATTAAATTGTATTATACAGTATTGTATTTTTTAATATTAATAATATAATGTTAAGTAAGTAGGTAAGGATCTTACTGTTTGATTAACTATTTTTTTAAATATTAAATATAATTGTTACTTAATATATATTCTGCTTTAATTTATTAATTATTTTAAAATCATTTTACCTAATCAATACCAGCCTGCCTATCCATTTTTGTTGTCAAAAAAAATTTTGAACGGTAAAAAAAATGGAAATTTTGAAACGTTCAGTGGATGTTGTTAAGTGAACATCACACAGATGTTTATTATATGAACAAAAAATATGTTAAAAGGCAGTTGATATATAACTTAAAATAGATGTTACAAATTATCAATGATATAAATGTTTAATATGATATCGCATTGATGTGTTTATAGGTTATTTCGGAGATGTTATTTTTTATATGTTTATGAAAGATGATTTTAAAAGTCGTTCAACCTGGCATTAGTAATCGAAGGCACCGGTGCAATAACCAGGTATATCCAAATTTTTCCAAAAACGGGTTTTTATACAGAAATATTAAGAAAAAAATTCTCTATCGATCGGTGCAATAACCTGATACGTCCGATCAATATTATGGAAAATAAACTGCAAAAACTAAATGTTCGTTATGGTTAAGTGCAATAACCAAATACGTCCGGACATACCTTGCGCATTTTCATATATTAACTTTTTTTTTCTCTCGGTGCAAGAACGAGTTAAGTCCGGACGTAACTGGTTCTAGCACCAAACAAATTTATTGAAGTTTTATTATTTTATTCGGTGGAATAACAAGGTTTTATATGTTTAATAAATAATTATATATTTATATATGTTGATATGTAAGTTGTAATGTAAGTTTAGTTAAAAATATTTGCATAAATAAATGTTATTGAAATATCGTCACTGAGCCCGTGTGTTACTAACTTAATACTATTGTGATTTCGTGTTATCTTATCAAAAATTACAACGAAAATATAACGTTCAAAAATATGTAAACATATATTTTTATTTATTATAATAATATAAGATTAAAAATGTACCTCGTAATTTACTTTATTATTATTATTTATTAACTAATAATAAATATAATGATTAATATTAATTTAATTATTATTTGTTGGTCAGTTATGTTACATTTTTTTCCTAAAATTTGGTGCAATAATCAGTTATGACTTAGACGTAACTTGTTATTGCACCGACTAAAAATTAACATATTGGCAAGATTTGTAATTACTATAATATTGACATGAATATTGAAACAATTCAAATTTTATCCATAATATTCAACTTATTGAATTCCAAATAATATTATATCAGTTCAACCTTTTATAATAAATTTCAATAGCAAAAATTGGAGGTTTTTTTGTCTCCTGAAAAATGTGACAATCTGGACCGGAATATTGCACCGGTGCCTATCCCATAAACATCTTAAAAACGTACAGTGGATATAAATAATAACATCGCATAACTTTTAGTAACATCCTTGGTATATTTCTGGGACTGGATTTTGCGCAATGGGTATGTAACATATAGTTTGCTGTTTAGTTTGGCAACAAAATATACGCCTGGTCGTATAACAGCAGTGATGGTATTATGGTAGGCGTCGCTATAAAATACGGCGTCATGCCGTCGTTAGTAAGTTGTTCCAAGAATTAATTATTAAGAAATAAATGAAAAATACAGTTGTCGTAGGTGAATATTATGCTAGTTTGGTCAAACTATATACATTTTTATAATTGGTTAAATTTAAGTTGTTGAAAATAGTTTTATTAATAAAATCATCTGCTTTACCTATATTGCTTAACTTTTGTACGATTTATCCAAACGTGTATTATAATGAATAATGATGAATGTTTTCGTCAAAAAATAACACAAAAGTCACCGTTGTTCAGTATGAAAAAATGATTCTGTTTGAAAAAGCAACATATTATTCCTAGGTGTGGAAGATATATTTAATATTTTTAATTATTCAATATACACATAAATGTTCAATTTAATAATATAATATTACGGTATTATAAATAATTAGCATGAGTATCGAAACTGTAGCATTGGTACTTTTTTAAATTAGTAGATAATAAAAAAATAAAAAATACTATTCAGAATTAATGTATCGTAAATTTAAAAAGTTTTCCTTATGCACGAAATATGAAAAAAAAAAAAACTAAAATAAATTACTTCACAGATCTACAAGATTTATTTTCATCCAGATTGTCATAGAAGATTATTAAAAATGAATGAATTACCTGTAGTTTGTTCATAATCTAAAAGCGCTTGATAAATTACTTAAATGTATCCTACATATACATTATACCTACGTCATACATTTAATAGTAAGAATACTACTCAGTAGTCAGTACTCAATATACCTATACGGCTATACCTAATCTTAATGTAAGTAGTGATGTAATTATTACTTAAGTAATATTGGTACCTATTATATTATATTCAATAGTCACGTATATTATTGTCGTTGTGAGTTATGACAATACATTAACGTAGATTGGGCCATTGGGGTGACTTTGATAATGGGAGGCAAGATTGATTTTTATTGGAATTATTTATTTATTTATTTAATCTTGTTGTAGGTATTGCTACATTATTTGTATAATAATAATTTCAACTGTCTATGTAAGCGAGACAATAAAAGTTCAAATAAGGTTGTTTATTTTTTTTTTTTTAAACTACAACAAAATAAGAAAATATTTTTGCGAGGAAAAATAGTTATTTTACATGTGAATATCTGATTTCATAAAAATGTAATCTTCAGACGATCATAAAAAATATTCGTGGACTTGTACTCAACTTTTTTATTTAATTCCAAAAATAATAACATGAGGAACCTTATATTGCATTTTTAAACCTGAAGTATGAATATTATACATTTTATGAAAAAAAATATATTGTAAAATTAATACATTTGTCGCTCTGCTCAGAATCTAAAAACATTTGTATCAAATTTACTCGACATATTATAGGTGGTATAAGACTGATAAGAACATTATTAAATTAAAAAAACTGTGTAATATATTTAGTATTCCTAATTTAAGGCAATGTAAGCACCTAAAACTTGATGTAAAGACACCGTTTTTGGTTTTTGGTTTTATTTTTTATTTTGAAGTATATTAAATAATTATGCATAATTATCTAAAGAAGAAATATCAAAATGTACGGTACATGGTATTATGGTTGCAGTGACTTACCGATATTCGACCAATAATCAATATTACCTAAGCGGCTATGCAACAAATAGGTAGGAGTATATTATTAATATTGTGTGTGTGACGGATTTCCGGTGACAAATTTAAAACGCTGTCCCCCATCATCGTTTTCAGACACGTGCGGCGTAATCGTCACAAAAATTGTGGCTACCAGTGCTGAATATATTGTTGCAATGCTCAATGTCGCACAGTCTTATATTTTTTTTTCGGACTTTGATCGTCCTGCGCCGATTGGTTGTTAGCGTGGATCGTGACGTACACAATTATAATGATATTACGGCAAATAAAATATAATTTCACAAAAAAACACGCAATCTCACAACTAATCTATTCTAGAACTACGAAGTACGAGCCTTAATAAGTAATACCTATCATGTGGCCTATCGTGGTCTATGAAAATCGGCAAACGGTTTTTTTATCTCCTTACTGGAAAAATGTAATAGGCATTCGAAAATATTCCCCAGTGCAAAACTTTCTACTAATAACAAAAAATTCTATCAAATAGAGAATCAAGAATTGTTACTAATTCTTTAATTCCCTATATCATTATAATGTAAGCAACCCACTATAATTATAACTAACACGTAATTACTTTGTGTGATAATATGAATGCTGTGGTTGTGTCATAATTATTATCTGGAACAACTTGTTATTAATCTATATCACTATTTATTTATTTATCGTATGGCATATTGGCATCTATACCACTACCTACGATATATACCTACTATATAGTATAGGATCATCTCTGGCTGTCAACTGTCCTTGTCACTCAGTGGTGGTCAAATGATTTTGTCGTGTGTGTGTGTGTGGGGGTGGGGGGGGGATGTGGCTAATTTTTTTAAATGTTAGTTATTTAGTATCATTTATATAAAATACAGAGTTTAAAAATGTATCTAGTTAATTAATAAGTAACAATATTTTTATTAAGCTATTAATTTTTTTTTTTTTTGCTAGTTCGTCAAGTTCATTGTTTGTGGTTGTATTTATAACCCCCGATGAATAGACGAACAGCCGTAGTAACAAATATAAGGTATTGAGACGGCTCTAGTTTACTATAATTACACAGTTTATATGTATTAGTATTAAATTAATATTTCAACTACCCATACTTTTAATTTAACTGTAAATAAAATGAGCAAAACCTAAAAAGTTAGTTACTATTGTACAATTGTTGACTCTCTGCGGTACGCCATTTATAGATTCATATTTACATATAAATAATACCAATATGATATTGGTTTCTGCTAGGCACAACTAGGAGAGGGCTAGAGGGTACAATAGTGTGCTTAGCATCCTCTAATATTTTGTTAGCGCCCCTAAATATCTTGATTATTTATGCACTTATACTAGTGTATTAATTACTATAATGTGACAAGTTAAAAATTGAGTAAGGACTAGCACGTTACAAGAACAATTTCCAAACTGTCCAGTTATAATATTATCACTGTTAAATATCGAAAAAGATTGAACAAATCAATTAAAACTAAAGATATTATATTAATACATTTGAAAATGAAAACAAAAAAATTGATTTTATATGTTATTTGATATTTCTCATTAATCTTTTATTTAAATAATCTATTATTATAATTATTATAAAAAAAAATATTTTAAAATATTATAAATAAAGGAATAAAGTAGTTTGTATCGTGGCTTTGTATAATCATTTTAACACCACTAAATTGTAAGGTCTAGTTGGCAGTAAAGTTGCGCTTATGGGTAATATCGATAAATGGCCAGATCAAACACACTTATTTTTTAGAACATTCGATACTCGATTTTATATACTTGTTTTTTGATCTGCCTATAACCCTGTGTTCTAAATTATTTGTTATAGACTATTATTTCTCTCATATTTAAATATTTATAATTTTAAAAATATAATCAATTTTTCGTCGAAAATAATACTAAAAACTTACAACCTCATTTAGCAGGTAGCGAGTTACCAGTTTCGATAGCTGACATATAAATCGTATTTAATACCAACATTGCTTCCCTTAATATTAATGTTATTATGCTACCGATTAAAATGTAATCCTTACTTAAAATATTTGTGTTCGTGATTTATGTTTTTGTTTTAAATGCCATATAAACGTGTAATGCCATAATGCTATTATTAATTATTAATTGTAGGTAGGTATTATATAATATTATATAATATAAAATATCGCTTCATCGATCAAATTAGGTTATTCTGAATAATCGTTGTCATCGGTTGTAGATTAATACTGATAAAACAAAAATTTACATTTTGTTTAACTGTCATCATTATTATTATTTTCTAATGGAAACCAATAATTTCTGATTTGCATCCGTATTTATTTTTATTTAAAAATCTAAATTAATATTGTCAACGTGTTTGATTACCATGCAATATAATATAATATACAGGTTATATTTAACATTTGGTTTAAGTCTCAGCCCTTTTCACAAATACGTATACCTACGTGGCTAGTGGCTACGTAACTTAAGTCTAAAAATAATATCATAAAACAATTTTTATTTATGCTCCATGATTACAGGTGAACCAGTTGGACGCGTAATTTTCGTGTCATTTGTTTCGATGTTTGTACAGACGAAGAATCGGTAGTGGCACGAAACTTTCACCGGCCACGACGACGGCTCCGAAGTGTGCGTTTTTGCAGCTATACTGTCGGCGGCGGTCACGTAATCGTCTGCACCATAGACCGCGGTGGCGCGCGGCAATGGACGACTGTCAGCGTGCGTCGTCCGCGAGTTTCTTTTCTTTTTTTACACACATAATTTTATTCCATATTGTGTATTGAACAGAAGACATATAATAATTATCACCAACACACGTGGCCATTGCGTCGTCCGGTTGTCGAGACTCGAGTTTTCTACTGGCATAATGATTTCGTGGGCACAATTGGTGTATTATATTATTATATCTTTCCTCACCGAACCTCTCTCTACCTCTCCACCCTCCACAAACATTCATAAAACAAATAATGCTTTTAGTTAAAATTATTTGTGCAGAATGGATTTAAGATGACAGTTAACGTGGATGATTATGAAAAAAAATCATCTCAGCCTATTTAAACTATTGCATATTTTGGTTATGATGTATGTCATATTACTCATCATGATATAATTTATAATGACGAACCATGAATAATGTATTAGAAAATTAGGTATGTTTCAATTCAGTGTTCTATTGTTATGTCATACTATGTCACAATGGGTGTAGCAAGTAAAATAAATTTATATTTTTTTCATTCATGATTTTGATAGAGAATAGCAATAAATTATAAGTATTATTCTTTTCAATTTTTATTATCATAATAACTTGTACTATCAATATGATGGACTTCAACCTTGAAAGATGATTATTTTTAAATTGTTAGTAACTAATAACTATATAAATTTATCGATAATTAGGTACCTAGTTTTTATTTTTATAGTATCATAAATATTAAATTTAAGTACCTAGTATTTTAAGTAATTTAAGTGCTTAACTATATTAAATAAAAATTACAAAAATTAATAGTATTCTAATAATTTATGGACTATTATTTTGTTTTCAACAATACGCATTTTATTGAATTTTAAAACTTCATTTATATTTGCATTTAGTCAGAAATTAATCTTTCAATATTTAAACATAATATAAGTTGTAGGTATTTATTTATGTTTATTGTATTTCATGGTTTCATATATTATGAAAATCTATTCTAGTTATAACGTAATAAAATTAAAAGGTCATTAAAAACACACACACCTAATATTATCAAGCGAAGGGAAATATTTTAAAATATAAAATATATAATAAAACTATAATTAAATGGCGACGATCGCGTGAAGATAATAAAGCCAAATCAGATAATGAGAATAATTAATATGAAATATAATGAATTAAGTAAAAACTATGAAAGTTTATTTATTTTTTCATGAAAATAATATATTATGAGGAGTATTATGCTTAACATATTTAAATGATTTTGGTTTTTATATTGTAATTTAATAGTGCAAAAAGAAATTTATATGAATTTCATTATATTTAACTCAGCACCATTAATGTGATTATTTATTTAATTTAATGTTGTGATTACTAATTAATAAATTAATTACTTAATTATAATATATTATAATGTGCAGAGCACTCCTATATTTCAGACTTGAGATTGCATTGTGTAGATTTTGTATAGAGAAAATAAGTGTCTATACCTATACTCGTAGCGCTATATAGATCACATAATCTATACGATTATCTATCTAATTATCTACTATCAGTCACGTATACACCATAGGTACATACCATTAATTAATATTAGTAAATATTTAGTATGAAACACAGGGTAAAAACTAAGATGATTCATCTTTGTACGTGATACGAGGACGTAATAATACTATAATAGGTATAAATAATTTTAGTCAACAGAAATGACTGATCGTCTTATTGTCTATTCAATGCAAACAATTGTAAAGTAAATCGTTTTTATTTTTGTAAATGTTTACTTTGTTCACTTTAAGCTCTTAGTGCCCTCTTACTAGGTCTAAATTTAGACTAAGATTCAAAGGACTTGTACTCCCTCTGGGCGACCAATTTTTTCAATAAAAATATAAAAATAAATTAGTTTAATTATTATTATTTTAATATTTTTATTTCTATATACTATAAAGAAAGAAGCAACAGGTAAATTCTGCAGTGGAGAGTGATAAAAATGTTTTATTATTAGGGTATTATTTAAAAGTATGAGAAATGCTTGTACGTTGCATGCATTATAAAACAATACAAACGTACCTATTATACAATATCTCTGTATGGCTAGGTTAGATTATGTATATAAGTTAGAATATATGCACTACTAATTATAAGTACCTATACTGATGTGGCATATAAATAGTGTTACCTACTATGTATTATGATCATTAGGTAGATACTACTCATGTAGCTAATATTATTCAATTATTCGTTTGCTACATTGTAAATATTGAAATATTATTTAAGATCACGTATGATAAAGAATAAAAGTTTAAATCAGTAGATATTATCGATATACGAGCTAAGCACTATGATAAAACATGATGCTATATAGAACTACAGCTGCTCAACAATTCAAACGTAAACTGATCTTCTGAGTTTAACGTTTATGTATTGAACTGGTTTGATAATTTGATATTATAGCCGTTTAAAATATCGGAAATCTATTCTGCCATTCTGGAATTGTACTAAGGTTATGTTTTTATTGATTAAAATATATAGTTTCATTAAGGATAACAACTATACCCCTACTAAGTGTAGAAACATTTTGAAGAAATGTCAATAAAGTGTAAACACAATTTTAAACGAGCTAAGCTATTAGCTAAGACTTTTAAAATTATTTTTTTATTATTGTTATTATTGGCTTCAAATACACAGGACACGCCACACGTACACGACTATCTATCGTCTGAATGGATAAAACGAAACGATGAGTGCACATGCCAGATCAGTAAATACAGTTCGGTATATTATGTGTGTATTGTGTGGGCGCACCGTTAAACTTTTTTAATTTGTTATTGTTTTTATAGTATTAACTCGTAGCGTCAACTTAAGTTACAACTTGCCATTTATTATCTGTTATACCTTTATATTGCTATTATTATTATTATTATATTATTATTAAGTTATTATTATTATTATCATTTTTATTATAATCACTACTTAAATTATCATATTCAAAATGTTAAAAATGCAACTTATAACTAATATCAATAGATGTAGATAGACATGGCTAGGAACATCTTATATTATAATAAAAAAAAAAAAAATAGTATTAATATATATTATTATAGGTACTTAGGTAGTTAGGTATATAATATGTACTTAATAATATTATGCACTATACAGTATACATATACAACAAATCACTGTTCGAAACCTTGATGTCTTGTGTCTACTAATGCGTATAATATAGTTATACGTTAAATAACTACATTAAATAATAAATAGTTTATAGTATAGTAGTATTGTTATATTATGTATGTAGTAATATTTATATTTTATATACTACTCTTAACAGTAAACACTCATTATCTCGAAATATTTTATTTACATCATTTGAATCCAAAACATAATTTTTAAAACAATTAGATAGGTATAATTTTAAATTATGAGAGGAACGATATTGGTCATAAAACCGTGTGTGTGTTTTTTTTGGCTGATGTTACGTTTAGAAATAGTAAAACTACTTCTATCTTCATTTTTGAGGGTGATTTCTACCTTCTGTAGATAACAAATTTAATGAAGTTGGTACTTTGATAGGTATTATGGTTTGGTCTTTAAATAAAAAATAGGACATATAATATATTTACGCAAAACCAGTTTTTGAATTTTTTTTTTTTTGTCATTTATAAATTAATAAACGTACTGACTTGGCATTTCACTTAATATTCATATCAGCAGATATCTTACATTTTCTATTTTTTTTTAGTTTAACTCTGATTTACCATTTATGTATGATAAAATGTAATAATTTAATCCGATAATTTGGTCTTTTGTACAGGAATGTAACAATTTTAAAAATACGTATGCACCATTTTATTTTTATAGACAGTTCAAGTTTTTAAGCAATTTATTGTATACCTACTAAAATAAAAAAAATAACGATTTAGTTATTTTGTTATAATTTAAAATAATATTATTCGTAGGGACTTGAAACTTTTTGCCACTTTGTATATTTTTATTAGCTATATTATACACAATTCAATTTTCAAATTATCTGGATTAGTTTTAAACTATTTATACCACGAGTCCTCGAACCTCTATGGTATGTTGTATTGACTTAAAAGTTAATAATATCTATTATTATGTCCAGTGTAAGCATATCAAGATACATTTTCGTATATTTTATCTCATCTAGATAACTTTTAAATGATATATCTATTATAATATCATAACTTTTTTTTAAATTATCTTGATAATTATATTTTTTTAATCGTCCATTTTTTTTTATACAATATTTATTCACACAATCTCACTGCATTGTAATAACATGAACCGTGGTTAACCATTAGCGATTTCATTAGATACACTTCAAGGCAAAGGTTCATGTTTTTGGGATTTGTCACTCCAATAATTTTATCTTTAATGGACAAACATAAGAATGCTTCACATTTGGTTTATTAGGTTCGAAAAAGCAAACCATATATCTTAGCAACTGGTAGCCATCCAAAGTTTCGATTAAACTGGGTTCCACCTATTTTATTACAAACTTGCAAATCATTATTTTTGTCTCAATTGAATCTTGTTGGTTCAATAAATAGCTCATAACTAAGGCAGTCTACTAATTCTGAAGACAGATATGACTTTTTTGAATGCATTATGCCATCATCGCAATTGTCTTATACTGATATTTACGGTAGCTGCAGTATATCAGAAAATTGTCAAAAGCTTATATGTTTAGACATATAAAAAACAAAAACAAAAACTATGCATAATATATTGAATTAGTACCCAATTGTGAAACAAGTGTTTCTCAAATACAGCTCTACCCTCCTCAACCCAGTTGAGAGACTATTTAGTGCAGGCAGCCAAATATTATTTAATTTATCATACATCTATTTTTACATTTAATAATATATATTATGGAGTTTTTCGCATTATCGAGGTTCGAATTATCGGGCGACTTTACACATGTGGTATATTATCATCTATTATTATAAAAACCAATGTTTGTGTGTATGTCCTTTATTCATTCCTAACCGTTCATCCGATTGCGATGACATTTGGTACAGAGATAGATTAAATCCCTGGAAGATAGGCTGATTTAAAAAGGGTAAATTAGAGCCTAGAGGTCCGACACGGGGAAGTGCTCAAATAACAGGGATTTTGAGATTTACAATGGGAAATGTTTGTTTATAAATGGTTGCTATTGGTTTTAATAATAATATTTTTTTTTTTTTTTAATTTAAATGTTTTTTATTTTAATATGTAACCACATTTTCATACTACCAATCTGTCTATGTAACAAAATAAATAAAATATCAATATATATGTATAGTCAATTTTTTTTTTTATCAGCAATCATGATAGCTGCAGCTATAGTTTTTTTTATAAATTATCGAAGTATTATCTAGATAATTAATTCTTGAAATTATCAATTACCTTATAAACGATCATTCATGATAATGATAATATGGAATACTTGTTTGCATTTAATATGGGATGGTATTCTATAACATAAAAACTAATATTGGTATAATCTATGAATTATTATTTTTTTAAGATGGCTAAACCAAATACAAGTTGTAGAAGACAGTGCAATAACAAAAGATATAGAATTTGCAATAAAAGCAGTGCGCAAAAAATAAATGGGATTTTTAAAAGCAGAAATACTTTATTCCACATTATCCACACATTTTTTGAAATGGTAAAATTCAAAATGTTTACATTATCATGGTTCATGAATATGTTAAAATTGGTAATTTTAAGTGTTCTAAAAAAATGTATTCTAGACTAGTTTTAAATAAATATGATATTAATGGTTTTCCAATAACATCAAAATATTGTAATCAGTGTATAGATCAAAAATAAAATGGTATTCCATATTCGTCGCTTCTCCTCTACTCATTGACTACTGACAGGTACACTTAACACCTAATATACATCAGAGCAAATTTTCCGATTTTTTTGACTACTTAAACTAATATAAGTATATAATTGTTTTTAGATAAACACAATGATATTTTAGAAACATAAATGTAACCTACCATATTATACTAATAGAAAAATAGAAAATATCTTTAGAAATATGTGCACGCTCAGAATTGTTTTTCGTGTACAAAAATTTATCATAATAGAATTCAGAGGACGTAGTAGTATGCAACGAGTTATGAGCATTTTAAAATTTACGAACAATTTAAAATAACTCGCTTTTAAATAAAAATATAAAAATAAAAATATTAGGTTCACTAGATAATATTCTTACATTTAAATTTGATAATATTATAGCCTATAGGTCAATTTATTCAGTCTAACATTACAGTGTTAGATGAATTATTCTGAATGTACTTACAATTTGCTACATGTTTTGCATTTGTAAGATAGATACGAGCAGGGCCATATTTGAAAATTTTGCGCCCCGGAGCAACATATTTTTCCACCCCCAAAAAGTTATTTCTTAAAATGTAAGGAATCTATTATTTTAGGTCATCATTTATGACTCTTAAATGTAGTCAGATTTTTAAATTTTTTTTTTTGAAAACTTGTTTTTGAATGAGTTAAGAACAATTGGTTAGGTTAGGTTAGGACGAAAGGTATTACGTAAAAGTAAAATAGACATTATTATTATTATATTGTGTTTTACTTATTTACAACAACGCTTGCTGCGGGCTGCTATCATGCCATTATCATTTATCCAAGGAATTATTATTGTTAGTATAAAAATAGATTTGAGAGAATATCATCCTAAAATAAACTTTGGAGAATCTCCACCTAATCACAATACATAAGGAAAAAAACATTTTACATAATTTTAAAGTTATAACTATGTTGGCTTAATAATAACAAAGTTCATGAAAGTTTACCGTCCCCCAAGTTCCACCAAGAGGGGCAATGGCCCACCCTGGCCCTCCCCTAAATACGGGCCTGGATATGAGCCATGCGGGTGTATGCGGGGTCTACCTAACCTAACCTCTTAACACATTCATTACAGCTACTCAAATACTAAGAATACTCGAATCGTAATATAGGTACAGTAAATTAACTGTTTTTTTTATCGGTATAGGTTAGGTTATTAACTTGTTATTATTATTTTTTCATTTAGAAATTACATATGAGGAGATCTTAGTCAATAATAAATGCTTAGGTAAATAGTTAATTTAATGAGCAAGTCAGTAATTTATATTAAAATGGTACCCTGATAATAATAGTAATAGCTAAATAGTTATAAATTATACAACGTTATAAACTTATAACTAATTAACTCTATTTGTTCAAATTTAGATTTTTAAACACAAAAGTTTTCTAAAATATATGAAATAAAAAATGATTTTGTTCAAAATTGGAAAAAATAACGTTCCAGACATTTTAGATTCTGAGCGAAGTGATGAATGTATTGATTTTACAATGATGTGTTTTTTAATTTTTTAAAATTTTTTTTTTTTTGTGTGTCTGTCATCACTTTTTAGGACAGTAAAAGTGTTTGAATTTTCTTCAACAGTAACTTTTCTGATAGGAAAGTGAATCTAGTTAGTACTTTGGTGGGTCAAATGTAAAAATTTCCCTGTAGTTTTCAAAAGCGACGTGAAAAACAAAAGAAAAATTAAGCAAAAACGGGAATTTTTACGCAAAATCTGTTTTCGAGAAAATCGATTTTGGTTTTTGGTATAACTCTAAAACAAATGAGCGTAGGTACATGAAATTTTGACTGAATGTTTATATAAGGATTTTCTATACACCATAACATTTTCTAAATATTTTGAGCTGTTTACGGACATTTTCAGTTTCCATTTTTTTTAGTTATTTTTCTATAAATAACAATACAATACAATTTTATTTGTTGGTTAAAAAAGCTTGAAAATTTAATAGAAGGCTCCTTGATTATTGTTTCAAAGGCAGATGAAAACAATTAAAAATCCTTAGTCACAGTTTTTATTTATAAGCATTTAAAGTTCAAATATTGACAAAATACGGAAAAATCACGAAAATTAGCAAATTATTTTGAGTTGAGAATTCATAAACGTTTTTCTTTTTAAATCTAAGATTTGAAAATGTAATACAAGATTATCCATAAGTTTGTCTACCTTTATCAAAAAAAAAAATGTCTACAAGAAAGTCAAATTAAATTTTTATGAGCGTTTGAAATTCATATTTTTGCAACATTTCATATTCACTCAATATCTCATGTAACGATTTTCTTATTTTTTTGTAATTAAAAAACGTATGACTAGATTCTTGAAAATCAGAAAATTTCACTGAATGTTTATATAAGCATTTTTTTCTATACACGATAAAATTTTGAAAATAATTTGACTCTTTTTAAGCTGTTTACGGACATTGTCAGTTTTCAATTTTTTTTAGTTTTTTTTTCTATAAATATCAATAAAATTTTATTAATTGGGTAAAAAAGCGTGAAAATTTAATATAAGGCTCCTGATATATCGTTCTAATAGCAGTTGAAAATATCGTAGGCACAATTTTTTTATAAGCATTTAAAGTTCAAATTTTGACAAAATTTATCAAATTTCAAATTTAATAATTATTTTGTAGTTAAAAATTTATAAAATGTTCAACTCTTATAACTCAGGATTTAAAATTTAAAACAAGGCTCCACGTAAATAGGTTATATATAAATTACTTTATTCACAATAATATCATAAAATATACTTGGTAATATCACAGGCTGACCGACCGTTTTCGCTCAGAATCGTTTTTCTTATACAATGATATTATATCATTGAATTCAAATTTAACACCATCCATTACAGTGAACCACTTGTAACCTACTGTACAGCAGATTGACATCCATTTACCCACCTTTTTTTTTAATTTAACTCAACTTTCAAATTTTATAAAAAAAATATTTTCAGAAATGTTAATACTTTTCAAAATCAAAAGTGTTTATATCTACTTTTTGTTTTTAGAATGCTCAATAGTCTATTAACTATTAGTTTATAATTATAATTTTTAAATATAAGTGATATGCGTGATGATGAAACTCGACCGCCCCTTCGGTGGGACCCACCCATCATAATGACCTTTCCTGCAGCATTAGACGATTACCTGCATTTTTAATTCAATAATTAT
Source organism: Metopolophium dirhodum (assembly GCF_019925205.1). NCBI lineage: Eukaryota > Metazoa > Arthropoda > Insecta > Hemiptera > Aphididae > Metopolophium > Metopolophium dirhodum. Next base: position 117,558,855 of record NC_083560.1, on the reverse strand, counting down.
TTATAATTTGCAATCGATATGATGTGATCGGTTAAATTTTTTTTTATTGACAACTCAACATATTTGTATTATATTATTATAGGTATAGGTGTGGCAGTTGTTCGGATCAACGCACTTAAAGCCACAGTTGTTTTGTCGGGTTTATCCACTGTCACAATCAAACTAATCGTCAATTAATGTTAATGTTTCCAAACATCTATAGTGCACCACTATTGCAAATTTAAAAATGCAAAATCATTTAATTTTTAAATAACCAATTTGATATAATCTGCACCTTAACACCTAACTTAATATTAATTATTATTAAATATAATATAGCAACAAATAATATATTACTTTGTTATGTTTGTCCGTTTGATTTTGTGTTATGTATAACTAATAAAAATACTTTTAAAAAAAAGTAGGTCAGCGCATTTCGGTGGTGGATGTTTGTCCATCGTCCCTTCGGTCCTCGGACAGGATAGTGTAATTTTACTGTATTCAATTTGAATGCAATGATTGCATTCGATAAATAACGATTCTGAGCGGACGTGGAAATCTTTTTTATTTAATTTTATTCGTTTCTATGGTGATAAACAAAGCGTTTTAAGAACAGCTGAAGAACGATTTATATAAATAGGTAATTTATATAATTATAATTATAATTTATAACTAGGAAATATCATAAAAATGAAAAAAAAAATATAAAAGAAAAGAAAAAGCTCATAAATCGCTCAAATGTTTTGAAAATTTTACCATGTCTAGGAAAGAATAATATGAGTAAACAACCCAAATTTCAAGTTTTTAAGAATGTTTTTAACCGAATTACAACAAAAAAACTCTCAAAATTAAAATGTCGTCTATAAATTGCTCAAAAATGGCTAAAATTTTCAGAGTTTTAAACCGTAAGAAACAAAATCTAAAATACAACAAAAAATATCTCTAGTCGTTTTTCATTTGAAGCAATATTTCTGGTAGAAAACGTCGTCCGTAATTATTTAATATTATAAAATAGTGAAATCGTACGTTTTTTGTCCTTTAACCGCTTTTATTTCGAGTAGCATTTCGAAAATTGAAAAATGACTTCTCTAAAGTACCAGCTCAAGAACATTACCTTTCAGAAAAGATGCTGTATTTCATACTTTTGAGCAAGTTTAGAGCGAGAAAAAGTGCTTACAGAATAAAAAAGAAAAAGAAATAAACATCATTGTAAAACCATTACATTCCTCGCTCCGCTCAGAATTTAAAATGAACTGAATTGTGTACATTACAGTACTACACTACAATATACTACAGCACTTCAATAGTTTTGATCATGTTAGTATTTTTTTTACTTTGGGTTAAATTTTGTGTAAAATGCACACATCAAGTTACATCCAATTAATAAAATTATATTTTACTAAGAATTATGATAGTAACATAAATAACTCTTAAAAAAACATAATATTATACAACAAAAAAAAAGTACAATTTTCACGACTCACATAATATAGGCGTTGTTTATGTGATAAACTAATAACAATATCATTGAGTACATGCGTTTTTAGATTAGAGACAATCCCCGTGAAAGACGAGTACGGTCTTCGCTCATATTTCATATGAGATATCGGAATCACCGGCACAGTGCACCTCAAATATATTATTGTACGGCGATTCTTTTGCAATAGAACAAATGTTAATTTAAAACACGGTAGTTTATCTCCGCATATTATATCACATATTCGGCGAAACAAACAAACCAAAAATGAGTGACAATGCCAATGATAAGGTGGATTGTTTACCCGAGCAATACGTGTATATATTCTGATTTCGAGTTTGTAGAATTTAACATATAACAATGCATAATATTATTATTTTTTTTATAGCTCAACGTCAACATAATATAAATATAGTTCCTATACTATAATATAATATAGATATTACAGGTATATACCGATATAATATCACATTTTAACGGCAGCGTTGATAGTATATGAAAAAACCTCACCAACAAGTCCTCTTCTCCGCTTCTTCACGACGACAGGCGACAGCAGTCTCAAATATATATACCTATATACACTGTATTATTTTCTACCTGCTCTCGGGATATTACGACATGGAACATACGCGTTTTAGGTATGGTAGGTATATCAATATATATACGCAACATAATAATATACAACAACGTGATTAATTATTGTTAGTAGTACTGTAGAGAGGTCAGTTTTATGTATATGTTCATTTTTTCATACGAGTAGAATAATAATTATATTATGTTTGATATATCTATCTGATACCTTCTGCAGTTAAACAATCTCAACTTTTATTTTCTAATATATTTAAAAAGTAAATGCAACCATGAAACCATTTGTGGCTTGTGCATATAACTAAGTAGATTAAAGATTAAACACAGCTGATGGTGTTCTTACAGAAAAGTAATTTTTGAAATCATTCAATAATTTATTGTTGAATAACTTTAACATCAAATTATTCAATAACTTTCGACAGAACGGTAAAAATTACAAAAGTGAAAATTAATGCGAACCAGTTTTGGTAAAAATGTATTTTGGCTATAGTAATATTCCGTTGCATTTTAAGAAATTACTCTAGAAACTGGGCGTTTTTACCACACATTAATGTTAACATTTTCAGGACAAGAAAAATATCAAAAACTTGTTTTTTTTTTATATTTTGTCTGGTAAGTCGTTATCATTGTCATACATAGTACATTATATTATAATATATAGTATATAGGTATATTATAATATGTCATTTTTACTTAGATAATATGTCTGATAATTTTTTGAAGATCTTAACCCTTTAAATTTGTGTGATTTATATTTTATATGCATTAGACTCGTTCATTTTTACAGATTACTAAACCGAACAAATTACTTACCTATTCGACGAGTTTTTCCACTCTCATCTAAATGCACATTTATGATCCGATGATTGTTGTTATTAGAAGACTTGCAGATACAACGTAAAGTACTTATACTAGTTATACTACATTATTCACTTTGTAATAACTAATCATTTAGAATTGTATTTAACACTCAACACATTTGTTTGATGATTGTATATAATTATTGTATTATTTTACTGTCTAGTCTAATAAGTAAAATTATTCTGTAAACAAAATTGTATTTTGTGATAAATTGTACTTAATATTGTGCATAGTAATATAGTTTCATAGTAGGTAATAATAAATATACAACATTATTATCTATACTCGTAATTTGTATTATAATATAATATATACATAATACATATAGATAAAAACATTAGATCAAATTCTTCGACATAAAAATGAGCAGTAATTTGATTTGTCCTTAAAAATTAAACGTTGATAGTAAGTATAGTTATTGTAACGTGGTCGGGGGAACGACCAGTTAAATATAAGATATCCAGGGAGAATCGTAGGATCCTATAGATATAAATACCGTAGCCAGGGGCAGATATGTAGATATCAGGATCTTAAATATATTTAAATTACTAGGATTCCTTTTCAGTTATAATTATTATGTTTTATTGTCTACTAAACACTTACAAATATTAATACTCACAAATATATCAACTATGTTCTATTATACTATGTAACTGTATCGTAGTCATACGGAGTCCGGTAATCGTAGTGTGTATTGAGGTCTAAGGTGCACACCGAACTAACTTACTAATACATTGTGTGTGTTGGCCATGGGCCTTACAATTATGTGTGTGTTTTAATATTAATGTATCGGTCAGCAGTTAATCGTACATACGGTAGAGTTCGTATTATATACATAGGTGTCATGCAACACATTTATATTTATAATTTATTGTTACATTATCATATACGTATAGGAAGAGTACCTACCTATTTTAATTTTTAATTATTAAATTACATTTCTATGATAACATATTATTTTCTATTAGTTTATTATAACATCAGAAATCTAGAAGTAAATAGGTACCTAGGTATTTCATTGGCGTTTTTCCACAAACCAATGTAAAACTTACAGCTTTTAGTATAAAATTGAAAGCGAATGTATAGCGGGTACCTATATATATATTATGATACTATAAAACATTCATGGAAAACAATCGAATTACTTATGTTATGCAATATATACGCACAAAAAAAAAAAAACCTTGAAATCAATAATTTACATTTCGATTGGTTGTGCAAAAATCGCGTACCTACTCGTTGGAAAAAAATACACGCAAATCCCATATTATAATGCATATCTGGCTCGTATACCTACATATATATATATAGCCGGTAAAGGTATAATTACCTAAAAATTCGACCTCTAATGTATAACCATCGTCACATTTAACATTATATTATATTATATACCTTTATATAGGTAAGTACTTAACTTGTGTGCGTGCGTGTGTGAGCCGACCGATGCAGTGTATAATCAAAGACGGCAACAACAACAACAACAACAATCACAACATCGCGAACGGCGACAACTCGTTTGGTTGTGGGGAAGGCCTGTAGTTACTGGTGTGGTGGGGAAGGGTGAACATTTTCTCTCGTCGTACCGACCGGATCAGCGCGGCAGCTGCGAACCGGTCGGCCGCGCAACTTGTCCGCCCGGTTGGAAACGTGACGTCTATGCAGCGGGTTTTAGGTACCTATCTATATTATATTATTATTATATATTTATATTATATACCTACGCGGAAATATGGCGAGCAAAATAAAGAATCACGAAACCTAAACCCGTCGCGGTCCCCATTTGCCCCGTCGTACCTACTTGCTAAATCTCTGCATAATAATATTATATGTAGTGATGTCTACACTCTATTCGCGAAACTGAGATAAAAAAGTGCGGATATTTTCGTTTCTTTTCAAGTATTATAGGTACTAGTAAATAGTGACTTTACATTATTATCGTGTTATAATGATAGGTAATAAATAATAATATTATAACACGGAACTATAATACATGTTTGTCCGTACATGGAGTGCACAAGAATGCAATATATCCGAATATGAATACACCGCGTGAAGGGCTATAGTATTATTAAATCTAATTAGAAAAGAAAATCGCACTTGTTTAAAGATTACTGTTTTAGAACCTATAATAACAGATTACCTGTTATACCTAATACAATAGTTAAAAGTTTCTCAAATAAAGTTTAATAATTAATTAACATACAAATTGTACAAAGGTTATTTTTTTTCTTTTATACACCATTATCGAAATTATAAAAATCTGTCCATTATTTTAAATTGTTATATTCAGACAGGCGCATTTTGTTTGGTGGAATGGCGAACTGACTAAAAAAAAAAAGACACACGAGTAGAAGATGCACGTTTTTAGAAGTTTTGCTTGATTACTAAAACTAAATTTTAAACAAATTTAATTTTAGATTCTAAGCGTATAGATTTTACAATGATGTGTTTTAAACATTTTTTTTTATAACCATCATCACTGTTTGGGCAGTACAACTGCTTCGATTTTCTATAACATTATTTTATTCGATGGGAAAGTGAATCTAGTTGGTGCATTGAGAAGGTCAACATTTAAAATTCTCAGTAGTTTTCAAAAGCGCAGGGAAAAATAAAATAAAAATTAAGGAAATGCGGTAGTTTTTACGCAAAATCGGTTTTTGACAAAATCAATTTTGGTTTTTATTGTATCTCTAAGACAAAAAACTGTAGATACATGAAATTTTTGCTGAATTTTTAAATTAGTATTTGCTTTACAACCACAAAATATTCTAAATATTTTGACTTGTTTTCAGCTGTTTACAAACTTTTTCAGTTTCAATTTTTTTAAATTTTTTACCTATAAATGTCATTAAAATTTTGTTCGTTGGGTTAAAAAGCTTGAAAATTGAATTTAAGGCTCCTAATATATTGTTACAATCAAATACAATTTTATCAAATAAAAAATTTCTAGTGGATAGTCAAATTACATTTTTTTTAACATACATTTTTACAACAATGGATATATTCACTCGATTTCTCTTGTACCGATTTACTTATTTTGCTGTAATTCAAAAACGAATAACTGTAGATACTTTAAATTTACGCAATTTTATTAATTTCTATACTCGATAAAATGTTCAAATTATTTTGACTCGTATTGAGCTGTTTACGGACATTTTAAATTTTTTTCGTTTTTTTTTCTATAAATGTCAATAAAATTTATTTGTTGTCCAAAAGCGTGAAAATTAAATACAAGGCTATTGATATATTATTTCAATGGCAGTTGAAAAATATTAAAATATATAGACATAATATTTTTTATAAGTATTTAAATTCGATTTTTGACGAAATTTATCAAATTTGAAATTTAAAAAAATTATTTAGTAGTTAACAATTTATAAAATGTTCAACTTTTACAGCTAAGGATTGAAAATTAAATATTTTATCATTGAATTCAAATTTGACATAATTTGTTACAGTGAGCCACTTGTACCTATACTTGTACCTATACTAACACACTAAAACACCCAACTTTCCCCTCTTTTTTTTGAATTTTTTTTATTTATGTATTGAAATTAAATATTATAACAGAACAAAAATAGATTTACAATAAAAAATATATTTAATTTGATCTTATAAAAACGGTTATCTATTAAGATTGAATAAAATATATTTTTTTTAGCGTCTACATGGACTGTCTGTAACTTATTAAAATTGTATTTAAAGAAAACAACAACAACATTACAACAAATAATTAATGATCTACCAAAAATACATTTATGTACTCTTTAACCAATTTACACGTGGTAAAATCGGTTCATAGATTATTATGTTCATTCGAAGAATGTCGTACAAAATCAATTTTACTCTTATATTAGTGTATGTTAAGGTATGTTCTAAGTTTCTAACGATAAATATTTCAAACTATTTTAAGTAAAAATCAATGTTATATTTTAATTTATAAATAATAAACAATTAGATACTAATGAGATCCATTAGATAGTTTTAAATACTGATTTAATATTAGTTTAATACATTTATGTATATTGTATACTGCACTACACAATAGGTCTGAGCGTCCGGCCACCTCTTAAATTAAAATTCCATTCCGATTACTCTGTCGACTATCATGGCATTCAAACCGTAATAATTGTGATCTCGGCTCTTCCGGCTCATAACGAAGTAAAAAATTACAGCAGGTTCGACTGGTTTCACTGACAATGATGCGTAGTGGTCTTCAATTTGATTCAATAACGATATTATATAATACATAAGATACATTTTATTACATTCAACTTATATAAGCTCTTTATGAATTATAAATTATTTTAAAATATATAAATATTATGGCTTGATAACTATTATAATATGGTAGGACTGATATAACTAATATTAATATTAGAATATTCTAAAAATATCTGAATAAATAATATTTAGTTGGCCAATATCTTTCATCCTGAATTATTTAAGATAAACTTAATTCGTTACATCGTTATCTGTGTGTTCCGAATAAACGATATAGGTACATTTAATATGAATATGTATACTTAAAATTAATAGATGTCTGGATGATGTTGTTTCATTCGTAAGAATTAAACTGCAGTAATTATGTGTAATTATTTTTACATTTACTAGGTATAGTTTGTATGTAAGTACCTGTATACAGCATATAATAAACAAAAATGTGTTATAATAATTATAATTTATATGAATAAGTATAATAAAATATAAAATATGAATACATAGCATAAAAGCTAAAAGTGGACAATTAGACATATAGACAGAGGTACTTATATTTTATATAATAAAATATATTAGGTATAAATGTATAATAGGTGTGTATAATGTGTTAATAACCGTCCCTCTAAATCGGCCATGGCTCATGAACCCTCCTTATAATAATTGTGGAGGTGAATCTCATGACTTCCATCATTTATTCATTAATTCTCCAGGTTTAATAGACTCAATTAAAAAATAATAGTACACTTCTATCTACACCAACTTATCCTACATCGATTCTCAATCATCTAAAAATTGCAAACTACCGTTCTAAATGTTATTCTAAATACAGGTTTAAACATTTATTAACTTTTACTTGAAACTAATGCCATTGTCATTAATAATCTTTGTTCGTTGCAATGTACAACAATTTAAATATAATAGCTAGTATTAGCTAAGTATCACTGAGAATGTATTATCAATGATGAATAGTTGTTGTTAATATTTCATTAGAAAAAAATAATAATAATAATATTAATATAGCGCATAAGTGAGAGTGGTGAGACAAGTTCGACCAATATGTTGTATATATACATATGTTTTTTTGGCAATATTGCTATAATATAACCTATTCTTAGGTAGGAATCTACAGGTAATATCCAATTGATTGATATTATAATTAATTTTATTTACAACTTAAAAGCAGAAACTATTACTATCGTCATTCAGTATGCCGTTGACATCGATAAAAAAGATTCTAGAGAAGAAATATCATCTAATAATGCAAAATGATAACATTATATTCAATATTATTAGATTTACCAATTTCATTTTTTTAATATATAATGGTAGTCAACGGTCTTAATTTAAAAATAGTAGAACAAGCTAGACTTAATATTGATTCCATTTTTTAAAATACTGCCCAAAATATGTTGATAAAAGTGCAAATATAGACGGTGTCCAAATACAGTCAATTTATGAGAATGATGTTACGGAATGTTCGGATAGGGGAAATTCAAGCCTAGATGTTGAAGAAATGTGTATCTCAAGTGGTGAAAACAAAATATAACAAAAAAAAATCTTTTATTTTGTTCAGTTATATTTTATGCATATCATAATCTTAAACTTTAACAGATTATAATTATTGTATAGTTACAATAGTATAGTACATTATATATAATACAATTTTAGTAGCTTATTTCAGTAGGTAGATGTATTTAATTATTTTAAAATAATAATAAAACAAAATACACATTTATGCGATTTTTTTTTCCTGAAACATAATAAGGTGGAAACAAGTTTAGTTCCAATAGAACTATTACCATGAAAGATTAGAACACTGCAGCGTATAATTAACACGACTTTCAGCCTTCATGGTCTAAGTTTAATTAAAATTAATTATAAGTATTAGCTATAGATGTAAAATAAAGATACTGCATTTAGATTGAACTAAATAAATAACACTTGTTTTTGTATTTTAATCACTCTCAAATAATTTTTAACTATTATGTATACAAATATTATCATATTAAATTACATACAATTGAATTTTAAGGACAAAATTGGATGTTTATATAAATATAATACATGGTAATTTGCTATTACCTAGAAATAATATATAATTAATAGTATTCATGCATATTTATATCCATCATATAATAGTTTTAATTTTAATCAACCATAGTAATGAATTAATGGTGTTATTTTAATGGTTATTAGTTTATTACTTATTTTAGTGTCAATTTGATTTTAAAAGTTACGATATTGTATATTGTATATGTTTTATAATTTTCTGTATAGTTTATAATAGTATCTATTACCTATAACCATAAATTAGTATATAGTATAGTCAATACTTAATAAATAATAATTATTTAGGTATTAATATAAATTATACGCTAACAGTCACTAAGGTCCTTTTTCGATTTCCTACCATCGTATCAATGGTTTATTGTTTACTCTAAACAGTATACGCGCATTATACACAATAATGACTAATAAAAACATACAACCAGCTCGTAACATAAATTCAATTTTTAAAATTTTTTTTAGCTTCAAGTAAATTAATTTTAACATTAGTCTGTATATGAACAGTAGGCAAGTATATGGATAATTTTTGCACGATGTTATAAAATATGTGGAACATTTGTTTATGATACATTTATATCTAATATTCTTTGGCATACCTATTTGTATAATATTGATCACAGTTATCTTAAGCCAGGATTATAATAAATTCCGATTAAAGTTGGCAACAATAATAGCCATCACGACAACTCGATCACGTAGGTGTGTATGATGTGTAATGTATTAAAGTGTATACACGTGGTTGAGTGACCTAGTTATTTATAAATGATCTAGGGGACGTAGTTATAACTTATAACCTTACGCGTGAAATATTTATCGTAGCGGAGTTGTAGATTATTGTTATGCTAAAATATAGACATTGAATTTAGGTATTATATTGTATGTGTTCGGACCTACGGTTTCCATTAGGTACCTACGTGTTAAATTTGTTAAAACTACTTACGTTATGTACAAGTCATAGTTACGACTAACGAGTTTTATAATAATAAATTTGATGTGAACTCTAATTTTCAAAATACTGAAATACATGACAAAATAAATAGGCAGTGGCGTATCCAGGAGAGTGGTTAAGGGGTTGTAAGCTCCCCCCCCCTGGAAAAAAATTCTGGATACGCCACTGTAAATAGGTATGGCAGTAAAAATTCAGTTTTCATCCGGTTGACGCATCCCCGGTACTTTTATACAAACTCTGTACTCGTAACTCTGTGGTTAACTTCAATAGACGGGGCATGCGGTGGTGTACGTATCACGAAGTTGCTGACATACCTATCTGTTCCGTCATACTGAAGACGTAGTTCTTTGCGGTGGTGATTGAGGTCCGAGGAGGATGGTGTCTCTTGACTGATATACTATCAACAACTTATATAAGTAACCATGTTATTTAAGTGTGAATTGTAATATTTGATGTACCCAGTATTTTAGTACAAATTACAGTGTACAGGAGTTGAGTGATTACGCATTCGATGTACACTATACTCCAGTTGTCAGTAGATCATTAGAAGAACACGTACCTAAAACTCGGTACCACAAGAAGGCCGTTGATATTAATTTTTTCAAGTCGCGCGCTAAATACGAGCTTACATACCTAACAGCAGCAGTATCTATTATTTATTTATTAAATAATTTACGCCTGCGGTGGGGCAAGAGTACAATTAGTAGTGTAATATTAGTGTAATATGAAAAGTATGAATAGGTACACATGATATAGTATAAACGAGTACATACGAACATTGAGAACAATTAATTAATTAACGCTAAACCATAAGATACAATTCAAGCCATTACAGGAGTTTAAGGTTTGATTCATGGAGTTACTAAAAACAAATTTTAGAGATGAATGTATTACTGTTTTAATAATGATCTTTTTTTCTTTCTGACTTAACATTTTAAATTGTAGGTACTTAGTACAAATTAATTGGTTTTTAACTTTGAGTATGGTTTTTGGTAGCAAATTAATTTGTTAATAAAAGGTAGTTGGTATCTTGAGAAGTCAAAAGTAAAACATTGCCAAAACTTTTCTCAATCTAATTTGATTCCTCATAAGTTGTTATTATATCAATTAAAATAAATTTAGATGCATAGGCACGATTATTTTCATGAGGATTTGAAGTTCAAATTTCGACATAATTTGCAAAATCACGAACATTTGTAAATAATTTTATACCTAGTTAAAAATGTATAAAATGTTCAATTTTTATAGTTCAGGATTAAAAAATTAAAACAAAATATTTTATAAGTAGTTCATACTACAATCAAAATATCTAAAACAATACAGACACAATTTTTTTTTCTAGACATTTTAAGTTACAAAATTAGATATTTAAATGAAGAATAACTATTTTAGTAATTTTTTTGAAATTTAAAATTATTATTCATGGGTACTTAAAACACTTTCAAGTATATCATTATAATATTTAATACACTAAATGACATTTTCAAACGCAATTTTTTGGCAAAAATTAACTCAACCTACTATGTTACTAATAATAATATCAATTACTTTATTAGCATTTTAGCAATATAAATATATTATACAATATACTTATTAGTCATTAGGTTATTACTTATAGACTACTTATAGGCTGACAGATCGCCTCAGCTCAGAATCGTTTTTCGTCGAGTTTTTTGTATACAATTATTTTTTTAGGACAGTCCAGTGACTTCTCCTCAGTACTCAAAGACGTGGTACACTCGACACCTACTGTACAGCAGATATGTTCCCCCTTTTTATTATCTACTTGGGATTCAATGTAGAAACAACGAAAATTACTAGTATTAACCTGTGGTACATGTTATAATTTTTTTTTTTGGATAAATTTGGACTGTCAATGTAGCCAGTTAAATGTTTATTCACAAAAACTAATACTAATAAGTAATAGGTGATATCTAAAAATTATAATCATTGAGTATAATTCTTTAGACAATGTATACATACCTACGTTTTCAATAGTTCTGTCTTCTGTATAATAATATAATAGTATTCTACCAACTCAATGGTATAAGTTTAAATTAATTTTAATATATGTTTTAATTGAGCTATATAGCACGTATAATACGTCTATACCCAAACAGAAAAAGTAGGCACTAAAAATTGGTTAACCACTCTCTTAACAGGGGCGTAATTACGGGAGGAGGGGGACTCTCATGATAGATCCCCCCCATGAGCTGTATTTATATATTGTCCTATACCTACAAATAGTTCAAATAAAAACTTATAAATTATTACGTAACTAAACAAAAAAAAAAGTTTAGAAGTTGTGTATACTTAAATATTACCCGTATATAAATATTTACCCGTTAACGATAAGCATGATTTCAAAATAAATGGCGGCGATTGTAAACTGTGCCCAACGTACAGGTAAACACGAAATCATACATGTAAACTGCGCCCGAGTTCTTATCGTGAGTAAAAAGGTGATATGTAAACTGGGCTCGAGTTTTATCAAATGTAAAAAGGTGACATATGTTACATAATATGTAAACTGCCCCCGGCTAAACTTTTAAAAATTGAATAGCTATATTTTTGCCAAATTAAACAAAATTACAGAATTACTTATCTAAAATTACAATCTTTAATATATTTAATTCGTTACATCCATAATATTATAGCATAAATAATTAATAGAATAAAATCAAAAACATATTGTTGATACATGTTCTGCAAAATTAAACAAAATTACAGAGTTACTAATCTAAAATTACAATCTTTAATATATTTGATTCGTTACAGCCATATTATAGCATAAATAATTAATAGAATAAAATTAAAAATTAAAAAAAATATATAATCTTAAAAAGTACAAAATGTTGTAACGTTTTGCGTTTATTTTTTGTCTTAGAATTTTGGTATTTAAAGGGTACATTTATACTATTTAGTTTAATATATGTAACTCAGAGGCTGATTAGTTTTCCGAAATTTAAATTTTTCAATCATTTTCAAGCTTTTTTCGCGCTGCGAAACAAATTGTTCGGCCATCGTGACTTCACTGATTAAACTGAATACGACATGTACTAAGTAGCCCCATGCCGGATGTAGTGATTGATAAGCCATCAGTAGATGCCGTATTACTGCAATAACTATTCGATAACGTGTTGGTATTTTTAGACAACAATATAATTTCTGTGATATAATTGCAAAAGTACACAATTATAGTGACTTTAAACAATTCAAAAGTTTTATATATTTTACAAACGGCGCACAGCTTAAGTTGTAAGTACCTTTTAACTAGGGTTGCCAACCGGCCGGTATTTTCCCGGCCCGGCCGGTATTTCACATATTTAGACTTAAAAAGCCGGTTGCCGGTATTGACCTATAAAAAGCCGGTATTTTCAAAGTAATAATATTGTAAAATTATAAAAACCCAGTAATTCCACCTGATCGAGAGTTTTGATATTATATATTAATATTTTATCATTTTTATGAAATTGATTATCACATGTTACTGTCAATAAATCGTATACCTATCTTAATGACTTCAGATATCTATCGTCCTTTTTGACATTTTTATGAGTACTATGATTAGTATGTACCTTGTTAGTTGTTCCTATTATGCCGTTCTCGTTGGTGAATATGTGATAGACGATTCATAATAGAGTTTAGTTTCGTTATTCTGTTCGGACTGTTCGGTAGTACCTATTAATTTTACATTGTATATACTTGATTGAAAAATTATACGCATTTTTAAAATGAACGAAAATGAAACGAAAAAAAGAATTCGTAATTGTGTTTTTAACGATGAATGGTTAAAAGATCAAATATTTTCTGATTGGATCGCTAAACACAATAACCCTAATAAAGCACGATGTATATTATGTCAGACAGTTTTTAGTGTTAAGTATGATGGCGTTAAAGCTGTAAAAACACATCAAGAATCAAAAAAACATGAAGAATCCGTCAATTCTATAAATAAATCGTCCACTATAAAAAAGTTTTTTCCTACAAAGAATGATAAAGATGAAGACAAAATAGCAGCCGTTGAACTGAGTAAGTGTTTTCATGTAGTTAAACACCATCATAGCTATCTTTCCAGCGATTGTGGAGTAAAATTAGAGTCGAAACATTTCTCAGATTCAACGATAGCTAATAAAGTCCACCTGGGTAGAACGAAAATGGAAGCTATCGTCAAAAATGTACTATGTCCGTTCGCTATTGAAAAAGCAGTAATAAAACTCAAATGTCCTACTCCTATTCCCTTTTCTATATCTACAGACGCTTCAAATAAGGGAAATAGAAAATTTTTTCCATTAGCGGTTAGGTTATTTAATTTTGAAGACGGAGTGAAAGATTACCTTTTAGACTTTTACGAGGAACCAAACGAATCTTCACAGTCAATTTTTGACACGATTACTTCTGCAATTGAATCTCTTGGCTTAGATATAAAAAATATAACAGCTTTTGGTGCCGATAATGCCTCTGTTAATTATGGAAAACATTGTTCGGTCTTCGAAAAATTAAAAAATAAAAAATCCAATATAATTAAAGCTAATTGTAACTGTCATGTGATTCATAACGCAGCAAAGCATTCCATGAAAGTTATAAAATACGATGTAGAAACGTTGGTATTAAAAGTTTTTAATGAATTTTCTATGAGCTCCAAAAGAGTAGATGAACTTAAAGAATGTTTCGAATTTGTACAACAGGACTATCATAATGTATTGCGACATATTCCGGTGAGATGGCTGAGTTTGTTTAATGCCGTGGACCGATTAATTTTAAATTGGAATGCAATTAAAACTTATTTTATAAAAAAAGGAAAAAATGAATGTGATAAAATCATATGGACATTTATTGAAGATCAGAAAAATGAACTTTCTGAACAGTTAACTTTAAGAGAATGTTACATTTGGTTTGTTCATCATGTGTTGTCCATTTTTCAAAAACATATTTTAATATTAGAAAAAAATAATTTAAACGCTCCAGAAGTCTATGATGTAATGTTAAGTTTAAGATCTCAAATTTTAAATCGTAAAAATGATAATTTCTTTGGAATTGCAGTAACTACACGATTACCTAATCTTACTAGCAAAGAAAACGATGCATTTAAATCTGATGCTCTACATACTTACAAACGTGCATTAGAATACCTCGAAAAATGGTTTGATTATGAAAACTCTCCATTCAAAATGTTTTCGTGTTTGAAATTAAGTGAATTACCTAAATTAACAGATTTACTCGATCTGGCCAAATTAATTAAGGTTCATGTCAATGGAGATGAACTGTATGAAGAGCTTAATTTGATAAAGTTATTACCAAATGATATCCTAAATAACACAGAATTCACTAGTTCGGAAAAATGGGTAAAATTTTTCCAATCATCTACTGCACAATTAAAAAATATTAAACAAATTGTACAGTATGTATTCTCGGTGCCGTGTAGCAATGCATTTGTTGAACGCGTTTTTAGCCACATGAATAGTTTGTGGACAGATGAGCGCAATCGATTAGGAATTGATACAGTTAAAGCCGAACTAGTCATAAGAAATAACATAACATACAATTGTTCAGAGTTTTTTGATCAAATACAAAATGAAAAACATTTATTAAACGCCGTGAAAAATGCCGCTAAATATAAATTTAAAAGTTTACAATAGTTTATTTATAATAGTTATTATAATAATTTATAAGTTTATAATATTAAAGTTTAACATAATGTAATACTAATATTATTAATTTTTTTATTTTAACGTATGTAATTAATTATATTATTCGTCATTTTATTATATTAATATTAAAAAATGATGACCTTTTTTTTTTTTTTTTTGTACACTTGGGCCGGTATTTTTTAATTCCAAAGTTGGCAACCCTACTTTTAACATGGATAAAAATTTGGGCGCAGTTTACATTATACCTTTTTAATATGGATAAAAATTTGGGCGCAGTTTACATTATACCTTTTTAACATAGATAAAAATTCTGTCGCAGTTTACAAAAAAAAAGGTCATTTTGGCGCAGTTTACGTATGCCCATAAATGGTTTGATTCATTTTAATTCTTATTTATTAATAAGCATTGGGTGCCTTGCCACACACTGTACCTAATTTTGAATAGATTATAGATGGTAAGTAATCCGATAATGGGAAAAACCACCATTCCATAAACATAATATAATAATAAAAATGTAACTTCAAGATTTACATTTCGTAGAACGAATAATACCCATAGATAGTAGGTACTAAGAACGCGCGCCGACACAAAGTATCTACATTGATTATTGTGATTACGTATAAACAGTAAACACTACACAGTAGGTATAAACACCGTGACACCGTGTCATTCTCTCATATTCACAGTGTCAGTTACATTTTTATAAGCTAAAAGCAAAATGGAGCAAAAAAAAGAAAATTACTAGCAACTAGCAGTACTTTATTGAATTTTTTTAAAAAGAAGCCTGGGCCTGACGTAAGTATTACAATTTAAAATACTAAACATTATTAGACCCGGAATTAAATGTTTAAATATTATGTATGACGTATTCAACTTATTATAACTAGCATTACAACTCGCGCTAAAATTATGCAAAATTAAATTAACACCAGTTAAAAAAAGTACCTATTAAAAGTATAATTGCAGTCACTGCAGTTTATTCAATAACTATTAGTTATGTCATATTAATTATTATAAAACATTTAAATGAGTTTATTAAAAAATAGATATTACATTTTCAAATGAAAAGGTCATTGATGAACTTGCCAAAAAGCCTAGGAATCTGGACATAATATTGTAAAATATTAAAACATTTTAAAACATATTTGTAAATGTATAATGTTATGTAATGTAGAATGATTAATGATTATATTTACATGTGTTGAGTTATTAAATTATACAAAATATAGATAAGGGGGGTGTGGGCCGTGGGGGCAAAGGCCCCCACAAGTGTACCCTACAAATTTATTTTGATCCCCCCCCCCCTATCAAACATTCTCAGTTACGCCACTGTCTCCTAATAAAGAGTAGGTGTCGTGTGTATCTCGCCATTGAGTTGGTCATTCATCACTGCAATGGATGTTTAAATGTGTGTTTAAATTCAATGATAAATCTTTGCATACAATAAACGATCTGACTGCAGGCCTTTATTACGAAGTAGGTACCTATATATTATATTATATTTATATATTAATATTATTGTATAAAGAAGTTTATTTTACTCCTATATCGGCTATATCTACTGTTTTTCGTTTAATATAATAATAATCTATTAGGTAATTTTGTCAAAAACTAGTTTTGTAAAAAAAAATTCCCGTTTTTCCCAAAGAACCAACTAGATTTACTTTCCTGCCAGAAAAGATATTGAAGTTGAAATATTTTTGCTGATCCAAAAGGTATACACTATACATAATAACGAAAACTCACCATAGTAAAATACACATACCACGCCACACACCACTCAGGATCTAAAAAAGAGGTACATGTTGTACTACAACAGTCAGACGTGGTAGTCGGCGTATATTTTTTTTTAAGTGGCGTAAAAACCCTGCATGTGTGATGCGTGCACCTTCCTATACCTATATAATGTACGCGTTTAAAAATCCGTCTTTATAATGTCGTTTTTTTATGAGCGCCGGGAAAACAACACGCGTTAATAATAATAACATAATAATAATATTATAATATTATTTTTTTCGTCGTTTTAAAAAAAAACAGCACCAGCAATGTAATCGTTTAGTTTCGCGCGCATAACCTTGTGGTGTTTGCACAGCGTGTGACGTGCGTGTGTGTGTGTGTGTGTGTGTGTGTGTGTGTGTGTGTGTGTGTGCGAATACGCGTGTAATATTTATTATTGTTATTACGTATCATACACACAATATACAAACGCACGCTCGCGAATTCCGATCACGGTCGCGCTAGCGGAGGCCGTTTGTGTCCGGCCGTCCGTGTGTGTACGCGTTGTAGGTATTACACTATAACGCTGCGGTGATGATGATGATGATGATGATGATAATATTATAATAATATATTACACTGTTATTATATCGTTTTATATTATTGTCATCGTTCGCGTCGCCGCCGTGTCATCATCGCGCCGCGATTGCTATCGCCCGTGGGGCTGCCGTTGCGCATAATATTCCCCGCGTAATAATATGTCCGCGGCCGCGGTAGCCCAATACAATACGCGCGATTGCTGTCGTCTATATGATGGTTTGCAATCAAAAACGATAATGTGTGTGTGTGTGTGTGTGTGTGTGTGTGTGTGTGTGTTGGTATATTATAGTACATTATTATTTTATGTACCTAATACGCAACTCCGAATCGCGTTATGTATAGTAAATTTGTAAGCGCGCGTATGTGAGTGTGGAGGACGATTGCGATTTTATTTTAGATAATACTGGGAATAACGTGTACATATAGATATAGAATTTACAATGGCATCGAAAGTGTGCGTGTGTGTGTGTGTGTGTTTTTTTTATTTGATACCATTTATGTTTAGAAAATTGTATTATTATCTTCTTTTTAGATTATAATATTATAATATTCCGAGGATAGGTAGTATCCTCTACCCTCCTCGAGGATGTAGGTTAGATGATTATGTTGGCACGTAGTAAAGCTAATAAAATTACTGTACCACTATTATAATAGTACCTAGATAACCATGATACGTACCTATACGGCTTACCTACTATATTTGGGTTTTTGAAATTCTCAGAAATAGAACAGATTTTGGGACAATAATTCTGAGAGTACATATAATAATTACACTTTCAAGAAGAACACAAGAAAAAATTGTGAGGTAATTATTCAGTTAGATTTCATTTGTGAAATGGAGTGGTGGACATTATTTCGGAAAATCCTCCTCGAGACATAGCATAAAACATTTTTATATAGGTACTTAAAGTTAATATACTATTAAATACATATGCAATAGATACTGATTAAAATGTTATGATTTTTTTCCAAATTTAAGATATCACTATATCAGCCAAGGGACAGAAGTTATTAGGCGCAGGTATTTTTATTGAAACGCTGGTAAAGTTTTGGTGTTAATACATAATAGGTTAAAAGTATGTCATTATTCAAAAACATAAAAAAGAAACTTTACCCTGGTATTTAATATTTTTACACAATATAATATAATATTTTATTAAAAACTATTTACGAAATTATACGAAATTGAGATTGACCTTTACAGTGCTATGGACGCATACCTGTATGCGTCCAACGTTATCGACCTTGTGGTGCTATATGGTTATATAATTTTAAAAATCAATAAAAATCTGTTTTAATTAATGTGATGATATGAACATATGGTAAATTATGAGACAAATCCAAAAATACTAAATAATTATTTATTATCTATGACCTATGTACTTAAAAAGAAAAAATATTAATTATATACTTGAACAATAACAATGTGCAATACAAAACAACAAAATTATTGAAAATAAAATTATATCCCAGCACAGTACATTTTACAGGAAAAAAATTTAAGTATGTAGTGAAAGAGTTAAAAGGTTGTACAATAAGCCTTATATTAACTTTGTCTGGACAAAGGGACATTTTAAAACAAAAAGGTATCGTATCGTTAAAAATGGTGTACCACCATTTAGTTTTTAGGTAGGTTTACAATGTAAACTTAACATTTTTCTGCAATCAACATTTTTAAACTACACATTTAGTTGTTTAAAATTCTCAATTTGTATATACCAACTCTTACTTGTAGGTATAATATTATGTTTTGAGGTTGAATTACTGTGAAATTTATTCATTTCACGCTTATTACATTTTTAGATTTGTTCTGATAAACATAGTTTAACGTATTATACTATTAAATACTTACTAAAATGTTAATACGCAAGGTCACCCATGCGCCGTATTATATTCGATAAATGTCAAAATCTTTAACTCACAATTATTTTTACGAGTATTCAAAATTAGAAATACCTACGTTATTAAACACTGAATATGGTATAATATTATATAGATAAAAGGTAATAAACCACCATTTTTGTGAAGTATCGTTTTCAAATACATAATATGCATTGATATCAGTAATCATTTGTCACGACTATATACTTAGCCACGTTAGTTCATGATCGTTCTATCTGCACTATACGATTATTATACCTACATACACAAGTAATCAGCGTATGTGCAGTTTAAATAATTTTGTCCTCTCTTTGACGTTGCATAATATAATAATAATGTCTAAATATCGATTGGTAGTTGGTAAACAATATTATAATATATTATTACATTTCTTGAATATTCTAAATGTACTGTCAACTCACCGAACGAAATTATTATAGGTTATAATAAAAACTAGGAAAACAATTTGCATATTATTATCTGTTATTTTTCGTTGGATGATTTTTTATTGCTTTATCGTGGTCTTAATATTTAAATATGTGAATTAACAGTTGACACGTCAACATCTCCATAATACCGAAATAGCGAATGACAAAACCGTGCAGTAGAGTTTTGTTAATATAATTTTCTGTAGTTTTAAATTCTATTAACTGTAAAGTGGACCAATAAATGTAATGGTCTTACAATAATGTATTTGTTTTTTTTTGTCTAAAGACACTAGTTTTTTAGTAGAAAAATCTTTTCAATCTTCAAATATGAGGGTGGTTTTTGATGGTGGAGAGGATTTTGAATAAAGTAGTTTAGGAAATCAAAAGTAAAAAATCCTTTACCTATAACTTATCTTAATAGTCTCAATAGTTGGGAAAAACTAAAAATGATTTTAACATAGGAACATTATTAGGTACCTATACGATTATTAAAATTATTACCAATAGGTATACTAATATATTTAATATTTAATACCTTTCTATATTACAATATCAGATTTGGCGATTCAGTGACTCTTTTGTTTTCTTATTTACAGTATTTGCTTATACCTAAGTATTAAAATGGTGAAGAACACAAAAGTTTGTTTTCAGTCAGAGTGACGTGTGGTGCTGTGGCTGTGGTGGCTGTGAAATCAAACAACGTTTACACTGTGTAAACGACATACTGTTTCCGCCTACACCACTGCCACTGATTAGGTGGGCAATGGGCATACATTACTATAGAAGTTAAAAGGATATTCTGAACAGTAAACCGTATGTTATATTACCATATGTTGTATTAATTGATTTGATATCCATCTATAATATATTGTTAATTTTAGTGACTGATGTAATAATATTGTTATTTGTAGGTATATTATATTTTATTTGAAAAGATTATGAAAAAAAAAAAACATTTATGGATATAAAATGTTTGAAAATATAAAACACATAAGTTTTACCCGTGGCGATTTATAAATATCAAAAATCTCATAGTATTTTATTTTGTTTTTATAAGCCGTTACAAGTTTTTTTTTATCAGAATTTTTAAAATCACGATAAATAACAAATTAATGTTGTACCAACATAGGTACGCTGTTCTAAAAAATAAAGACTTTTTCAATTTTGAATATTTAATTCAGAATTTTTCATAGTTGAATGCTGATATTACATAATGATTCTAATCGTAGAAACTTAAAATATTTTAGTATTGTGTAAATTATTATTTCGTATACACAATGATGATGTAAAAATATTATAGTAATTTTAAGCGATTTATAGACATTTGAAATTTTATTTAAAATTATTCATAAAAAATGTTATTTAATATACGAAATTCTTCATAATAAGCGGTCCTTTTGGCAATTTAAAAAGATCAAAAATACTTAGGTAAGCACAGTTTTTTTATTGAGAATTCAAGTTTAAATTTTGACGAAATTGGATACTTCAACTAAAAATAATGGTTTTAGATTTTTAATTATTTTGATTTAATCAAAAAATATTCTTCGTAGAGACTTGACACTTTCTTCCACTGCATATACTATAGTTTAATGCACACAACGAAATTTAAAAATAATGAGATTCATTTTCAGCTATTAATAGCTATAAATTTTATATCACAACACTTATACTATAATAATTATTATATAACATAGGTTTGTGATTTGTATTTTTCAAATATGAGTTCAACCTAACCTTATTATTACTAAATAAATTACATCATCATAATATAACAAATGTATAAAAAATTCCTTATAAATGTAGTCTGATACACTGTTTATGATTCTCAGATTCGTTTTTCGCATACAATGATTTATCATTGAATTTAAATTTAACACATGTATTACATTGACCTACTCAACGACGAGGTACACTCGATACACACTTGTACTCAGATTACATACTCTACTATAATATAGCAGAATGACTTCCCCGGTTTTATTTTTAAATAGCATCGAATAATATAGACTCACAACCTACTTATTTTATTTTTCGAAAAGTTAAACCACTCGTAAACGAGCATGACGAGCTTACAATATTTTATGTATCAGGTTATCAGAGAATTCATGTAACTGGAGTTGTGTATGAATAATAAAATGTTTTTTGGTACACTTAATGTACGAGTGTATCTTATTTAATGTAACTAATTTAAAATGAATTATCCAGTGATCTTGACAACGTGACGAATGCACTCTACAAAATTAATCAACTTTGGATTAGGTATTTAGAAGAAATTCTAAAATGTATAAATAAGAAAATAATGAAAGTACCTTTTTGTTGCATCATAATTATTATGGAATTAACGGCACTATGAAAAATATGATTTTTAATATTTAACACACCTCAAAGGTAAGCGTTGATGTCCGAGAATTGGTCGCCACTAATTATCATTGCCAATTGGCATTTATAAATTGTAATAGACTTAAATAATTTTTTTGTACTTATAAATATTAAATATACATACGAATATCTTATCGTTGGTATTTTTGACTAGTGTATTATGTGATAAAAAATTTAAGTAATTTTCAACATTCAATATTATGTGTTAAAAATTGTATGCTTAATATTGTTTTGTCGTAGCTCTTTTGATGTTTGATTTTTTGATTTAGTGGATTTCATGGTGACTCAAATTAACAACATTAGTATAATTATAATATGGCCATCCTTTATTTGTACATCATAAATTCAGAATTCTCAAAACTTGAGTTCAAAATACAAAATGCGAACAGATGAAAAATATATTATTATGTTAGGTACCTCTATATACGTATTATATTATAGTACTTATAGACTATAGGTACGAACTGAGAATCAATAAATGGGACAGTTATCTAAAACACACGTGTCAAGGGTACCTACGTATGTATTACTATATGGTGGAGATAATGATTTTTTAATAGTTTGCTACTTATAATTTTATATCATTATCATCAATCATCATAATATTATAGTTTTGTATGCGCCCTATATCAGAGTTGTATAACATGTTCGTATCATGTATGCTGTTATTACTTAAACGTAGTATAAGATGGTAATTGCTAGTGATTCTTAGTCAGGTATAGCAGGTACCAATTTTATATTATTAACTTTTACAAACGATAGATGAATAAATAGATTTGTATATCGTGTGTTGTGATGGTGTAACTTTTACACGTAAAATTACGTTGAGTAATTTATTTTATATAAACCAGATACAAACAGAAATTAAAAAAATACATAAATACTGAATATTTTTTTGTTTATAGTTAGGTACTTCGTATTTTTAAAAATCTAATAATAAATAGTAGATCAGAAAATAGAATAGTAAATTAATTATACATTTATATTATAACGATGCATTTTTGTCACCTTCAACCTAATTTCACTTTATAATTTATACCTAAGTAGAATAATAATGCGCCCGCCATCTATAATATGACGAGTAATTGGGATTGCATTGCCCAATAATCAGTTTCACTGTGAACTTACTGTGAATGTCGGTATCAATTTTAAATTGAATATTAGTACTTATTGCGTATTATCTAGTGCTATAATTATATAATTGCACATACAATAAATACATATTATTATTTGGTATATATAATATAATATTATTATGCATTATAATAATAATAATAAATAAAACATAGTTGGTACCTATGTTCAATAAATTTATAATTAAGATACCACGGGGCTTTTAATACATTTTTGAATCAAGGAACCCGGGGCAGATGCCCCTATTACCCTCCCCCTTGTAATGTGCATGTTATAACATGGTTGACAAATGCAACGACTGTAGCTCTGACATTAAATTAACGTCTGTCAGTTACAGTGGCAGACGGAAGTCAAATTGTTTTGTAATCTTGGGTAGGGAGGGCGATGTGATGGTCCTTTTCAGAAATGATAGACTCGACACTTAGGTAGTACACACTAGTAGGCACTACAAATTACAATGACAATCATAATATAATAAATTTGTTTAAAAGGTTTAACTGTAAATAATTTCAATGATGTATAACATTTATATAATTAAGAATTTTAGAATTGCCCCAATTTGCAATACGATTGTCAGCTCTCAGAAAGCTACTCCGTCGCGCTCCAGCTAGTAGTGGTTATTCGTTTTTGAATTTGAGAAAATTAGTAAATTTTGAATTACACTGGTTTTGCGTAAAAATTCCCAATTTCAATTTTTAAGAAAAGTGCTGGGAGTTTTTTAGTTTTGACCCAAAGTACCAACTATATTCACTTTCTTACCAGAAAAGATGTTTAAGTTGAAATTGATGCATTTTTTCTACTATATAAAGTGTATTCAGACAAATAAAATACTTCATTGTTAAATCAATACAATAAAAATAGCTCTGATCAAAAACATTATTTTTTATTGTTAACATATAGGTAATTGATATCTAATAAACTAATAATTATTATGTAAGCAATTACTACTGTTAAATATTAAATATTTTTATAAAAAATATTTTGGCTCTGGCCACCTGCTGCTATTTTAAAATCACACTGTTAACTATAAGAATAAAATCAAATAAACCGTGGTTTAAACAAAATAATAACTCATACATAAACCTCCAATTTAAAAAAAGTTCGAGACTACATGCTTATGCGTGCTCAGGTAAAAAATTTAATTGTATAATTTAACAAACCCATACATTTAGATACCAATTTATTAAGCTAGGAACGTTTTATTTATAAAAATGAAATAATGAAAAAATAAAAAATATATTATTATATTATAAATATTGATAAAAGGTCATTGGAGTAAGCCATATATTTATAGATGATAATAATATATTCCCCTCATAACTTCACCTCACCACCCTTGGACAGTATAATATGTCTTAAAAATATCCCCTAAATATAGGGGGATATAAAGTACCTATAGATTACGAATAGAATGATAAGTCGAGGATTGTTTTTACTATGCATATAACAACATTTCGTAGAATCCACAATATTGGATTATTAGTGTGAATATTCTGTACCTATTCGTATAAAATTATTGATTTCAGCATAAAACATTGGTTGATTCGCGAACAACGACAGCTATCATATTTTATATTATATTATTTATACGTATATAGTGCACTGTACTTTTTAACGATGAGTTTCAGTTATTGCTAGTTCTTAGAATACACTTCGTAAATATTTTTTTTAGAACATCAACACATTATAGTCCGCGACAAACTGTTATATAATGTACAATACGACGTATAGCGCAATACTAAAATTAAGTATAAAACAGACAACAGCCAAACTCAATTGAATAATTATTCTTTTTATTGGTCAAGATTTAAAATTGAAATTTTAAATTTCAAAATATAATCTCAGACGGCACAAAAAGGGTCTCCCTAAACGATTTCGTTGGTTTGTGTTTTTATTGGACACACGGTTAGGTAGGAAAAAATTCTTCTTTTTCTGCTTGCTCAAATGACAACCACCTAACTCCTGCTATGAATTATGAGCACAGAATATATAGATAATGATGTGTGTATTAAATTTAACAAAACTGGAAAAGCCACTCAACTGCATGCGTATAGTATAGTACGTTTCGAGAGTATGCCTCATCATTATATTCCCATCAGTCATAATAAAAAAAATATTTATATAATATTAGGCCCTAATATATTTTTTTTTTATTTTATTTTTACAAGATATTTACAATCTATTCATAGAATAATAAGCAAATTAGATAAGAGTAATAAAAAAACATGAGTAATATGACGGAAGAAGCCACCCATTGATGACACTACCTATTTTGCTTAGTTTATTAGGGGAAATTTGATCTAGGAATCAAGCATTTAGCAGGTCACGACACCAATTACGTTTGAGACGTCTGAAGGGGTTATTCGGGATCGAAGGGACTGCTAGATTTTTTATAAGAGAGTTAGGATGATT